>NW_027478165.1:2461212-2764242 GCF_051020975.1 Osmia lignaria lignaria
TATCAAGATATTTAAAAGTTCCGAAGCCGCACCAACGTAATGGAGATACAGAAACACCGTGGCCCCTTTCTTTGAGATAACTCTGCACTATTGCGAGCTGCAAATGCCACTTCCGGCTTAGCTGTGCAGAAGAAGAACAACAAGAAGAAGAAATATCTGGAAATATGTCCGTCAGGCCCCTTCCCTTGAGATAAATCTGCAAATATCTCGGAAACGAAGCGAGCTACGGCAAAATGTTAACAGACCTTTTTTGTAGAAAATTAGGATTCCTACTTTTTATGTTCTATGATATTTTTTGATCAGATGCGTAGTTCTCGAGATATATCAAGATATTTAAAAGTTCCGAAGCCGCACCAACATAATAGAGATACAGAAACACCGTGGCCCCTTTCTTTGAGATAACTCTGCGCTATTGCGAGCTGGAAATGCCACTTCCAGTTTAGCTGTGCAGAAGAAGAACAACAAGAAGAGGAAATATCTCGAAATATGTCCGTCAGGCCCCTTCCCTTGAGATATATCTGCAAATATCTCGGAAACGAAACGAGCTATGGCAAAATGTTAAGAGACCTTTTTTGTAGAGAATTATGTTTCCTACAATTTATGTTCTATGATATTTTTTGATCAGAAGCGTAGTTTTCGAGATATATCGAGATATTTAAAAGATCCGAAGCCGCACCAACATAATAGAGATACAGAAACACCGTGGCCCCTTTCTTTGAGATAACTCTGCACTATTGCGCGCTGCAAATGCCACTTCCAGCTTAGCTGTGCAGAAGAAGAACAACAAGAAGAAGAAATATCTCGAAATATGTCCGTCAGGCCCCTTCCCTTGAGATAAATCTGCAAATATCTCGGAAACGAAGCGAGCTATGGTAAAATGTTGAGAGACCTTTTTTGTAGAGAATTAAGTTTCCTACTTTTTATGTTCTATGATATTTTTTGATCAGATGCGTAGTTCTCGAGATATATCAAGATATTTAAAAGTTCCGAAGCCGCACCAACATAATAGAGATACAGAAACACCGTGGCCCCTTTCTTTGAGATAACTCTGCACTACTGCGAGCTGCAAGTGCCACTTCCAGCTTAGCTGTGCAGAAGAAGAACAACAAGAAGAAGAAATATCTCGAAATATGTCCGTCAGGCCCCTTCCCTTGCGATAAATCTGCAAATATCTCGGAAACGAAGCGAGCTATGGCAAAATGTTAAGAGACCTTTTTTGTAGAGAATTAAGTTTCCTACTTTTTATGTTCTATGATATTTTTTGATCAGATGCGTAGTTCTCGAGATATATCAAGATATTTAAAAGTTCCGAAGCCGCACCAACATAATAGAGATACAGAAACACCGTGGCCCCTTTCTTTCAAATAACTATGCACTATTGCGAGCTGCAAATGCCACTTCCAGCTTAGCTGTGCAGAAGAAGAACAACAAGAAGAAGAAATATCTCGAAATATGTCCGTCAGGCCCCTTACCTTGAGATAAAGCTGCAAATATCTCGGAAACGAAGCGAGCTATGGCAAAATGTTAAGAGACCTTTTTTGTAGAGAATTAAGTTTCCTACTTTTTATCTTCTATGATATTTTCTGATCAGATGCGTAGTTCTCGAGATATATCAAGATATTTAAAAGTTCCGAAGCCGCACCAACATAATAGAGATACAGAAACACCGTGGCCCCTTTCTTTGAGATAACTCTGCACTATTGCGCGCTGCAAATGCCACTTCCAGCTTAGCCGTGCAGAAGAAGAACAACAAGAAGAAGAAATATCTCGAAATATGTCCGTCAGGCCCCTTCCCTTGAGATAAATCTGCAAATATCTCGGAAACGAAGCGAGCTATGGCAAAATGTTAAGAGACCTTTTTTGTAGAGAATTAAGTTTCCTACTTTTTATGTTCTATGATATTTTTTGATCAGATGCGTAGTTCTCGAGATATATCAAGATATCTAAAAGTTCCGAAGCCGCACCAACATAATAGAGATACAGAAACACCGTGGCCCCTTTCTTCGAGATAACTCTGCACTATTGCGAGCTGCAGATGCCACTTCCAGCTTAGCTGTGCAGAAGAAGAACAACAAGAAGAAGAAATATCTCGAAAAATGTCCGTCAGGCCCCTTCCCTTGAGATAAATCTGCAAATATCTCGGAACCGAAGCGAGCTATGGCAAAATGTTAAGAGACCTTATTTGTAGAGAATTAAGTTTCCTACTTTTTATGTTCTATGATATTTTTTGATCAGATGCGTAGTTCTCGAGATATATCAAGATATTTAAAAGTTCCGAAGCCGCACCAACATAATAGAGATACAGAAACACCGTGGCCCCTTTCTTTGAGATAACTCTGCACTATTGCGAGCTGGAAATGCCACTTCCAGTTTAGCTGTGCAGAAGAAGAACAACAAGAAGAGGAAATATCTCGAAATATGTCCGTCAGGCCCCTTCCCTTGAGATATATCTGCAAATATCTCGGAAACGAAGCGAGCTATGGCAAAATGTTAAGAGACCTTTTTTGTAGAGAATTAAGTTTCCTACTATTTATGTTCTATGATATTTTTTGATCAGATGCGTAGTTCTCGAGATATATCCAGATATTTAAAAGTTCCGAAGCGGCACCAACATAATAGAGATACAGAAACACCGTGGCCCCTTTCTTTGAGATAACTCTGCACTATTGCGACCTGCAAATGCCACTTCCAGCTTAGCTGTGCAGAAGAAGAACAACAAGAAGAAGAAATATCACGAAATATGTCCGTTAGGCCCCTTCCCTTGAGATAAATCTGCAAATATCTCGGAAACGAAGCGAGCTATGGCAAAATGTTAAGAGACCTTTTTTGTAGCGAATTAAGTTTCCTACTTTTTATGTTCTATGATATTTTTTGATCAGATGCGTAGTTCTCGAGATATATCAAGATATTTAAAAGTTCCGAAGCCGCACCAACATAATAGAGATACAGAAACACCGTGGCCCCTTTCTTTGAGATAACTCTGCGCTATTGCGAGCTGGAAATGCCACTTCCAGTTTAGCTGTGCAGAAGAAGAACAACAAGAAGAGGAAATATCTCGAAATATGTCCGTCAGGGCCCTTCCCTTGAGATATATCTGCAAATATCTCGGAAACGAAACGAGCTATGGCAAAATGTTAAGAGACCTTTTTTGTAGAGAATTATGTTTCCTACAATTTATGTTCTATGATATTTTTTGATCAGAAGCGTAGTTTTCTAGATATATCGAGATATTTAAAAGATCCGAAGCCGCACCAACATAATAGAGATACAGAAACACCGTGGCCCCTTTCTTTGAGATAACTCTGCACTAGTGCGAGCCGCAAATGCCGCTTCCAGCTTAGCTGTGCAGAAGAAGAACAACAAGAAGAAGAAATATCTCGAAATATGTCCGTCAGGCCCCTTCCCTCGAGATAAATCTGCAAATATCTCGGAAACGAAGCGAGCTATGGCAAAATGTTAAGAGACCTCTTTTGTAGAGAATTAAGTTTCCTACTTTTTATGTTCTATGATATTTTTCGATCAGATGCGTAGTTCTCGAGATATATCAAGATATTTAAAAGTTCCGAAGCCGCACCAACATAATAGAGATACAGAAACACCGTGGCCCCTTTCTTTGAGATAACTACGCACTATTGCGAGCTGCAAATGCCACTTCCAGCTTAGCTGTGCAGAAGAAGAACAACAAGAAGAAGAAATATCTGGAAATATGTCCGTCAGGCCCCTTCCCTTGAGATAAATCTGCAAATATCTCGGAACAGAAGCGAGCTATGGCAAAATGTTAAGAGACCTTATTTGTAGAGAATTAAGTTTCCTACTTTTTATGTTCTATGATATTTTTTGATCAGATGCGTAGTTCTCGAGATATATCAAGATATTTAAAAGTTCCGAAGCCGCACCAACATAATAGAGATACAGAAACACCGTGGCCCCTTTCTTTGAGATAACTCTGCGCTATTGCGAGCTGGAAATGCCACTTCCAGTTTAGCTGTGCAGAAGAAGAACAACAAGAAGAGGAAATATCTCGAAATATGTCCGTCAGGGCCCTTCCCTTGAGATATATCTGCAAATATCTCGGAAACGAAACGAGCTATGGCAAAATGTTAAGAGACCTTTTTTGTAGAGAATTATGTTTCCTACAATTTATGTTCTATGATATTTTTTGATCAGAAGCGTAGTTTTCGAGATATATCGAGATATTTAAAAGATCCGAAGCCGCACCAACATAATAGAGATACAGAAACACCGTGGCCCCTTTCTTTGAGATAACTCTGCACTACTGCGAGCTGGAAATGCCACTTCCAGCTTAGCTGTGCAGAAGAAGAACAACAAGAAGAAGAAATATCTCGAAATATGTCCGTCAGGCCCCTTCCCTCGAGATAAATCTGCAAATATCTCGGAAACGAAGCGAGCTATGGCAAAATGTTAAGAGACCTCTTTTGTAGAGAATTAAGTTTCCTACTTTTTATGTTCTATGATATTTTTCGATCAGATGCGTAGTTCTCGAGATATATCAAGATATTTAAAAGTTCCGAAGCCGCACCAACATAATAGAGATACAGAAACACCGTGGCCCCTTTCTTTGAGATAACTCCGCACTATTGCGAGCTGCAAATGCCACTTCCAGCTTAGCTGTGCAGAAGAAGAACAACAAGAAGAAGAAATATCTGGAAATATGTCCGTCAGGCCCCTTCCCTTGAGATAAATCTGCAAATATCTCGGAAACGAAGCGAGCTACGGCAAAATGTTAAGAGACCTTTTTTGTAGAAAATTAGGATTCCTACTTTTTATGTTCTATGATATTTTTTGATCAGATGCGTAGTTCTCGAGATATATCAAGATATTTAAAAGTTCCGAAGCCGCACCAACATAATAGAGATACAGAAACACCGTGGCCCCTTTCTTTGAGATAACTCTGCACTATTGCGCGCTGCAAATGCCACTTCCAGCTTAGCTGTGCAGAAGAAGAACAACAAGAAGAAGAAATATCTCGAAATATGTCCGTCAGGCCCCTTCCCTTGAGATAAATCTGCAAATATCTCGGAAACGAAGCGAGCTATGGCAAAATGTTGAGAGACCTTTTTTGTAGAGAATTAAGTTTCCTACTTTTTATGTTCTATGATATTTTTTGATCAGATGCGTAGTTCTCGAGATATATCAAGATATTTAAAAGTTCCGAAGCCGCACCAACATAATAGAGATACAGAAACACCGTGGCCCCTTTCTTTGAGATAACTCTGCACTACTGCGAGCTGCAAGTGCCACTTCCAGCTTAGCTGTGCAGAAGAAGAACAACAAGAAGAAGAAATATCTCGAAATATGTCCGTCAGGCCCCTTCCCTTGCGATAAATCTGCAAATATCTCGGAAACGAAGCGAGCTATGGCAAAATGTTAAGAGACCTTTTTTGTAGAGAATTAAGTTTCCTACTTTTTATGTTCTATGATATTTTTTGATCAGATGCGTAGTTCTCGAGATATATCAAGATATTTAAAAGTTCCGAAGCCGCACCAACATAATAGAGATACAGAAACACCGTGGCCCCCTTCTTTCAAATAACTATGCACTACTGCGAGCTGCAAATGCCACTTCCAGCTTAGCTGTGCAGAAGAAGAACAACAAGAAGAAGAAATATCTCGAAATATGTCCGTCAGGCCCCTTACCTTGAGATAAATCTGCAAATATCTCGGAAACGAAGCGAGCTATGGCAAAATGTTAAGAGACCTTTTTTGTAGAGAATTAAGTTTCCTACTTTTTATGTTCTATGATATTTTTTGATCAGATGCGTAGTTCTCGAGATATATCAAGATATCTAAAAGTTCCGAAGCCGCACCAACATAATAGAGATACAGAAACACCGTGGCCCCTTTCTTCGAGATAACTCTGCACTATTGCGAGCTGCAGATGCCACTTCCAGCTTAGCTGTGCAGAAGAAGAACAACAAGAAGAAGAAATATCTCGAAAAATGTCCGTCAGGCCCCTTCCCTTGAGATAAATCTGCAAATATCTCGGAACCGAAGCGAGCTATGGCAAAATGTTAAGAGACCTTATTTGTAGAGAATTAAGTTTCCTACTTTTTATGTTCTATGATATTTTTTGATCAGATGCGTAGTTCTCGAGATATATCAAGATATTTAAAAGTTCCGAAGCCGCACCAACATAATAGAGATACAGAAACACCGTGGCCCCTTTCTTTGAGATAACTCTGCGCTATTGCGAGCTGGAAATGCCACTTCCAGTTTAGCTGTGCAGAAGAAGAACAACAAGAAGAAGAAATATCACGAAATATGTCCGTTAGGCCCCTTCCCTTGAGATAAATCTGCAAATATCTCGGAAACGAAGCGAGCTATGGCAAAATGTTAAGAGACCTTTTTTGTAGCGAATTAAGTTTCCTACTTTTTATGTTCTATGATATTTTTTGATCAGATGCGTAGTTCTCGAGATATATCAAGATATTTAAAAGTTCCGAAGCCGCACCAACATAATAGAGATACAGAAACACCGTGGCCCCTTTCTTTCACATAACTATGCACTATTGCGCGCTGCAAATGCCACTTCCAGCTTAGCTGTGCAGAAGAAGAACAACAAGAAGAAGAAATATCTCGAAATATGTCCGTCAGGCCCCTTCCCTTGAGATAAATCTGCAAATATCTCGGAAACGAAACGAGCTATGGCAAAATGTTAAGAGACCTTTTTTGTAGAGAATTATGTTTCCTACAATTTATGTTCTATGATATTTTTTGATCAGAAGCGTAGTTTTCTAGATATATCGAGATATTTAAAAGATCCGAAGCCGCACCAACATAATAGAGATACAGAAACACCGTGGCCCCTTTCTTTGAGATAACTCTGCACTAGTGCGAGCCGCAAATGCCGCTTCCAGCTTAGCTGTGCAGAAGAAGAACAACAAGAAGAAGAAATATCTCGAAATATGTCCGTCAGGCCCCTTCCCTCGAGATAAATCTGCAAATATCTCGGAAACGAAGCGAGCTATGGCAAAATGTTAAGAGACCTCTTTTGTAGAGAATTAAGTTTCCTACTTTTTATGTTCTATGATATTTTTCGATCAGATGCGTAGTTCTCGAGATATATCAAGATATTTAAAAGTTCCGAAGCCGCACCAACATAATAGAGATACAGAAACACCGTGGCCCCTTTCTTTGAGATAACTACGCACTATTGCGAGCTGCAAATGCCACTTCCAGCTTAGCTGTGCAGAAGAAGAACAACAAGAAGAAGAAATATCTGGAAATATGTCCGTCAGGCCCCTTCCCTTGAGATAAATCTGCAAATATCTCGGAACAGAAGCGAGCTATGGCAAAATGTTAAGAGACCTTATTTGTAGAGAATTAAGTTTCCTACTTTTTATGTTCTATGATATTTTTTGATCAGATGCGTAGTTCTCGAGATATATCAAGATATTTAAAAGTTCCGAAGCCGCACCAACATAATAGAGATACAGAAACACCGTGGCCCCTTTCTTTGAGATAACTCTGCGCTATTGCGAGCTGGAAATGCCACTTCCAGTTTAGCTGTGCAGAAGAAGAACAACAAGAAGAGGAAATATCTCGAAATATGTCCGTCAGGGCCCTTCCCTTGAGATATATCTGCAAATATCTCGGAAACGAAACGAGCTATGGCAAAATGTTAAGAGACCTTTTTTGTAGAGAATTATGTTTCCTACAATTTATGTTCTATGATATTTTTTGATCAGAAGCGTAGTTTTCGAGATATATCGAGATATTTAAAAGATCCGAAGCCGCACCAACATAATAGAGATACAGAAACACCGTGGCCCCTTTCTTTGAGATAACTCTGCACTACTGCGAGCTGGAAATGCCACTTCCAGCTTAGCTGTGCAGAAGAAGAACAACAAGAAGAAGAAATATCTCGAAATATGTCCGTCAGGCCCCTTCCCTCGAGATAAATCTGCAAATATCTCGGAAACGAAGCGAGCTATGGCAAAATGTTAAGAGACCTCTTTTGTAGAGAATTAAGTTTCCTACTTTTTATGTTCTATGATATTTTTCGATCAGATGCGTAGTTCTCGAGATATATCAAGATATTTAAAAGTTCCGAAGCCGCACCAACATAATAGAGATACAGAAACACCGTGGCCCCTTTCTTTGAGATAACTCCGCACTATTGCGAGCTGCAAATGCCACTTCCAGCTTAGCTGTGCAGAAGAAGAACAACAAGAAGAAGAAATATCTGGAAATATGTCCGTCAGGCCCCTTCCCTTGAGATAAATCTGCAAATATCTCGGAAACGAAGCGAGCTACGGCAAAATGTTAAGAGACCTTTTTTGTAGAAAATTAGGATTCCTACTTTTTATGTTCTATGATATTTTTTGATCAGATGCGTAGTTCTCGAGATATATCAAGATATTTAAAAGTTCCGAAGCCGCACCAACATAATAGAGATACAGAAACACCGTGGCCCCTTTCTTTGAGATAACTCTGCACTATTGCGCGCTGCAAATGCCACTTCCAGCTTAGCTGTGCAGAAGAAGAACAACAAGAAGAAGAAATATCTCGAAATATGTCCGTCAGGCCCCTTCCCTTGAGATAAATCTGCAAATATCTCGGAAACGAAGCGAGCTATGGCAAAATGTTGAGAGACCTTTTTTGTAGAGAATTAAGTTTCCTACTTTTTATGTTCTATGATATTTTTTGATCAGATGCGTAGTTCTCGAGATATATCAAGATATTTAAAAGTTCCGAAGCCGCACCAACATAATAGAGATACAGAAACACCGTGGCCCCTTTCTTTGAGATAACTCTGCACTACTGCGAGCTGCAAGTGCCACTTCCAGCTTAGCTGTGCAGAAGAAGAACAACAAGAAGAAGAAATATCTCGAAATATGTCCGTCAGGCCCCTTCCCTTGCGATAAATCTGCAAATATCTCGGAAACGAAGCGAGCTATGGCAAAATGTTAAGAGACCTTTTTTGTAGAGAATTAAGTTTCCTACTTTTTATGTTCTATGATATTTTTTGATCAGATGCGTAGTTCTCGAGATATATCAAGATATTTAAAAGTTCCGAAGCCGCACCAACATAATAGAGATACAGAAACACCGTGGCCCCCTTCTTTCAAATAACTATGCACTACTGCGAGCTGCAAATGCCACTTCCAGCTTAGCTGTGCAGAAGAAGAACAACAAGAAGAAGAAATATCTCGAAATATGTCCGTCAGGCCCCTTACCTTGAGATAAATCTGCAAATATCTCGGAAACGAAGCGAGCTATGGCAAAATGTTAAGAGACCTTTTTTGTAGAGAATTAAGTTTCCTACTTTTTATGTTCTATGATATTTTTTGATCAGATGCGTAGTTCTCGAGATATATCAAGATATCTAAAAGTTCCGAAGCCGCACCAACATAATAGAGATACAGAAACACCGTGGCCCCTTTCTTCGAGATAACTCTGCACTATTGCGAGCTGCAGATGCCACTTCCAGCTTAGCTGTGCAGAAGAAGAACAACAAGAAGAAGAAATATCTCGAAAAATGTCCGTCAGGCCCCTTCCCTTGAGATAAATCTGCAAATATCTCGGAACCGAAGCGAGCTATGGCAAAATGTTAAGAGACCTTATTTGTAGAGAATTAAGTTTCCTACTTTTTATGTTCTATGATATTTTTTGATCAGATGCGTAGTTCTCGAGATATATCAAGATATTTAAAAGTTCCGAAGCCGCACCAACATAATAGAGATACAGAAACACCGTGGCCCCTTTCTTTGAGATAACTCTGCGCTATTGCGAGCTGGAAATGCCACTTCCAGTTTAGCTGTGCAGAAGAAGAACAACAAGAAGAAGAAATATCACGAAATATGTCCGTTAGGCCCCTTCCCTTGAGATAAATCTGCAAATATCTCGGAAACGAAGCGAGCTATGGCAAAATGTTAAGAGACCTTTTTTGTAGCGAATTAAGTTTCCTACTTTTTATGTTCTATGATATTTTTTGATCAGATGCGTAGTTCTCGAGATATATCAAGATATTTAAAAGTTCCGAAGCCGCACCAACATAATAGAGATACAGAAACACCGTGGCCCCTTTCTTTCACATAACTATGCACTATTGCGCGCTGCAAATGCCACTTCCAGCTTAGCTGTGCAGAAGAAGAACAACAAGAAGAAGAAATATCTCGAAATATGTCCGTCAGGCCCCTTCCCTTGAGATAAATCTGCAAATATCTCGGAAACGAAGCGAGCTATGGCAAAATGTTGAGAGACCTTTTTTGTAGAGAATTAAGTTTCCTACTTTTTATCTTCTATGATATTTTCTGATCAGATGCGTAGTTCTCGAGATATATCAAGATATTTAAAAGTTCCGAAGCCGCACCAACATAATAGAGATACAGAAACACCGTGGCCCCTCTCTTTGAGATAACTCTGCACAATTGCGAGCTGCAAATGCCACTTCCAGCTTAGCTGTGCAGAAGAAGAACATCAAGAAGAAGAAATATCTCGATTAATGTCCGTCAGGCCCCTTCCCTTGAGATAAATCTGCAAATATCTCGGAAACGAAGAGGGCTATGGCAAAATGTTAAGAGACCTTTTTTGTAGAGAATTAAGTTTCCTACTTTTTATGTTCTATGATATTTTTTTATCTGATGCGTAGTTCTCGAGATATATCAAGATATTTAAAAGTTCCGAAGCCGCACCAACATAATAGAGATACAGAAACACCGTGGCCCCTTTCTTTGAGATAACTCTGCACTATTGCGAGCTGTAAATGCCACTTCCAGCTTAGCTGTGCAGAAGAAGAACAACAAGAAGAAGAAATATCTCGAAATATGTCCGTCAGGCCCCTTCCCTTGGGATATATCTGCAAATATCTCGGAAACGAAGCGAGCTATGGCCAATTGTTAAGAGACCTTTTTTGTAGAGAATTAAGTTTCCTACTTTTTATGTTCTATGATATTTTTTGATCAGATGCGTAGTTCTCGAGATATATCAAGATATTTAAAAGTTCCGAAGCCGCACCAACATAATAGAGATACAGAAACACCGTGGCCCCTTTCTTTGAGATAACTCTGCACTATTGCGTGCTGTAAATGCCACTTCCAGCTTAGCTGTGCAGAAGAAGAACAACAAGAAGAAGAAATATCTCGAAATATGTCCGTCAGGCCCCTTCCCTTGAGATATATCTGCAAATATCTCGGAAACCAAGCTAGCTATGGCAAAATGTTAAGAGACCTTTTTTGTAGAGAATTATGTTTCCTACAATTTATGTTCTATGATATTTTTTGATCAGAAGCGTAGTTTTCGAGATATATCGAGATATTTAAAAGTTCCGAAGCCGCACCAACATAATAGAGATACAGAAACACCGTGGCCCCTTTCTTTGAGATAACTCTGCACTATTGCGAGCTGTAAATGCCACTTCCAGCTTAGCTGTGCAGAAGAAGAACAACAAGAAGAAGAAATATCTCGAAATATGTCCGTCAGGCCCCTTCCCTTGAGATATATCTGCAAATATCTCGGAAACGAAGCGAGCTATGGCAAAATGTTGAGAGACCTTTTTTGTAGAGAATTATGTTTCCTACAATTTATGTTCTATGATATTTTTTGATCAGATGCGTAGTTCTCGAGATATATCAAGATATTTAAAAGTTCCGAAGCCGCACCAACATAATAGAGATACAGAAACACCGTGGCCCCTTTCTTCGAGATAACTCTGCACTATTGCGAGCTGCAAATGTCACTTCCAGCTTAGCTGTGCAGAAGAAGAACATCAAGAAGAAGAAATATCTCGATTAATGTCCGTCAGGCCCCTTCCCTTGAGATAAATCTGCAAATATCTCGGAAACGAAGAGGGCTATGGCAAAATGTTAAGAGACCTTTTTTGTAGAGAATTAAGTTTCCTACTTTTTATGTTCTATGATATTTTTTTATCTGATGCGTAGTTCTCGAGATATATCAAGATATTTAAAAGTTCCGAAGCCGCACCAACATAATAGAGATACAGAAACACCGTGACCCCTTTCTTTGAGATAACTCTGCACTATTGCGAGCTGTAAATGCCACTTCCAGCTTAGCTGTGCAGAAGAAGAACAACAAGAAGAAGAAATATCTCGAAATATGTCCGTCAGGCCCCTTCCGTTGGGATATATCTGCAAATATCTCGGAAACGAAGCGAGCTATGGCAAAATGTTAAGAGACCTTTTTTGTAGAGAATTAAGTTTCCTACTTTTTATGTTCTATGATATTTTTTGATCAGATGCGTAGTTCTCGAGATATATCAAGATATTTAAAAGTTCCGAAGCCGCACCAACATAATAGAGATACAGAAACACCGTGGCCCCTTTCTTTGAGATAACTCTGCACTATTGCGTGCTGTAAATGCCACTTCCAGCTTAGCTGTGCAGAAGAAGAACAACAAGAAGAAGAAATATCTCGAAATATGGCCGTCAGGCCCCTTCCCTTGAGATATATCTGCAAATATCTCGGAAACGAAGCTAGCTATGGCAAAATGTTAAGAGACCTTTTTTGTAGAGAATTATGTTTCCTACAATTTATGTTCTATGATATTTTTTGATCAGAAGCGTAGTTTTCGAGATATATCGAGATATTTAAAAGTTCCGAAGCCCCACCAACATAATAGAGATACAGAAACACCGTGGCCCCTTTCTTTGAGATAACTCTGCACTATTGCGAGCCGCAAATGCCACTTCCAGCTTAGCTGTGCAGAAGAAGAACAACAAGAAGAAGAAATATCTCGAAATATGTCCGTCAGGCCCCTTCCCTTGAGATATATCTGCAAATATCTCGGAAACGAAGCGAGCTATGGCAAAATGTTAAGAGACCTTTTTTGTAGAGAATTAAGTTTCCTACTTTTTATGTTCTATAATATTTTTTGATCAGATGCGTAGTTCTCGAGATATATCAAGATATTTAAAAGTTCCGAAGCCGCACCAACATAATAGAGATACAGAAACACCGTGGCCCCTTTCTTTGAGATAACTCTGCACTAGTGCGAGCCGCAAATGCCACTTCCAGCTTAGCTGTGCAGAAGAAGAACAACAAGAAGAAGAAATATCTCGAAATATGTCCGTCAGGCCCCTTCCCTTGAGATGTATCTGCAAATATCTCGGAAACGAAGCGAGCTATGGCAAAATGTTAAGAGACCTTTTTTGTAGAGAACTATGTTTCCTACAATTTATGTTCTATGATATTTTTTGATCAGAAGCGTAGTTTTCGAGATATATCGAGATATTTAAAAGTTCCGAAGCCGCACCAACATAATAGAGATACAGAAACACCGTGGCCCCTTTCTTTGAGATAACTCTGCGTTTAGTGCGAGCCGCAAATGCCACTTCCAGCTTAGCTGTGCAGAAGAAGAACAACAAGCAGAAGAAATATCTCGAAATATGTCCGTCAGGCCCCTTCCCTTGAGATAAATCTGCAAATATCTCGGAAACGAAGCGAGCTATGGCAAAATGTTAAGACACCTTTTTTGTAGAGAATTAAGTTTCCTACTTTTTATGTTCTATGATATTTTTTGATCAGATGCGTAGTTCTCGAGATATATCAAGATATTTAAAAGTTCCGAAGCCGCACCAACATAATAGAGATACAGAAACACCGTGGCCCCTTTCTTTGAGATAACTCTGCACTATTGCGAGCTGGAAATGCCACTTCCAGTTTAGCTGTGCAGAAGAAGAACAACAAGAAGAAGAAATATCTCGAAATATGTCCGTCAGGCCCCTTCCCTTGAGATAAATCTGCAAATATCTCGGAAACGAAGCGAGCTATGGCAAAATGTTAAGAGACCTTTTTTGTAGAGAATTAAGTTTCCTACTTTTTATGTTGTATAATATTTTTTGATCAGATGCGCAGTTCTCGAGATATATCAAGATATTTAAAAGTTCCGAAGCCGCACCAACATAATAGAGATACAGAAACACCGTGGCCCCTTTCTTTGAGATAACTCTGCACTATTGTGAGCTGTAAATGCCACTTCCAGCTTAGCTGTGCAGAAGAAGAACAACAAGAAGAAGAAATATCTCGAAATATGTCCGTTAGGCCCCTTCCGTTGAGATAAATCTGCAAATATCTCGGAAACGAAGCGAGCTATGGCAAAATGTTAAGAGACCTTTTTCGTAGAGAATTAAGTTTCCTACTTTTTATGTTCTCTGATATTTTTTGATCAGATGCGTAGTTCTCGAGATATATCAAGATATTTAAAAGTTCCGAAGCCGCACCAACATAGTAGAGATACAGGAACACCGTGGCCCCTTTCTTTGAGATAACTCTGCACTATTGCGAGCTGTAAATGCCACTTCCAGCTTAGCTGTGCAGAAGAAGAGCAACAAGAAGAAGAAATATCTCGAAATATGTCCGTCAGGCCCCTTCCTTTGAGATATATCTGCAAATATCTCGGAAACGAAGCGAGCTATGGCAAAATGTTGAGAGACCTTTTTTGTAGAGAATTATGTTTCCTACAATTTATGTTCTATGATATTTCTTGATCAGATGCGTAGTTCTCGAGATATATCAAGATATTTAAAAGTTCCGAAGCCGCACCAACATAATAGAGATACAGAAACACCGTGGCCCCTTTCTTTGAGATAACTCTGCACTATTGCGAGCTGCAAATGCCACTTCCAGCTTAGCTGTGCAGAAGAAGAACATCAACAAGAAGAAATATCTCGATTAATGTCCGTCAGGCCCCTTCCCTTGAGATAAATCTGCAAATATCTCGGAAACGAAGCGAGCTATGGCAAAATGTTAAGAGACCTTTTTTGTAGAGAACTATGTTTCCTACAATTTATGTTCTATAATATTTTTTGATCAGAAGCGTAGTTTTCGAGATATATCGAGATATTTAAAAGTTCCGAAGCCGCACCAACATAATAGAGATACAGAAACACCGTGGCCCCTTTCTTTGAGATAACTCTGCGTTTAGTGCGAGCCGCAAATGCCACTTCCAGCTTAGCTGTGCAGAAGAAGAACAACAAGCAGAAGAAATATCTCGAAATATGTCCGTCAGGCCCCTTCCCTTGAGATAAATCTGCAAATATCTCGGAAACGAAGCGAGCTATGGCAAAATGTTAAGACACCTTTTTTGTAGAGAATTAAGTTTCCTACTTTTTATGTTCTATGATATTTTTTGATCAGATGCGTAGTTCTCGAGATATATCAAGATATTTAAAAGTTCCGAAGCCGCACCAACATAATAGAGATACAGAAACACCGTGGCCCCTTTCTTTGAGATAACTCTGCACTATTGCGAGCTGGAAATGCCACTTCCAGTTTAGCTGTGCAGAAGAAGAACAACAAGAAGAAGAAATATCTCGAAATATGTCCGTCAGGCCCCTTCCCTTGAGATAAATCTGCAAATATCTCGGAAACGAAGCGAGCTATGGCAAAATGTTAAGAGACCTTTTTTGTAGAGAATTAAGTTTCCTACTTTTTATGTTCTATAATATTTTTTGATCAGATGCGTAGTTCTCGAGATATATCAAGATATTTAAAAGTTCCGAAGCCGCACCAACATAATAGAGATACAGAAACACCGTGGCCCCTTTCTTTGAGATAACTCTGCACTATTGTGAGCTGTAAATGCCACTTCCAGCTTAGCTGTGCAGAAGAAGAACAACAAGAAGAAGAAATATCTCGAAATCTGTCCGACAGGCCCCTTCCCTTGAGATAAATCTGCAAATATCTCGGAAACGAAGCGAGCTATGGCAAAACGTTAAGAAACCTTTTTTGTAGAGAATTAAGTTTCCTACTTTTTATGATCTATGATATTTTTTGATCAGATGCGTAGTTCTCGAGATATATCAAGATATTTAAAAGTTCCGAAGCCGCACCAACATAATAGAGATACAGAAACACCGTGGCCCCTTTCTTTGAGATAACTCTGCACTAGTGCGAGCCGCAAATGCCACTTCCAGCTTAGCTGTGCAGAAGAAGAACAACAAGAAGAAGAAATATCTCGAAATATGTCCGTCAGGCCCCTTCCCTTGAGATGTATCTGCAAATATCTCGGAAACGAAGCGAGCTATGGCAAAATGTTAAGAGACCTTTTTTGTAGAGAACTATGTTTCCTACAATTTATGTTCTATGATATTTTTTGATCAGAAGCGTAGTTTTCGAGATATATCGAGATATTTAAAAGTTCCGAAGCCGCACCAACATAATAGAGATACAGAAACACCGTGGCCCCTTTCTTTGAGATAACTCTGCGTTTAGTGCGAGCCGCAAATGCCACTTCCAGCTTAGCTGTGCAGAAGAAGAACAACAAGCAGAAGAAATATCTCGAAATATGTCCGTCAGGCCCCTTCCCTTGAGATAAATCTGCAAATATCTCGGAAACGAAGCGAGCTATGGCAAAATGTTAAGACACCTTTTTTGTAGAGAATTAAGTTTCCTACTTTTTATGTTCTATGATATTTTTTGATCAGATGCGTAGTTCTCGAGATATATCAAGATATTTAAAAGTTCCGAAGCCGCACCAACATAATAGAGATACAGAAACACCGTGGCCCCTTTCTTTGAGATAACTCTGCACTATTGCGAGCTGGAAATGCCACTTCCAGTTTAGCTGTGCAGAAGAAGAACAACAAGAAGAAGAAATATCTCGAAATATGTCCGTCAGGCCCCTTCCCTTGAGATAAATCTGCAAATATCTCGGAAACGAAGCGAGCTATGGCAAAATGTTAAGAGACCTTTTTTGTAGAGAATTAAGTTTCCTACTTTTTATGTTCTATAATATTTTTTGATCAGATGCGCAGTTCTCGAGATATATCAAGATATTTAAAAGTTCCGAAGCCGCACCAACATAATAGAGATACAGAAACACCGTGGCCCCTTTCTTTGAGATAACTCTGCACTATTGTGAGCTGTAAATGCCACTTCCAGCTTAGCTGTGCAGAAGAAGAACAACAAGAAGAAGAAATATCTCGAAATATGTCCGTTAGGCCCCTTCCGTTGAGATAAATCTGCAAATATCTCGGAAACGAAGCGAGCTATGGCAAAATGTTAAGAGACCTTTTTCGTAGAGAATTAAGTTTCCTACTTTTTATGTTCTCTGATATTTTTTGATCAGATGCGTAGTTCTCGAGATATATCAAGATATTTAAAAGTTCCGAAGCCGCACCAACATAGTAGATATACAGAAACACCGTGGCCCCTTTCTTTGAGATAACTCTGCACTATTGCGAGCTGTAAATGCCACTTCCAGCTTAGCTGTGCAGAAGAAGAGCAACAAGAAGAAGAAATATCTCGAAATATGTCCGTCAGGCCCCTTCCTTTGAGATATATCTGCAAATATCTCGGAAACGAAGCGAGCTATGGCAAAATGTTGAGAGACCTTTTTTGTAGAGAATTATGTTTCCTACAATTTATGTTCTATGATATTTTTTGATCAGATGCGTAGTTCTCGAGATATATCAAGATATTTAAAAGTTCCGAAGCCGCACCAACATAATAGAGATACAGAAACACCGTGGCCCCTTTCTTTGAGATAACTCTGCACTATTGCGAGCTGCAAATGCCACTTCCAGCTTAGCTGTGCAGAAGAAGAACATCAACAAGAAGAAATATCTCGATTAATGTCCGTCAGGCCCCTTCCCTTGAGATAAATCTGCAAATATCTCGGAAACGAAGAGGGCTATGGCAAAATGTTAAGAGACCTTTTTTGTAGAGAATTAAGTTTCCTACTTTTTATCTTCTATGATATTTTTTGATCAGATGCGTAGTTCTCGAGATATATCAAGATATTTAAAAGTTCCGAAGCCGCACCAACATAATAGAGATACAGAAACACCGTGGCCCCTCTCTTTGAGATAACTCTGCACTATTGCGAGCTGGAAATGCCACTTCCCGTTTAGCTGTGCAGAAGAAGAACAACAAGAAGAAGAAATATCTGGAAATATGTCCGTCAGGCCCCTTCCCTTGAGATAAATCTGCAAATATCTCGGAAACGAAGCGAGCTATGACAAAATGTTAAGAGACCTTTTTCGTAGAGAATTAAGTTTCCTACTTTTTATGTTCTATGATATTTTTTGATCAGATGCGTAGTTCTCGAGATATATCAAGATATTTAAAAGTTCCGAAGCCGCACCAACATAATAGAGATACAGAAACACCGTGGCCCCTTTCTTTGAGATAACTCTGCACTATTGCGAGCTGGAAATGCCACTTCCAGTTTAGCTGTGCAGAAGAAGAACAACAAGAAGAAGAAATATCTCGAAATATGTCCGTCAGGCCCCTTCCCTTGAGATAAATCTGCAAATATCTCGGAAACGAAGCGAGCTATGGCAAAATGTTAAGAGACCTTTTTTGTAGAGAATTAAGTTTCCTACTTTTTATGTTCTATAATATTTTTTGATCAGATGCGTAGTTCTCGAGATATATCAAGATATTTAAAAGTTCCGAAGCCGCACCAACATAATAGAGATACAGAAACACCGTGGCCCCTTTCTTTGAGATAACTCTGCACTATTGTGAGCTGTAAATGCCACTTCCAGCTTAGCTGTGCAGAAGAAGAACAACAAGAAGAAGAAATATCTCGAAATCTGTCCGACAGGCCCCTTCCCTTGAGATAAATCTGCAAATATCTCGGAAACGAAGCGAGCTATGGCAAAACGTTAAGAAACCTTTTTTGTAGAGAATTAAGTTTCCTACTTTTTATGTTCTATGATATTTTTTGATCAGATGCGTAGTTCTCGAGATATATCAAGATATTTAAAAGTTCCGAAGCCGCACCAACATAATAGAGATACAGAAACACCGTGGCCCCTTTCTTTGAGATAACTCTGCACTAGTGCGAGCCGCAAATGCCACTTCCAGCTTAGCTGTGCAGAAGAAGAACAACAAGAAGAAGAAATATCTCGAAATATGTCCGTCAGGCCCCTTCCCTTGAGATGTATCTGCAAATATCTCGGAAACGAAGCGAGCTATGGCAAAATGTTAAGAGACCTTTTTTGTAGAGAACTATGTTTCCTACAATTTATGTTCTATGATATTTTTTGATCAGAAGCGTAGTTTTCGAGATATATCGAGATATTTAAAAGTTCCGAAGCCGCACCAACATAATAGAGATACAGAAACACCGTGGCCCCTTTCTTTGAGATAACTCTGCGTTTAGTGCGAGCCGCAAATGCCACTTCCAGCTTAGCTGTGCAGAAGAAGAACAACAAGCAGAAGAAATATCTCGAAATATGTCCGTCAGGCCCCTTCCCTTGAGATAAATCTGCAAATATCTCGGAAACGAAGCGAGCTATGGCAAAATGTTAAGACACCTTTTTTGTAGAGAATTAAGTTTCCTACTTTTTATGTTCTATGATATTTTTTGATCAGATGCGTAGTTCTCGAGATATATCAAGATATTTAAAAGTTCCGAAGCCGCACCAACATAATAGAGATACAGAAACACCGTGGCCCCTTTCTTTGAGATAACTCTGCACTATTGCGAGCTGGAAATGCCACTTCCAGTTTAGCTGTGCAGAAGAAGAACAACAAGAAGAAGAAATATCTCGAAATATGTCCGTCAGGCCCCTTCCCTTGAGATAAATCTGCAAATATCTCGGAAACGAAGCGAGCTATGGCAAAATGTTAAGAGACCTTTTTTGTAGAGAATTAAGTTTCCTACTTTTTATGTTGTATAATATTTTTTGATCAGATGCGCAGTTCTCGAGATATATCAAGATATTTAAAAGTTCCGAAGCCGCACCAACATAATAGAGATACAGAAACACCGTGGCCCCTTTCTTTGAGATAACTCTGCACTATTGTGAGCTGTAAATGCCACTTCCAGCTTAGCTGTGCAGAAGAAGAACAACAAGAAGAAGAAATATCTCGAAATATGTCCGTTAGGCCCCTTCCGTTGAGATAAATCTGCAAATATCTCGGAAACGAAGCGAGCTATGGCAAAATGTTAAGAGACCTTTTTCGTAGAGAATTAAGTTTCCTACTTTTTATGTTCTCTGATATTTTTTGATCAGATGCGTAGTTCTCGAGATATATCAAGATATTTAAAAGTTCCGAAGCCGCACCAACATAGTAGAGATACAGGAACACCGTGGCCCCTTTCTTTGAGATAACTCTGCACTATTGCGAGCTGTAAATGCCACTTCCAGCTTAGCTGTGCAGAAGAAGAGCAACAAGAAGAAGAAATATCTCGAAATATGTCCGTCAGGGCCCTTCCTTTGAGATATATCTGCAAATATCTCGGAAACGAAGCGAGGTATGGCAAAATGTTGAGAGACCTTTTTTGTAGAGAATTATGTTTCCTACAATTTATGTTCTATGATATTTCTTGATCAGATGCGTAGTTCTCGAGATATATCAAGATATTTAAAAGTTCCGAAGCCGCACCAACATAATAGAGATACAGAAACACCGTGGCCCCTTTCTTTGAGATAACTCTGCACTATTGCGAGCTGCAAATGCCACTTCCAGCTTAGCTGTGCAGAAGAAGAACATCAACAAGAAGAAATATCTCGATTAATGCCCGTCAGGCCCCTTCCCTTGAGATAAATCTGCAAATATCTCGGAAACGAAGCGAGCTATGGCAAAATGTTAAGAGACCTTTTTTGTAGAGAACTATGTTTCCTACAATTTATGTTCTATAATATTTTTTGATCAGAAGCGTAGTTTTCGAGATATATCGAGATATTTAAAAGTTCCGAAGCCGCACCAACATAATAGAGATACAGAAACACCGTGGCCCCTTTCTTTGAGATAACTCTGCGTTTAGTGCGAGCCGCAAATGCCACTTCCAGCTTAGCTGTGCAGAAGAAGAACAACAAGCAGAAGAAATATCTCGAAATATGTCCGTCAGGCCCCTTCCCTTGAGATAAATCTGCAAATATCTCGGAAACGAAGCGAGCTATGGCAAAATGTTAAGACACCTTTTTTGTAGAGAATTAAGTTTCCTACTTTTTATGTTCTATGATATTTTTTGATCAGATGCGTAGTTCTCGAGATATATCAAGATATTTAAAAGTTCCGAAGCCGCACCAACATAATAGAGATACAGAAACACCGTGGCCCCTTTCTTTGAGATAACTCTGCACTATTGCGAGCTGGAAATGCCACTTCCAGTTTAGCTGTGCAGAAGAAGAACAACAAGAAGAAGAAATATCTCGAAATATGTCCGTCAGGCCCCTTCCCTTGAGATAAATCTGCAAATATCTCGGAAACGAAGCGAGCTATGGCAAAATGTTAAGAGACCTTTTTTGTAGAGAATTAAGTTTCCTACTTTTTATGTTCTATAATATTTTTTGATCAGATGCGTAGTTCTCGAGATATATCAAGATATTTAAAAGTTCCGAAGCCGCACCAACATAATAGAGATACAGAAACACCGTGGCCCCTTTCTTTGAGATAACTCTGCACTATTGTGAGCTGTAAATGCCACTTCCAGCTTAGCTGTGCAGAAGAAGAACAACAAGAAGAAGAAATATCTCGAAATCTGTCCGACAGGCCCCTTCCCTTGAGATAAATCTGCAAATATCTCGGAAACGAAGCGAGCTATGGCAAAACGTTAAGAAACCTTTTTTGTAGAGAATTAAGTTTCCTACTTTTTATGTTCTATGATATTTTTTGATCAGATGCGTAGTTCTCGAGATATATCAAGATATTTAAAAGTTCCGAAGCCGCACCAACATAATAGAGATACAGAAACACCGTGGCCCCTTTCTATGAGATAACTCTGCACTAGTGCGAGCCGCAAATGCCACTTCCAGCTTAGCTGTGCAGAAGAAGAACAACAAGAAGAAGAAATATCTCGAAATATGTCCGTCAGGCCCCTTCCCTTGAGATGTATCTGCAAATATCTCGGAAACGAAGCGAGCTATGGCAAAATGTTAAGAGACCTTTTTTGTAGAGAACTATGTTTCCTACAATTTATGTTCTATGATATTTTTTGATCAGAAGCGTAGTTTTCGAGATATATCGAGATATTTAAAAGTTCCGAAGCCGCACCAACATAATAGAGATACAGAAACACCGTGGCCCCTTTCTTTGAGATAACTCTGCGTTTAGTGCGAGCCGCAAATGCCACTTCCAGCTTAGCTGTGCAGAAGAAGAACAACAAGCAGAAGAAATATCTCGAAATATGTCCGTCAGGCCCCTTCCCTTGAGATATATCTGCAAATATCTCGGAAACGAAGCGAGCTATGGCAAAATGTTAAGAGACCTTTTTTGTAGAGAATTATGTTTCCTACAATTTATGTTCTATGATATTTTTTGATCAGAAGCGTAGTTTTCGAGATATATCGAGATATTTAAAAGTTCCAAAGCCGCACCAACATAATAGAGATACAGAAACACCGTGGCCCCTTTCTTTGAGATAACTCTGCACTAGTGCGAGCCGCAAATGCCACTTCCAGCTTAGCTGTGCAGAAGAAGAACAACAAGAAGAAGAAATATCTCGAAATATGTCCGTCAGGCCCCTTCCCTTGAGATAAATCTGCAAATATCTCGGAAACGAAGCGAGCTAAGGCAAAATGTTAAGAGACCTTTTTTGTAGAGAATTAAGTTTCCTACTTTTTATGTTCTATGATATTTTTTGATCAGATGCGTAGTTCTCGAGATATATCAAGATATTTAAAAGTTCCGAAGCCGCACCAACATAATAGAGATACAGAAACACCGTGGCCCCTTTCTTTGAGATAACTCTGCACTATTGCGAGCTGCAAATGCCACTTCCAGCTTAGCTGTGCAGAGGAAGAACAACAAGAAGAAGAAATATCTCGAAATATGTCCGTCAGGCCAGTTCCTTTGAGATAAATCTGCAAATATCTCGGAAACGAAGCGAGCTATGGCAAAATGTTAAGAGACCTTTTTCGTAGAGAATTAAGTTTCCTACTTTTTATGTTCTCTGATATTTTTTGATCAGATGCGTAGTTCTCGAGATATATCAAGATATTTAAAAGTTCCGAAGCCGCACCAACATAGTAGATATACAGAAACACCGTGGCCCCTTTCTTTGAGATAACTCTGCACTATTGCGAGCTGTAAATGCCACTTCCAGCTTAGCTGTGCAGAAGAAGAACAACAAGAAGAAGAAATATCTCGAAATATGTCCGTCAGGCCCCTTCCCTTGAGATATATCTGCAAATATCTCGGAAACGAAGCGAGCTATGACAAAATGTTAAGAGACCTTTTTTGTAGAGAATTATGTTTCCTACAATTTATGTTGTATGATATTTTTTGATCAGAAGCGTAGTTTTCGAGATATATCGAGATATTTAAAAGTTCCGAAGCCGCACCAACATAATAGGGATACAGAAACACCGTGGCCCCTTTCTTTGAGATAACTCTGCACTAGTGCGAGCCGCAAATGCCACTTCCAGCTTAGCTGTGCAGAAGAAGAACAACAAGAAGAAGAAATATCTCGAAATATGTCCGTCAGGCCCCTTCCCTTGAGATAAATCTGCAAATATCTCGGAAACGAAGCGAGCTATGGCAAAATGTTAAGAGACCTTTTTTGTAGAGAATTAAGTTTCCTACTTTTTATCTTGTATGATATTTTTTGATCAGATGCGTAGTTCTCGAGATATATCAAGATATTTAAAAGTTCCGAAGCCGCACCAACATAATAGAGATACAGAAACACCGTGGCCCCTTTCTTTGAGATAACTCTGCACTATTGCGAGCTGTAAATGCCACTTCCAGCTTAGCTGTGCAGAAGAAGAACAACAAGAAGAAGAAATATCTCGAAATATGTCCGTCAGGCCCCTTCCCTTGAGATATATCTGCAAATATCTCGGAAACGAAGCGAGCTATGGCAAAATATTAAGAGACCTTTTTTGTAGAGAATTATGTTTCCTACAATTTATGTTCTATGATATTTTTTGATCAGAAGCGTAGTTTTCGAGATACATCGAGATATTTAAAAGTTCCGAAGCCGCACCAACATAATAGAGATACAGAAACACCGTGGCCCCTTTCTTTGAGATAACTCTGCACTAGTGCGAGCCGCAAATGCCACTTCCAGCTTAGCTGTGCAGAAAAAGAACAACAAGAAGAAGAAATATCTCGAAATATGTCCGTCAGGCCCCTTCCCTTGAGATAAATCTGCAAATATCTCGGAAACGAAGCGAGCTATGGCAAAATGTAAAGAGACCTTTTTTGTAGAGAATTAAGTTTCCTACTTTTTATCTTCTATGATATCTTTTGATCAGATGCGTAGTTGTCGAGATATATCAAGATAGTTAAAAGTTCCGAAGCCGCACCAACATAATAGAGATACAGAAACACCGTGGCCCCTTTCTTTGAGATAACTCTGCACTAGTGCGAGCCGCAAATGCCACTTCCAGCTTAGCTGTGCAGAAGAAGAACAACAAGAAGAAGAAATATCTCGAAATACGTCCGTCAGGCCAGTTCCTTTGAGCTGAATCTGCAAATATCTCGGAAACGAAGCGAGCTATGGCAAAATGTTAAGAGACATTTTTTGTAGAGAATTATGTTTCCTACAATTTATGTTCTATGATATTTTTTGATCAGAAGCGTAGTTTTCGAGATATATCGAGATATTTAAAAGTTCCGAAGCCGCACCAACATAATAGGGATACAGAAACACCGTGGCCCCTTTCTTTGAGATAACTCTGCACTAGTGCGAGCCGCAAATGCCACATCCAGCTTAGCTGTGCAGAAGAAGAACAACAAGAAGAAGAAATATCTCGAAATATGTCCGTCAGGCCCCTTCCCTTGAGATAAATCTGCAAATATCTCGGAAACGAAGCGAGCTATGGCAAAATGTTAAGAGACCTTTTTTGTAGAGAATTAAGTTTCCTACTTTTTATGTTCTATGATATTTTTTGATCAGATGCGTAGTCCTCGAGATATATCAAGATATTTAAAAGTTCCGAAGCCGCACCAACATAATAGAGATACAGAAACACCGTGGCCCCTTTCTTTGAGATAACTCTGCACTATTGCGAGCTGTAAATGCCACCTCCAGCTTAGCTGTGCAGAAGAAGAACAACAAGAAGAAGAAATATCTCGAAATATGTCCGTCGGGCCCCTTCCCTTGAGATATATCTGCAAATATCTCGGAAACGAAGCGAGCTATGGCAAAATGTTAAGAGACCTTTTTTGTAGAGAATTATGTTTCCTACAATTTATGTTCTATGATATTTTTTGATCAGAAGCGTAGTTTTCGAGATATATCGAGATATTTAAAAGTTCCGAAGCCGCACCAACATAATAGAGATACAGAAACACCGTGGCCCCTTTCTTTGAGATAACTCTGCACTATTGCGAGCAGTAAATGCCACTTCCAGCTTAGCTGTGCAGAAGAAGAACAACAAGAAGAAGAAATATCTCGAAATATGTCCGTCAGGCCCCTTCCCTTGAGATATATCTGCAAATATCTCGGAAACGAAGCGAGCTATGACAAAATGTTAAGAGACCTTTTTTGTAGAGAATTATGTTTCCTACAATTTATGTTGTATGATATTTTTTGATCAGAAGCGTAGTTTTCGAGATATATCGAGATATTTAAAAGTTCCGAAGCCGCACCAACATAATAGGGATACAGAAACACCGTGGCCCCTTTCTTTGAGATAACTCTGCACTAGTGCGAGCCGCAAATGCCACTTCCAGCTTAGCTGTGCAGAAGAAGAACAACAAGAAGAAGAAATATCTCGAAATATGTCCGTCAGGCCCCTTCCCTTGAGATAAATCTGCAAATATCTCGGAAACGAAGCGAGCTATGGCAAAATGTTAAGAGACCTTTTTTGTAGAGAATTAAGTTTCCTACTTTTTATCTTCTATGATATTTTTTGATCAGATGCGTAGTTCTCGAGATATATCAAGATATTTAAAAGTTCCGAAGCCGCACCAACATAATAGAGATACAGAAACACCGTGGCCCCTTTCTTTGAGATAACTCTGCACTATTGCGAGCTGTAAATGCCACTTCCAGCTTAGCTGTGCAGAAGAAGAACAACAAGAAGAAGAAATATCTCGAAATATGTCCGTCAGGCCCCTTCCCTTGAGATATATCTGCAAATATCTCGGAAACGAAGCGAGCTATGGCAAAATATTAAGAGACCTTTTTTGTAGAGAATTATGTTTCCTACAATTTATGTTCTATGATATTTTTTGATCAGATGCGTAGTTCTCGAGATATATCAAGATATTTAAAAGTTCCGAAGCCGCACCAACATAATAGAGATACAGAAACACCGTGGCCCCTTTCTTTGAGATAACTCTGCACTATTGCGAGCTGTAAATGCCACTTCCAGCTTAGCTGTGCAGAAGAAGAACAACAAGAAGAAGAAATATCTCGAAATATGTCCGTCAGGCCCCTTCCCTTGAGATATATCTGCAAATATCTCGGAAACGAAGCGAGCTATGACAAAATGTTAAGAGACCTTTTTTGTAGAGAATTATGTTTCCTACAATTTATGTTGTATGATATTTTTTGATCAGATGCGTAGTTCTCGAGATATATCAAGATATTTAAAAGCTCCGAAGCCGCACCAACATAATAGAGATACAGAAACACCGTGGCCCCTTTCTTTGAGATAACTCTGCACTATTGCGAGCTGTAAATGCCACTTCCAGCTTAGCTGTGCAGAAGAAGAACAACAAGAAGAAGAAATATCTCGAAATATGTCCGTCAGGCCCCTTCCCTTGAGATAAATCTGCAAATATCTCGGAAACGAAGAGAGCTATGGCAAAATGTTAAGAGACCATTTTTGTAGAGAATTAAGTTTCCTACTTTTTATGTTCTATGATATTTTTTGATCAGATGCGTAGTTCTCGAGATATATCAAGATATTTAAAAGTTCCGAAGCCGCACCAACATAATAGAGATACAGAAACACCGTGGCCCCTTTCTTTGAGATAACTCTGCACTAGTGCGAGCCGCAAATGCCACTTCCAGCTTAGCTGTGCAGAGGAGGAACAACAAGAAGAAGAAGTATCTCGAAATATGTCCGTCAGGCCAGTTCCTTTGAGCTGAATCTGCAAATATCTCGGAAACGAAGCGAGCTATGGCAAAATGTTAAGAGACCTTTTTTGTAGAGAATTATGTTTCCTACAATTTATGTTCTATGATATTTTTTGGTCAGAAGCGTAGTTTTCGAGATATATCGAGATATTTAAAAGTTCCGAAGCCGCACCAACATAATAGGGATACAGAAACACCGTGGCCCCTTTCTTTGAGATAACTCTGCACTAGTGCGAGCCGCAAATGCCACTTGCAGCTTAGCTGTGCAGAAGAAGAACAACAAGAAGAAGAAATATCTCGAAATATGTCCGTCAGGCCCCTTCCCTTGAGATAAATCTGCAAATATCTCGGAAACGAAGCGAGCTATGGCAAAATGTTAAGAGACCTTTTTTGTAGAGAATTAAGTTTCCTACTTTTTATCTTCTATGATATTTTTTGATCAGATGCGTAGTTCTCGAGATATATCAAGATATTTAAAAGCTCCGAAGCCGCACCAACATAATAGAGATACAGAAACACCGTGGCCCCTTTCTTTGAGATAACTCTGCACTATTGCGAGCTGCAAATGCCACTTCCAGCTTAGCTGTGCAGAAGAAGAACATCAACAAGAAGAAATATCTCGATTAATGGCCGTCAGGCCCCTTCCCTTGAGATAAATCTGCAAATATCTCGGAAACGAAGAGGGCTATGGCAAAATGTTAAGAGACCTTTTTTGTAGAGAATTAAGTTTCCTACTTTTTATCTTCTATGATATTTTTTGATCAGATGCGTAGTTCTCGAGATATATCAAGATATTTAAAAGTTCCGAAGCCGCACCAACATAATAGAGATACAGAAACACCGTGGCCCCTCTCTTTGAGATAACTCTGCACTATTGCGAGCTGGAAATGCCACTTCCAGTTTAGCTGTGCAGAAGAAGAACAACAAGAAGAAGAAATATCTGGAAATATGTCCGTCAGGCCCCTTCCCTTGAGATAAATCTGCAAATATCTCGGAAACGAAGCGAGCTACGGCAAAATGTTAAGAGACCTTTTTTGTAGAAAATTAGGATTCCTACTTTTTATGTTCTATGATATTTTTTGATCAGATGCGTAGTTCTCGAGATATATCAAGATATTTAAAAGTTCCGAAGCCGCACCAACATAATAGAGATACAGAAACACCGTGGCCCCTTTCTTTGAGATAACTCTGCACTATTGCGAGCTGTAAATGCCACTTCCAGCTTAGCTGTGCAGAAGAAGAACAACAAGAAGAAGAAATATCTCGAAATATGTCCGTCAGGCCCCTTCCCCTGAGATATATCTGCAAATATCTCGGAAACGAAGCGAGCTATGACAAAATGTTAAGAGACCTTTTTTGTAGAGAATTATGTTTCCCACAATTTATGTTCTATGATATTTTTTGATCAGATGCGTAGTTCTCGAGATATATCAAGATATTTAAAAGCTCCGAAGCCGCACCAACATAATAGAGATACAGAAACACCGTGGCCCCTTTCTTTGAGATAACTCTGCACTATTGCGAGCTGTAAATGCCACTTCCAGCTTAGCTGTGCAGAAGAAGAACAACAAGAAGAAGAAATATCTCGAAATATGTCCGTCAGGCCCCTTCCCTTGAGATATATCTGCAAATATCTCGGAAACGAAGCGAGCTATGGCAAAATATTAAGAGACCTTTTTTGTAGAGAATTATGTTTCCTACAATTTATGTTCTATGATATTTTTTGATCAGAAGCGTAGTTTTCGAGATATATCGAGATATTTAAAAGTTCCGAAGCCGCACCAACATAATAGAGATACAGAAACACCGTGGCCCCTTTCTTTGAGATAACTCTGCACTAGTGCGAGCCGCAAATGCCACTTCCAGCTTAGCTGTGCAGAAGAAGAACAACAAGAAGAAGAAATATCTCGAAATATGTCCGTCAGGCCCCTTCCCTTGAGATAAATCTGCAAATATCTCGGAAACGAAGCGAGCTATGGCAAAATGTTAAGAGACCTTTTTTGTAGAGAATTATGTTTCCTACAATTTATGTTCTATGATATTTTTTGATCAGAAGCGTAGTTTTCGAGATATATCGAGATATTTAAAAGTTCCGAAGCCGCACCAACATAATAGAGATACAGAAACACCGTGGCCCCTTTCTTTGAGATAACTCTGCACTAGTGCGAGCTGCAAATGCCACTTCCAGCTTAGCTGTGCAGAAGAAGAACAACAAGAAGAAGAAGTATCTCGAAGTATGTCCGTCAGGCCCGTTCCTTTGAGCTGAATCTGCAAATATCTCGGAAACGAAGCGAGCTATGGCAAAATGTTAAGAGACCTTTTTTGTAGAGAATAATGTTTCCTACAATTTACGTTCTATGATATTTTTTGATCAGAAGCGTAGTTTTCGAGATATATCGAGATATTTAAAAGTTCCGAAGCCGCACCAACATAATAGAGATACAGAAACACCGTGACCCCTTTCTTTGAGATAACTCTGCACTATTGCGAGCTGGAAATGCCACTTCCAGCTTAGCTGTGCAGAAGAAGAACAACAAGAAGAAGAAATATCTCGAAATATGTCCGTCAGGCCCCTTCCCCTGAGATAAATCTGCAAATATCTCGGAAACGAAGAGAGCTATGGCAAAATGTTAAGAGACCTTTTTTGTAGAGAATTAAGTTTCCTACTTTTCATGTTCTATGATATTTTTTGATCAGATGCGTAGTTCTCGAGATATATCAAGATATTTAAAAGTTCCGAAGCCGCACCAACATAATAGAGATACAGAAACACCGTGGCCCCTTTCTTTGAGATAACTGTGCACTAGTGCGAGCCGCAAATGCCACTTCCAGCTTAGCTGTGCAGAAGAAGAACAACATGAAGAAGAAATATCTCGAAATATGTCCGTCAGGCCCCTTCCCTTGAGATATATCTGCAAATATCTCGGAAACGAAGCGAGCTATGGCAAAATGTTAAGAGACCGTTTTTGTAGAGAATTATGTTTCCTACTTTTTATGTTCTATGATATTTTTTGATCAGACGCGTAGTTCTCGAGATATATCAAGATATTTAAAAGTTCCGAAGACGCACCAACATAATAGAGATACAGAAACACCGTGGCCCCTTTCTTTGAGATAACTGTGCACTAGTGCGAGCCGCAAATGCCACTTCCAGCTTAGCTGTGCAGAAGAAGAACAACAAGAAGAAGAAATATCTCGAAATATGTCCGTCAGGCCCCTTCCCTTGAGATATATCTGCAAATATCTCGGAAACGAAGCGAGCTATGGCAAAATGTTAAGAGACCGTTTTTGTAGAGAATTATGTTTCCTACTTTTTATGTTCTATGATATTTTTTGATCAGACGCGTAGTTCTCGAGATATATCAAGATATTTAAAAGTTCCGAAGCCGCACCAACATAATAGAGATACAGAAACACCGTGGCCTCTTTCTTTGAGATAACTCTGCACTATTGCGAGCTGCAAATGCCACTTCCAGCTTAGCTGTGCAGAAGAAGAACAACAAGAAGAAGAAATATCTCGAAATATGTCCGTCAGGCCCCTTCCCTTGAGATAAATCTGCAAATATCTCGGAAACGAAGAGAGCTATGGCAAAATGTTAAGAGACCTTTTTTGTAGAGAATTAAGTTTCCTACTTTTCATGTTCTATGATATTTTTTGATCAGATGCGTAGTTCTCGAGATATATCAAGATATTTAAAAGTTCCGAAGCCGCACCAACATAATAGAGATACAGAAACACCGTGGCCCCTTTCTTTGAGATATCTCTGCACTATTGCGAGCTGCAAATGCCACTTCCAGCTTAGCTGTGCAGAAGAAGAACAACAAGAAGAAGAAATATCTCGAAATATGTCCGTGAGGCCCCTTCCCTTGAGATAAATCTGCAAATATCTCGGAAACGAAGCGAGCTATGGCAAAATTTTAAGAGACCTTTTTTGTAGAGAATTATGTTTCCTACTTTTTATGTTCTATGATATTTTTTGATCAGACGCGTAGTTCTCGAGATATATCAAGATATTTAAAAGTTCCGAAGCCGCACCAACATAATAGAGATACAGAAACACCGTGGCCCCTTTCTTTGAGATATCTCTGCACTATTGCGAGCTGCAAATGCCACTTCCAGCTTAGCTGTGCAGAAGAAGAACAACAAGAAGAAGAAATATCTCGAAATATGTCCGTGAGGCCCCTTCCCTTGAGATAAATCTGCAAATATCTCGGAAACAAAGCGAGCTATGGCAAAATGTTAAGAGACCTTATTTGTAGAGAATTAAGTTTCCTACTTTTTATGTTCTATGATATTTTTTGATCAGATGCGTAGTTCTCGAGATATATCAAGATATTTAAAAGTTCCGAAGACGCACCAACATAATAGAGATACAGAAACACCGTGGCCCCTTTCTTTGAGATAACTGTGCACTAGTGCGAGCCGCAAATGCCACTTCCAGCTTAGCTGTGCAGAAGAAGAACAACAAGAAGAAGAAATATCTCGAAATATGTCCGTTAGGCCCCTTCCCTTGAGATAAATCTGCAAATATCTCGGAAACGAAGCGAGCTATGGCAAAATGTTAAGAGACCTTTTTTGTAGAGAATTAAGTTTCCCACTTTTTATGTTCTATGATATTTTTTGATCAGACGCGTAGTTCTCGAGATATATCAAGATATTTAAAAGTTCCGAAGCCGCACCAACATAATAGAGATACAGAAACACCGTGGCCCCTTTCTTTGAGATAACTCTGCACTAGTGCGAGCCGCAAATGCCACTTCCAGCTTAGCTGTGCAGAAGAAGAACACCAAGAAGAAGAAATATCTCGAAATATGTCCGTCAGGCCCCTTCCCTTGAAATAAATATGCAAATATCTCGGAAACGAAGCGAGCTATGGCAAAATGTTAAGAGACGTTTTTTGTAGAGAATTATGTTTCCTACAATTTATGTTCTATGATATTTTTTGATCAGAAGCGTAGTTTTCGAGATATATCGAGATACTTAAAAGTTCCGAAGCCGCACCAACATAATAGAGATACAGAAACACCGTGGCCCCTTTCTTTGAGATAACTGTGCACTAGTGCGAGCCGCAAATGCCACTTCCAGCTTAGCTGTGCAGAAGAAGAACAACAAGAAGAAGAAATATCTCGAAATATGTCCGTCAGGCCCCTTCCCTTGAGATAAATCTGCAAATATCTCGGAAACGAAGCGAGCTATGGCAAAATGTTAAGAGACCTTTTTTGTAGAGCATTATGTTTCCTACTTTTTATGTTCTATGATATTTTTTGATCAGACGCGTAGTTCTCGAGATATATCAAGATATTTAAAAGTTCCGAAGCCGCACCAACATAATAGAGATACAGAAACACCGTGGCCCCTTTCTTTGAGATATCTCTGCACTATTGCGAGCTGCAAATGCCACTTCCAGCTTAGCTGTGCAGAAGAAGAACAACAAGAAGAAGAAATATCTCGAAATATGTCCGTTAGGCCCCTTCCCTTGAGATAAATCTGCAAATATCTCGGAAACGAAGCGAGCTATGGCAAAATGTTAAGAGACGTTTTTTGTAGAGAATTATGTATCCTACACTTTATGTTCTATGATATTTTTTGATCAGAAGCGTAGTTTTCGAGATATATCGAGATATGTAAAAGTTCCGAAGACGCACCAACATAATAGAGATACAGAAACACCGTGGCCCCTTTCTTTGAGATAACTGTGCACTAGTGCGAGCCGCAAATGCCACTTCCAGCTTAGCTGTGCAGAAGAAGAACAACAAGAAGAAGAAATATCTCGAAATATGTCCGTCAGGCCCCTTCCCTTGAGATATATCTGCAAATATCTCGGAAACGAAGCGAGCTATGGCAAAATGTTAAGAGACCGTTTTTGTAGAGAATTATGTTTCCTACTTTTTGTGTTCTATGATATTTTTTGATCAGACGCGTAGTTCTCGAGATATATCAAGATATTTAAAAGTTCCGAAGACGCACCAACATAATAGAGATACAGAAACACCGTGGCCCCTTTCTTTGAGATAACTGTGCACTAGTGCGAGCCGCAAATGCCACTTCCAGCTTAGCTGTGCAGACGAAGAACAACAAGAAGAAGAAATATCTCGAAATATGTCCGTCAGGCCCCTTCCCTTGAGATATATCTGCAAATATCTCGGAAACGAAGCGAGCTATGGCAAAATGTTAAGAGACGTTTTTTGTAGAGAATTATGTATCCTACACTTTATGTTCTATGATATTTTTTGATCAGAAGCGTAGTTTTCGAGATATATCGAGATATGTAAAAGTTCCGAAGACGCACCAACATAATAGAGATACAGAAACACCGTGGCCCCTTTCTTTGAGATAACTGTGCACTAGTGCGAGCCGCAAATGCCACTTCCAGCTTAGCTGTGCAGAAGAAGAACAACAAGAAGAAGAAATATCTCGAAATATGTCCGTCAGGCCCCTTCCCTTGAGATATATCTGCAAATATCTCGGAAACGAAGCGAGCTATGGCAAAATGTTAAGAGACCGTTTTTGTAGAGAATTATGTTTCCTACTTTTTATGTTCTATGATATTTTTTGATCAGACGCGTAGTTCTCGAGATATATCAAGATATTTAAAAGTTCCGAAGACGCACCAACATAATAGAGATACAGAAACACCGTGGCCCCTTTCTTTGAGATAACTGTGCACTAGTGCGAGCCGCAAATGCCACTTCCAGCTTAGCTGTGCAGACGAAGAACAACAAGAAGAAGAAATATCTCGAAATATGTCCGTCAGGCCCCTTCCCTTGAGATATATCTGCAAATATCTCGGAAACGAAGCGAGCTATGGCAAAATGTTAAGAGACCGTTTTTGTAGAGAATTATGTTTCCTACTTTTTATGTTCTATGATATTTTTTGATCAGACGCGTAGTTCTCGAGATATATCAAGATATTTAAAAGTTCCGAAGCCGCATCAACATAATAGAGATACAGAAACACCGTGGCCTCTTTCTTTGAGATAACTCTGCACTATTGCGAGCTGCAAATGCCACTTCCAGCTTAGGTGTGCAGAAGAAGAACAACAAGAAGAAGAAATATCTCGAAATATGTCCGTCAGGCCCCTTCCCTTGAGATAAATCTGCAAATATCTCGGAAACGAAGAGAGCTATGGCAAAATGTTAAGAGACCTTTTTTGTAGAGAATTAAGTTTCCTACTTTTCATGTTCTATGATATTTTTTGATCAGATGCGTAGTTCTCGAGATATATCAAGATATTTAAAAGTTCCGAAGCCGCACCAACATAATAGAGATACAGAAACACCGTGGCCCCTTTCTTTGAGATATCTCTGCACTATTGCGAGCTGCAAATGCCACTTCCAGCTTAGCTGTGCAGAAGAAGAACAACAAGAAGAAGAAATATCTCGAAATATGTCCGTGAGGCCCCTTCGCTTGAGATAAATCTGCAAATATCTCGGAAACGAAGCGAGCTATTGCAAAATTTTAAGAGACCTTTTTTGTAGAGAATTATGTTTCCTACTTTTTATGTTCTATGATATTTTTTGATCAGACGCGTAGTTCTCGAGATATATCAAGATATTTAAAAGTTCCGAAGCCGCACCAACATAATAGAGATACAGAAACACCGTGGCCCCTTTCTTTGAGATATCTCTGCACTATTGCGAGCTGCAAATGCCACTTCCAGCTTAGCTGTGCAGAAGAAGAACAACAAGAAGAAGAAATATCTCGAAATATGTCCGTGAGGCCCCTTCCCTTGAGATAAATCTGCAAATATCTCGGAAACGAAGCGAGCTATGGCAAAATGTTAAGAGACCTTATTTGTAGAGAATTAAGTTTCCTACTTTTTATGTTCTATGATATTTTTTGATCAGATGCGTAGTTCTCGAGATATATCAAGATATTTAAAAGTTCCGAAACCGCACCAACATAATAGAGATACAGAAACACCGTGGCCCCTTTCTTTGAGATAACTCTGCACTAGTGCGAGCCGCAAATGCCACTTCCAGCTTAGCTGTGCAGAAGAAGAACAACAAGAAGAAGAAATATCTCGAAATATGTCCGTTAGGCCCCTTCCCTTGAGATAAATCTGCAAATATCTCGGAAACGAAGCGAGCTATGGCAAAATGTTAAGAGACCTTTTTTGTAGAGAATTAAGTTTCCTACTTTTTATGTTCTATGATATTTTTTGATCAGATGCGTAGTTCTCGAGATATATCAAGATATTTAAAAGTTCCGAAGCCGCACCAACATAATAGAGATACAGAAACACCGTGGCCCCTTTCTTTGAGATAACTGTGCACTAGTGCGAGCCGCAAATGCCACTTCCAGCTTAGGTGTGCAGAAGAAGAACAACAAGAAGAAGAAATATCTCGAAATATGTCCGTCAGGCCCCTTCCCTTGAGATAAATCTGCAAATATCTCGGAAACGAAGAGAGCTATGGCAAAATGTTAAGAGACCTTTTTTGTAGAGAATTAAGTTTCCTACTTTTCATGTTCTATGATATTTTTTGATCAGATGCGTAGTTCTCGAGATATATCAAGATATTTAAAAGTTCCGAAGCCGCACCAACATAATAGAGATACAGAAACACCGTGGCCCCTTTCTTTGAGATATCTCTGCACTATTGCGAGCTGCAAATGCCACTTCCAGCTTAGCTGTGCAGAAGAAGAACAACAAGAAGAAGAAATATCTCGAAATATGTCCGTGAGGCCCCTTCGCTTGAGATAAATCTGCAAATATCTCGGAAACGAAGCGAGCTATTGCAAAATTTTAAGAGACCTTTTTTGTAGAGAATTATGTTTCCTACTTTTTATGTTCTATGATATTTTTTGATCAGACGCGTAGTTCTCGAGATATATCAAGATATTTAAAAGTTCCGAAGCCGCACCAACATAATAGAGATACAGAAACACCGTGGCCCCTTTCTTTGAGATATCTCTGCACTATTGCGAGCTGCAAATGCCACTTCCAGCTTAGCTGTGCAGAAGAAGAACAACAAGAAGAAGAAATATCTCGAAATATGTCCGTGAGGCCCCTTCCCTTGAGATAAATCTGCAAATATCTCGGAAACGAAGCGAGCTATGGCAAAATGTTAAGAGACCTTATTTGTAGAGAATTAAGTTTCCTACTTTTTATGTTCTATGATATTTTTTGATCAGATGCGTAGTTCTCGAGATATATCAAGATATTTAAAAGTTCCGAAACCGCACCAACATAATAGAGATACAGAAACACCGTGGCCCCTTTCTTTGAGATAACTCTGCACTAGTGCGAGCCGCAAATGCCACTTCCAGCTTAGCTGTGCAGAAGAAGAACAACAAGAAGAAGAAATATCTCGAAATATGTCCGTTAGGCCCCTTCCCTTGAGATAAATCTGCAAATATCTCGGAAACGAAGCGAGCTATGGCAAAATGTTAAGAGACCTTTTTTGTAGAGAATTAAGTTTCCTACTTTTTATGTTCTATGATATTTTTTGATCAGATGCGTAGTTCTCGAGATATATCAAGATATTTAAAAGTTCCGAAGCCGCACCAACATAATAGAGATACAGAAACACCGTGGCCCCTTTCTTTGAGATAACTGTGCACTAGTGCGAGCCGCAAATGCCACTTCCAGCTTAGCTGTGCAGAAGAAGAACAACAAGAAGAAGAAATATCTCGAAATATGTCCGTCAGGCCCCTTCCCTTGAGATATATCTGCAAATATCTCGGAAACGAAGCGAGCTATGGCAAAATGTTAAGAGACCGTTTTTGTAGAGAATTATGTTTCCTACTTTTTATGTTCTATGATATTTTTTGATCAGACGCGTAGTTCTCGAGATATATCAAGATATTTAAAAGTTCCGAAGACGCACCAACATAATAGAGATACAGAAACACCGTGGCCCCTTTCTTTGAGATAACTGTGCACTAGTGCGAGCCGCAAATGCCACTTCCAGCTTAGCTGTGCAGAAGAAGAACAACAAGAAGAAGAAATATCTCGAAATATGTCCGTCAGGCCCCTTCCCTTGAGATATATCTGCAAATATCTCGGAAACGAAGCGAGCTATGGCAAAATGTTAAGAGACGTTTTTTGTAGAGAATTATGTTTCCTACAATTTATGTTCTATGATATTTTTTGATCAGAAGCGTAGTTTTCGAGATATATCGAGATATGTAAAAGTTCCGAAGACGCACCAACATAATAGAGATACAGAAACACCGTGGCCCCTTTCTTTGAGATAACTGTGCACTAGTGCGAGCTGCAAATGCCACTTCCAGCTTAGCTGTGCAGAGGAAGAACAACAAGAAGAAGAAATATCTCGAAATATGTCCGTCAGGCCAGTTCCTTTGAGCTGAATCTGCAAATATCTCGGAAACGAAGCGAGCTATGGCAAAATGTTAAGAGACGTTTTTTGTAGAGAATTATGTTTCCTACAATTTATGTTCTATGATATTTTTTGATCAGAAGCGTAGTTTTCGAGATATATCGAGATACTTAAAAGTTCCGAAGCCGCACCAACATAATAGAGATACAGAAACACCGTGGCCCCTTTCTTTGAGATAACTGTGCACTAGTGCGAGCCGCAAATGCCACTTCCAGCTTAGCTGTGCAGAAGAAGAACAACAAGAAGAAGAAATATCTCGAAATATGTCCGTCAGGCCCCTTCCCTTGAGATGAATCTGCAAATATCTCGGAAACGAAGCGAGCTATGGCAAAATGTTAAGAGACGTTTTTTGTAGAGAATTATGTATCCTACACTTTATGTTCTATGATATTTTTTGATCAGAAGCGTAGTTTTCGAGATATATCGAGATATGTAAAAGTTCCGAAGACGCACCAACATAATAGAGATACAGAAACACCGTGGCCCCTTTCTTTGAGATAACTGTGCACTAGTGCGAGCCGCAAATGCCACTTCCAGCTTAGCTGTGCAGAAGAAGAACAACAAGAAGAAGAAATATCTCGAAATACGTCCGTCAGGCCCCTTCCCTTGAGATATATCTGCAAATATCTCGGAAACGAAGCGAGCTATGGCAAAATGTTAAGAGACCGTTTTTGTAGAGAATTATGTTTCCTACTTTTTATGTTCTATGATATTTTTTGATCAGACGCGTAGTTCTCGAGATATATCAAGATATTTAAAAATTCCGAAGACGCACCAACATAATAGAGATACAGAAACACCGTGGCCCCTTTCTTTGAGATAACTGTGCACTAGTGCGAGCCGCAAATGCCACTTCCAGCTTAGCTGTGCAGACGAAGAACAACAAGAAGAAGAAATATCTCGAAATATGTCCGTCAGGCCCCTTCCCTTGAGATATATCTGCAAATATCTCGGAAACGAAGCGAGCTATGGCAAAATGTTAAGAGACCTTATTTGTAGAGAATTAAGTTTCCTACTTTTTATGTTCCATGATATTTTTTGATCAGATGCGTAGTTCTCGAGATATATCAAGATATTTAAAAGTTCCGAAACCGCACCAACATAATAGAGATACAGAAACACCGTGGCCCCTTTCTTTGAGATAACTCTGCACTAGTGCGAGCCGCAAATGCCACTTCCAGCTTAGCTGTGCAGAAGAAGAACAACAAGAAGAAGAAATATCTCGAAATATGTCCGTTAGGCCCCTTCCCTTGAGATAAATCTGCAAATATCTCGGAAACGAAGCGAGCTATGGCAAAATGTTAAGAGACCTTTTTTGTAGAGAATTAAGTTTCCTACTTTTTATGTTCTATGATATTTTTTGATCAGATGCGTAGTTCTCGAGATATATCAAGATATTTAAAAGTTCCGAAGCCGCACCAACATAATAGAGATACAGAAACACCGTGGCCCCTTTCTTTGAGATAACTGTGCACTAGTGCGAGCCGCAAATGCCACTTCCAGCTTAGCTGTGCAGAAGAAGAACAACAAGAAGAAGAAATATCTCGAAATATGTCCGTCAGGCCCCTTCCCTTGAGATATATCTGCAAATATCTCGGAAACGAAGCGAGCTATGGCAAAATGTTAAGAGATCGTTTTTGTAGAGAATTATGTTTCCTACTTTTTATGTTCTATGATATTTTTTGATCAGACGCGTAGTTCTCGAGATATATCAAGATATTTAAAAGTTCCGAAGACGCACCAACATAATAGAGATACAGAAACACCGTGGCCCCTTTCTTTGAGATAACTGTGCACTAGTGCGAGCCGCAAATGCCACTTCCAGCTTAGCTGTGCAGACGAAGAACAACAAGAAGAAGAAATATCTCGAAATATGTCCGTCAGGCCCCTTCCCTTGAGATATATCTGCAAATATCTCGGAAACGAAGCGAGCTATGGCAAAATGTTAAGAGACCGTTTTTGTAGAGAATTATGTTTCCTACTTTTTATGTTCTACGATATTTTTTGATCAGACGCGTAGTTCTCGAGATATATCAAGATATTTAAAAGTTCCGAAGCCGCACCAACATAATAGAGATACAGAAACACCGTGGCCTCTTTCTTTGAGATAACTCTGCACTATTGCGAGCTGCAAATGCCACTTCCAGCTTAGCTGTGCAGAAGAAGAACAACAAGAAGAAGAAATATCTCGAAATATGTCCGTCAGGCCCCTTCCCTTGAGATAAATCTGCAAATATCTCGGAAACGAAGAGAGCTATGGCAAAATGTTAAGAGACCTTTTTTGTAGAGAATTAAGTTTCCTACTTTTCATGTTCTATGATATTTTTTGATCAGATGCGTAGTTCTCGAGATATATCAAGATATTTAAAAGTTCCGAAGCCGCACCAACATAATAGAGATACAGAAACACCGTGGCCCCTTTCTTTGAGATATCTCTGCACTATTGCGAGCTGCAAATGCCACTTCCAGCTTAGCTGTGCAGAAGAAGAACAACAAGAAGAAGAAATATCTCGAAATATGTCCGTGAGGCCCCTTCCCTTGAGATAAATCTGCAAATATCTCGGAAACGAAGCGAGCTATGGCAAAATGTTAAGAGACCTTATTTGTAGAGAATTAAGTTTCCTACTTTTTATGTTCTATGATATTTTTTGATCAGATGCGTAGTTCTCGAGATATATCAAGATATTTAAAAGTTCCGAAGACGCACCAACATAATAGAGATACAGAAACACCGTGGCCCCTTTCTTTGAGATAACTGTGCACTAGTGCGAGCCGCAAATGACACTTCCAGCTTAGCTGTGCAGAAGAAGAACAACAAGAAGAAGAAATATCTCGAAATATGTCCGTTAGGCCCCTTCCCTTGAGATAAATCTGCAAATATCTCGGAAACGAAGCGAGCTATGGCAAAATGTTAAGAGACCTTTTTTGTAGAGAATTAAGTTTCCCACTTTTTATGTTCTATGATATTTTTTGATCAGAAGCGTAGTTTTCGAGATATATCGAGATATTTAAAAGTTCCGAAGCCGCACCAACATAATAGAGATACAGAAACACCGTGGCCCCTTTCTTTGAGATAACTCTGCACTAGTGCGAGCTGCAAATGCCACTTCCAGCTTAGCTGTGCAGAGGAAGAACAACAAGAAGAAGAAATATCTCGAAATATGTCCGTCAGGCCAGTTCCTTTGAGCTGAATCTGCAAATATCTCGGAAACGAAGCGAGCTATGGCAAAATGTTAAGAGACGTTTTTTGTAGAGAATTATGTTTCCTACAATTTATGTTCTATGATATTTTTTGATCAGAAGCGTAGTTTTCGAGATATATCGAGATACTTAAAAGTTATGAAGCCGCACCAACATAATAGAGATACAGAAACACCGTGGCCCCTTTCTTTGAGATAACTGTGCACTAGTGCGAGCCGCAAATGCCACTTCCAGCTTAGCTGTGCAGAAGAAGAACAACAAGAAGAAGAAATATCTCGAAATATGTCCGTCAGGCCCCTTCCCTTGAGATGAATCTGCAAATATCTCGGAAACGAAGCGAGCTATGGCAAAATGTTAAGAGACGTTTTTTGTAGAGAATTATGTATCCTACACTTTATGTTCTATGATATTTTTTGATCAGAAGCGTAGTTTTCGAGATATATCGAGATATGTAAAAGTTCCGAAGACGCACCAACATAATAGAGATACAGAAACACCGTGGCCCCTTTCTTTGAGATAACTGTGCACTAGTGCGAGCCGCAAATGCCACTTCCAGCTTAGCTGTGCAGAAGAAGAACAACAAGAAGAAGAAATATCTCGAAATACGTCCGTCAGGCCCCTTCCCTTGAGATATATCTGCAAATATCTCGGAAACGAAGCGAGCTATGGCAAAATGTTAAGAGACCGTTTTTGTAGAGAATTATGTTTCCTACTTTTTATGTTCTATGATATTTTTTGATCAGACGCGTAGTTCTCGAGATATATCAAGATATTTAAAAATTCCGAAGACGCACCAACATAATAGAGATACAGAAACACCGTGGCCCCTTTCTTTGAGATAACTGTGCACTAGTGCGAGCCGCAAATGCCACTTCCAGCTTAGCTGTGCAGACGAAGAACAACAAGAAGAAGAAATATCTCGAAATATGTCCGTCAGGCCCCTTCCCTTGAGATATATCTGCAAATATCTCGGAAACGAAGCGAGCTATGGCAAAATGTTAAGAGACCTTATTTGTAGAGAATTAAGTTTCCTACTTTTTATGTTCTATGATATTTTTTGATCAGATGCGTAGTTCTCGAGATATATCAAGATATTTAAAAGTTCCGAAACCGCACCAACATAATAGAGATACAGAAACACCGTGGCCCCTTTCTTTGAGATAACTCTGCACTAGTGCGAGCCGCAAATGCCACTTCCAGCTTAGCTGTGCAGAAGAAGAACAACAAGAAGAAGAAATATCTCGAAATATGTCCGTTAGGCCCCTTCCCTTGAGATAAATCTGCAAATATCTCGGAAACGAAGCGAGCTATGGCAAAATGTTAAGAGACCTTTTTTGTAGAGAATTAAGTTTCCTACTTTTTATGTTCTATGATATTTTTTGATCAGATGCGTAGTTCTCGAGATATATCAAGATATTTAAAAGTTCCGAAGCCGCACCAACATAATAGAGATACAGAAACACCGTGGCCCCTTTCTTTGAGATAACTGTGCACTAGTGCGAGCCGCAAATGCCACTTCCAGCTTAGCTGTGCAGAAGAAGAACAACAAGAAGAAGAAATATCTCGAAATATGTCCGTCAGGCCCCTTCCCTTGAGATATATCTGCAAATATCTCGGAAACGAAGCGAGCTATGGCAAAATGTTAAGAGATCGTTTTTGTAGAGAATTATGTTTCCTACTTTTTATGTTCTATGATATTTTTTGATCAGACGCGTAGTTCTCGAGATATATCAAGATATTTAAAAGTTCCGAAGACGCACCAACATAATAGAGATACAGAAACACCGTGGCCCCTTTCTTTGAGATAACTGTGCACTAGTGCGAGCCGCAAATGCCACTTCCAGCTTAGCTGTGCAGACGAAGAACAACAAGAAGAAGAAATATCTCGAAATATGTCCGTCAGGCCCCTTCCCTTGAGATATATCTGCAAATATCTCGGAAACGAAGCGAGCTATGGCAAAATGTTAAGAGACCGTTTTTGTAGAGAATTATGTTTCCTACTTTTTATGTTCTACGATATTTTTTGATCAGACGCGTAGTTCTCGAGATATATCAAGATATTTAAAAGTTCCGAAGCCGCACCAACATAATAGAGATACAGAAACACCGTGGCCTCTTTCTTTGAGATAACTCTGCACTATTGCGAGCTGCAAATGCCACTTCCAGCTTAGCTGTGCAGAAGAAGAACAACAAGAAGAAGAAATATCTCGAAATATGTCCGTCAGGCCCCTTCCCTTGAGATAAATCTGCAAATATCTCGGAAACGAAGAGAGCTATGGCAAAATGTTAAGAGACCTTTTTTGTAGAGAATTAAGTTTCCTACTTTTCATGTTCTATGATATTTTTTGATCAGATGCGTAGTTCTCGAGATATATCAAGATATTTAAAAGTTCCGAAGCCGCACCAACATAATAGAGATACAGAAACACCGTGGCCCCTTTCTTTGAGATATCTCTGCACTATTGCGAGCTGCAAATGCCACTTCCAGCTTAGCTGTGCAGAAGAAGAACAACAAGAAGAAGAAATATCTCGAAATATGTCCGTGAGGCCCCTTCCCTTGAGATAAATCTGCAAATATCTCGGAAACGAAGCGAGCTATGGCAAAATGTTAAGAGACCTTATTTGTAGAGAATTAAGTTTCCTACTTTTTATGTTCTATGATATTTTTTGATCAGATGCGTAGTTCTCGAGATATATCAAGATATTTAAAAGTTCCGAAGACGCACCAACATAATAGAGATACAGAAACACCGTGGCCCCTTTCTTTGAGATAACTGTGCACTAGTGCGAGCCGCAAATGCCACTTCCAGCTTAGCTGTGCAGAAGAAGAACAACAAGAAGAAGAAATATCTCGAAATATGTCCGTTAGGCCCCTTCCCTTGAGATAAATCTGCAAATATCTCGGAAACGAAGCGAGCTATGGCAAAATGTTAAGAGACCTTTTTTGTAGAGAATTAAGTTTCCCACTTTTTATGTTCTATGATATTTTTTGATCAGAAGCGTAGTTTTCGAGATATATCGAGATATTTAAAAGTTCCGAAGCCGCACCAACATAATAGAGATACAGAAACACCGTGGCCCCTTTCTTTGAGATAACTCTGCACTAGTGCGAGCTGCAAATGCCACTTCCAGCTTAGCTGTGCAGAGGAAGAACAACAAGAAGAAGAAATATCTCGAAATATGTCCGTCAGGCCAGTTCCTTTGAGCTGAATCTGCAAATATCTCGGAAACGAAGCGAGCTATGGCAAAATGTTAAGAGACGTTTTTTGTAGAGAATTATGTTTCCTACAATTTATGTTCTATGATATTTTTTGATCAGAAGCGTAGTTTTCGAGATATATCGAGATACTTAAAAGTTCCGAAGCCGCACCAACATAATAGAGATACAGAAACACCGTGGCCCCTTTCTTTGAGATAACTGTGCACTAGTGCGAGCCGCAAATGCCACTTCCAGCTTAGCTGTGCAGAAGAAGAACAACAAGAAGAAGAAATATCTCGAAATATGTCCGTCAGGCCCCTTCCCTTGAGATGAATCTGCAAATATCTCGGAAACGAAGCGAGCTATGGCAAAATGTTAAGAGACGTTTTTTGTAGAGAATTATGTATCCTACACTTTATGTTCTATGATATTTTTTGATCAGAAGCGTAGTTTTCGAGATATATCGAGATATGTAAAAGTTCCGAAGACGCACCAACATAATAGAGATACAGAAACACCGTGGCCCCTTTCTTTGAGATAACTGTGCACTAGTGCGAGCCGCAAATGCCACTTCCAGCTTAGCTGTGCAGAAGAAGAACAACAAGAAGAAGAAATATCTCGAAATACGTCCGTCAGGCCCCTTCCCTTGAGATATATCTGCAAATATCTCGGAAACGAAGCGAGCTATGGCAAAATGTTAAGAGACCGTTTTTGTAGAGAATTATGTTTCCTACTTTTTATGTTCTATGATATTTTTTGATCAGACGCGTAGTTCTCGAGATATATCAAGATATTTAAAAATTCCGAAGACGCACCAACATAATAGAGATACAGAAACACCGTGGCCCCTTTCTTTGAGATAACTGTGCACTAGTGCGAGCCGCAAATGCCACTTCCAGCTTAGCTGTGCAGACGAAGAACAACAAGAAGAAGAAATATCTCGAAATATGTCCGTCAGGCCCCTTCCCTTGAGATATATCTGCAAATATCTCGGAAACAAAGCGAGCTATGGCAAAATGTTAAGAGACCTTATTTGTAGAGAATTAAGTTTCCTACTTTTTATGTTCTATGATATTTTTTGATCAGATGCGTAGTTCTCGAGATATATCAAGATATTTAAAAGTTCCGAAACCGCACCAACATAATAGAGATACAGAAACACCGTGGCCCCTTTCTTTGAGATAACTCTGCACTAGTGCGAGCCGCAAATGCCACTTCCAGCTTAGCTGTGCAGAAGAAGAACAACAAGAAGAAGAAATATCTCGAAATATGTCCGTTAGGCCCCTTCCCTTGAGATAAATCTGCAAATATCTCGGAAACGAAGCGAGCTATGGCAAAATGTTAAGAGACCTTTTTTGTAGAGAATTAAGTTTCCTACTTTTTATGTTCTATGATATTTTTTGATCAGATGCGTAGTTCTCGAGATATATCAAGATATTTAAAAGTTCCGAAGCCGCACCAACATAATAGAGATACAGAAACACCGTGGCCCCTTTCTTTGAGATAACTGTGCACTAGTGCGAGCCGCAAATGCCACTTCCAGCTTAGCTGTGCAGAAGAAGAACAACAAGAAGAAGAAATATCTCGAAATATGTCCGTCAGGCCCCTTCCCTTGAGATATATCTGCAAATATCTCGGAAACGAAGCGAGCTATGGCAAAATGTTAAGAGATCGTTTTTGTAGAGAATTATGTTTCCTGCTTTTTATGTTCTATGATATTTTTTGATCAGACGCGTAGTTCTCGAGATATATCAAGATATTTAAAAGTTCCGAAGACGCACCAACATAATAGAGATACAGAAACACCGTGGCCCCTTTCTTTGAGATAACTGTGCACTAGTGCGAGCCGCAAATGCCACTTCCAGCTTAGCTGTGCAGAAGAAGAACAACAAGAAGAAGAAATATCTCGAAATATGTCCGTCAGGCCCCTTCCCTTGAGATATATCTGCAAATATCTCGGAAACCAAGCGAGCTATGGCAAAATGTTAAGAGACGTTTTTTGTAGAGAATTATGTTTCCTACAATTTATGTTCTATGATATTTTTTGATCAGAAGCGTAGTTTTCGAGATATATCGAGATATGTAAAAGTTCCGAAGACGCACCAACATAATAGAGATACAGAAACACCGTGGCCCCTTTCTTTGAGATAACTGTGCACTAGTGCGAGCCGCAAATGCCACTTCCAGCTTAGCTGTGCAGAAGAAGAACAACAAGAAGAAGAAATATCTCGAAATACGTCCGTCAGGCCCCTTCCCTTGAGATATATCTGCAAATATCTCGGAAACGAAGCGAGCTATGGCAAAATGTTAAGAGACCGTTTTTGTAGAGAATTATGTTTCCTACTTTTTATGTTCTATGATATTTTTTGATCAGACGCGTAGTTCTCGAGATATATCAAGATATTTAAAAATTCCGAAGACGCACCAACATAATAGAGATACAGAAACACCGTGGCCCCTTTCTTTGAGATAACTGTGCACTAGTGCGAGCCGCAAATGCCACTTCCAGCTTAGCTGTGCAGACAAAGAACAACAAGAAGAAGAAATATCTCGAAATATGTCCGTGAGGCCCCTTCCCTTGAGATAAATCTGCAAATATCTCGGAAACGAAGCGAGCTATGGCAAAATGTTAAGAGACCTTATTTGTAGAGAATTAAGTTTCCTACTTTTTATGTTCTATGATATTTTTTGATCAGATGCGTAGTTCTCGAGATATATCAAGATATTTAAAAGTTCCGAAACCGCACCAACATAATAGAGATACAGAAACACCGTGGCCCCTTTCTTTGAGATAACTCTGCACTAGTGCGAGCCGCAAATGCCACTTCCAGCTTAGCTGTGCAGAAGAAGAACAACAAGAAGAAGAAGTATCTCGAAATATGTCCGTTAGGCCCCTTCCCTTGAGATAAATCTGCAAATATCTCGGAAACGAAGCGAGCTATGGCAAAATGTTAAGAGACCTTTTTTGTAGAGAATTAAGTTTCCTACTTTTTATGTTCTATGATATTTTTTGATCAGATGCGTAGTTCTCGAGATATATCAAGATATTTAAAAGTTCCGAAGCCGCACCAACATAATAGAGATACAGAAACACCGTGGCCCCTTTCTTTGAGATAACTCTGCACTATTGCGAGCTGCAAATGCCACTTCCAGCTTAGCTGTGCAGAGGAAGAACAACAAGAAGAAGAAATATCTCGAAATATGTCCGTTAGGCCCCTTCCCTTGAGATAAATCTGCAAATATCTCGGAAACGAAGCGAGCTATGGCAAAATGTTAAGAGACCTTTTTTGTAGAGAATTAAGTTTCCTACTTTTTATGTTCTATGATATTTTTTGATCAGAAGCGTAGTTCTCGAGATATATCAAGATATTTAAAAGTTCCGAAGCCGCACCAACATAATAGAGATACAGAAACACCGTGGCCCCTTTCTTTGAGATAACTCTGCACTATTGCGAGCTGTAAATGCCACTTCCAGCTTAGCTGTGCAGAAGAAGAACAACAAGAAGAAGAAATATCTCGAAATATGTCCGTCAGGCCCCTTCCCTTGAGATAAATCTGCAAATATCTCGGAAACGAAGCGAGCTATGGCAAAATGTTAAGAGACCTTATTTGTAGAGAATTAAGTTTCCTACTTTTTATGTTCTAGGATATTTTTTGATCAGATGCGTAGTTCTCGAGATATATCAAGATATTTAAAAGTTCCGAAACCGCACCAACATAATAGAGATACAGAAACACCGTGGCCCCTTTCTTTGAGATAACTCTGCAATAGTGCGAGCCGCAAATGCCACTTCCAGCTTAGCTGTGCAGAAGAAGAACAACAAGAAGAAGAAATATCTCGAAATATGTCCGTCAGGCCCCTTCCCTTGAGATAAATATGCAAATATCTCGGAAACGAAGCGAGCTATGGCAAAATGTTAAGAGACCTTTTTTGTAGAGAATTAAGTTTCCTACTTTTTATGTTCTATGATATTTTTTGATCAGATGCGTAGTTCTCGAGATATATCAAGATATTTCAAAGTTCCGGAGCCGCACCAACATAATAGAGATACAGAAACACCGTGGCCCCTTTCTTTGAGATAACTCTGCACTATTGCGAGCTGCAAATGCCACTTCCAGCTTAGCTGTGCAGAGGAAGAACAACAAGAAGAAGAAATATCTCGAAATATGTCCGTCAGGCCAGTTCCTTTGAGCTGAATCTGCAAATATCTCGGAAACGAAGCGAGCCATGGCAAAATGTTAGGAGACGTTTTTTGTAGAGAATTATGTTTCCTACAATTTATGTTCTATGATATTTTTTGATCAGAAGCGTAGTTTTCGAGATATATCGAGATACTTAAAAGTTCCGAAGCCGCACCAACATAATAGAGATACAGAAACACCGTGGCCCCTTTCTTTGAGATAACTGTGCACTAGTGCGAGCCGCAAATGCCACTTCCAGCTTAGCTGTGCAGAAGAAGAACAACAAGAAGAAGAAATATCTCGAAATATGTCCGTCTGGCCCCTTCCCTTGAGATAAATCTGCAAATATCTCGGAAACGAAGCGAGCTATGGCAAAATGTTAAGAGACCTTTTTTGTAGAGAATTATGTTTCCTACTTTTTATGTTCTATGATATTTTTTGATCAGACGCGTATTTCTCGAGATATATCAAGATATTTAAAAGTTCCGAAGCCGCACCAACATAATAGAGATACAGAAACACCGTGGCCCCTTTCTTTGAGATATCTCTGCACTATTGCGAGCTGCAAATGCCACTTCCAGCTTAGCTGTGCAGAAGAAGAACAACAAGAAGAAGAAATATCTCGAAATATGTCCGTGAGGCCCCTTCCCTTGAGATAAATCTGCAAATATCTCGGAAACGAAGCGAGCTATGGCAAAATGTTAAGAGACCTTTTTTGTAGAGAATTAAGTTTCCTACTTTTTATGTTCTATGATATTTTTTGATCAGATGCGTAGTTCTCGAGATATATCAAGATATTTAAAAGTTCCGAAGCCGCACCAACATAATAGAGATACAGAAACACCGTGGCCCCTTTCTTTGAGATAACTCTGCATTATTGCGAGCTACAAATGCCACTTCCAGCTTAGCTGTGCAGAGGAAAAACAACAAGAAGAAGAAATATCTCGAAATATGTCCGTTAGGCCCCTTCCCTTGAGATAAATCTGCAAATATCTCGGAAACGAAGAGAGCTATGGCAAAATGTTAAGAGACCTTTTTTGTAGAGAATTAAGTTTCCTACTTTTCATGTTGTATGATATTTTTTGATCAGATGCGTAGTTCTCGAGATATATCAAGATATTTAAAAGTTCCGAAGCCGCACCAACATAATAGAGATACAGAAACACCGTGGCCCCTTTCTTTGAGATAACTCTGCACTATTGCGAGCTGTAAATGTCACTTCCAGCTTAGCTGTGCAGAAGAAGAACAACAAGAAGAAGAAATATCTCGAAATATGTCCGTCAGGCCCCTTCCCTTGAGATATATCTGCAAATATCTCGGAAACGAAGCGAGCTATGGCAAAATGTTAAGAGACCGCTTTTGTAGAGAATTATGTTTCCTACTTTTTATGTTCTATGATATTTTTTGATCAGACGCGTAGTTCTCGAGATATATCAAGATATTTAAAAGTTCCGAAGACGCACCAACATAATAGAGATACAGAAACACCGTGGCCCCTTTCTTTGAGATAACTGTGCACTAGTGCGAGCCGCAAATGCCACTTCCAGCTTAGCTGTGCAGAAGAAGAACAACAAGAAGAAGAAATATCTCGAAATATGTCCGTCAGGCCCCTTCCCTTGAGATAAATATGCAAATATCTCGGAAACGAAGCGAGCTATGGCAAAATGTTAAGAGACCTTTTTTGTAGAGAATTAAGTTTCCTACTTTTTATGTTCTATGATATTTTTTGATCAGATGCGTAGTTCTCGAGATATATCAAGATATTTCAAAGTTCCGGAGCCGCACCAACATAATAGAGATACAGAAACACCGTGGCCCCTTTCTTTGAGATAACTCTGCACTATTGCGAGCTGCAAATGCCACTTCCAGCTTAGCTGTGCAGAGGAAGAACAACAAGAAGAAGAAATATCTCGAAATATGTCCGTCAGGCCAGTTCCTTTGAGCTGAATCTGCAAATATCTCGGAAACGAAGCGAGCTATGGCAAAATGTTAGGAGACGTTTTTTGTAGAGAATTATGTTTCCTACAATTTATGTTCTATGATATTTTTTGATCAGAAGCGTAGTTTTCGAGATATATCGAGATACTTAAAAGTTCCGAAGCCGCACCAACATAATAGAGATACAGAAACACCGTGGCCCCTTTCTTTGAGATATCTCTGCACTATTGCGAGCTGCAAATGCCACTTCCAGCTTAGCTGTGCAGAAGAAGAACAACAAGACGAAGAAATATCTCGAAATATGTCCGTCAGGCCCCTTCCCTTGAAATAAATATGCAAATATCTCGGAAACGAAGCGAGGTATGGCAAAATGTTAAGAGACCTTTTTTGTAGAGAATTAAGTTTCCTACTTTTTATGTTCTATGATATTTTTTGATCAGATGCGTAGTTCTCGAGATATATCAAGATATTTAAAAGTTCCGAAGCCGCACCAACATAATAGAGATACAGAAACACTGTGGCCCCTTTCTTTGAGATAACTGTGCACTAGTGCGAGCCGCAAATGCCACTTCCAGCTTAGCTGTGCAGAAGAAGAACAACAAGAAGAAGAAATATCTCGAAATATGTCCGTCAGGCCCCTTCCCTTGAGATAAATCTGCAAATATCTCGGAAACGAAGCGAGCTATGGCAAAATGTTAAGAGACCTTATTTGTAGAGAATTAAGTTTCCTACTTTTTATGTTCTAGGATATTTTTTGATCAGATGCGTAGTTCTCGAGATATATCAAGATATTTAAAAGTTCCGAAACCGCACCAACATAATAGAGATACAGAAACACCGTGGCCCCTTTCTTTGAGATAACTCTGCACTAGTGCGAGCCGCAAATGCCACTTCCAGCTTAGCTGTGCAGAAGAAGAACAACAAGAAGAAGAAATATCTCGAAATATGTCCGTTAGGCCCCTTCCCTTGAGATAAATCTGCAAATATCTCGGAAACGAAGCGAGCTATGGCAAAATGTTAAGAGACCTTTTTTGTAGAGAATTAAGTTTCCTACTTTTTATGTTCTATGATATTTTTTGATCAGAAGCGTAGTTTTCGAGATATATCGAGATATTTAAAAGTTCCGAAGCCGCACCAACATAATAGAGATACAGAAACACCGTGGCCCCTTTCTTTGAGATAACTCTGCACTAGTGCGAGCTGCAAATGCCACTTCCAGCTTAGCTGTGCAGAGGAAGAACAACAAGAAAAAGAAATATCTCGAAATATGTCCGTCAGGCCAGTTCCTTTGAGCTGAATCTGCAAATATCTCGGAAACGAAGCGAGCTATGGCAAAATGTTAAGAGACCTTTTGTGTAGAGAATTATGTTTCCTACTTTTTATGTTCTATGATATTTTTTGATCAGACGCGTAGATCTCGAGATATATCAAGATATTTAAAAGTTCCGAAGCCGCACCAACATAATAGAGATACAGAAACACCGTGGCCCCTTTCTTTGAGATATCTCTGCACTATTGCGAGCTGCAAATGCCACTTCCAGCTTAGCTGTGCAGAAGAAGAACAACAAGAAGAAGAAATATCTCGAAATATGTCCGTGAGGCCCCTTCCCTTGAGATAAATCTGCAAATATCTCGGAAACGAAGCGAGCTATGGCAAAATGTTAAGAGACCTTATTTGTAGAGAATTAAGTTTCCTACTTTTTATGTTCTATGATATTTTTTGATCAGATGCGTAGTTCTCGAGATATATCAAGATATTTAAAAGTTCCGAAACCGCACCAACATAATAGAGATACAGAAACACCGTGGCCCCTTTCTTTGAGATAACTCTGCACTATTGCGAGCTGCAAATGCCACTTCCAGCTTAGCTGTGCAGAGGAAGAACAACAAGAAGAAGAAATATCTCGAAATATGTCCGTTAGGCCCCTTCCCTTGAGATAAATCTGCAAATATCTCGGAAACGAAGCGAGCTATGGCAAAATGTTAAGAGACCTTTTTTGTAGAGAATTAAGTTTCCTACTTTTTATGTTGTATGATATTTTTTGATCAGAAGCGTAGTTTTCGAGATATATCAAGATATTTAAAAGTTCCGAAGCCGCACCAACAGAATAGAGATACAGAAACACCGTGGCCCCTTTCTTTGAGATATCTCTGCACTATTGCGAGCTGCAAATGCCACTTCCAGCTTAGCTGTGCAGAAGAAGAACAACAAGAAGAAGAAATATCTCGAAATATGTCCGTGAGGCCCCTTCCCTTGAGATAAATCTGCAAATATCTCGGAAACGAAGCGAGCTATGGCAAAATGTTAAGAGACCTTATTTGTAGAGAATTAAGTTTCCTACTTTTTATGTTCTATGATATTTTTTGATCAGATGCGTAGTTCTCGAGATATATCAAGATATTTAAAAGTTCCGAAACCGCACCAACATAATAGAGATACAGAAACACCGTGGCCCCTTTCTTTGAGATAACTCTGCACTAGTGCGAGCCGCAAATGCCACTTCCAGCTTAGCTGTGCAGAAGAAGAACAACAAGAAGAAGAAATATCTCGAAATATGTCCGTTAGGCCCCTTCCCTTGAGATAAATCTGCAAATATCTCGGAAACGAAGCGAGCTATGGCAAAATGTTAAGAGACCTTTTTTGTAGAGAATTAAGTTTCCTACTTTTTATGTTCTATGATATTTTTTGATCAGAAGCGTAGTTTTCGAGATATATCGAGATATTTAAAAGTTCCGAAGCCGCACCAACATAATAGAGATACAGAAACACCGTGGCCCCTTTCTTTGAGATAACTCTGCACTAGTGCGAGCCGCAAATGCCACTTCCAGCTTAGCTGTGCAGAAGAAGAACAACAAGAAGAAGAAATATCTCGAAATATGTCCGTCAGGCCCCTTCCCTTGAAATAAATATGCAAATATCTCGGAAACGAAGCGAGCTATGGCAAAATGTTAAGAGACCTTTTTTGTAGAGAATTAAGTTTCCTACTTTTTATGTTCTATGATATTTTTTGATCAGAAGCGTAGTTTTCGAGATATATCGAGATATTTAAAAGTTCCGAAGCCGCACCAACATAATAGAGATACAGAAACACCGTGGCCCCTTTCTTTGAGATAACTCTGCACTAGTGCGAGCCGCAAATGCCACTTCCAGCTTAGCTGTGCAGAAGAAGAACAACAAGAAGAAGAAATATCTCGAAATACGTCCGGCAGGCCAGTTCCTTTGAGCTGAATCTGCAAATATCTCGGAAACGAAGCGAGCTATGGCAAAATGTTAAGACACCTTTTTTGTAGAGAATTAAGTTTCCTACCTTTTATGTTCTATGATATTTTTTGATCAGATGCGTAGTTCTCGAGATATATCAAGATATTTAAAAGTTCCGAAGCCGCACCAACATAATAGAGATACAGAAACACCGTGGCCCCTTTCTTTGAGATAACTCTGCACTATTGCGAGCTGCAAATGCCACTTCCAGCTTAGCTGTGCAGAGGAAGAACAACAAGAAGAAGAAATATCTCGAAATATGTCCGTTAGGCCCCTTCCCTTGAGATAAATCTGCAAATATCTCGGAAACGAAGCGAGCTATGGCAAAATGTTAAGAGACCTTTTTTGTAGAGAATTAAGTTTCCTACTTTTTATGTTCTATGATATTTTTTGATCAGAAGCGTAGTTTTCGAGATATATCAAGATATTTAAAAGTTCCAAAGCCGCACCAACATAATAGAGATACAGAAACACCGTGGCCTCTTTCTTTGAGATAACTCTGCACTATTGCGAGCTGCAAATGCCACTTCCAGCTTAGCTGTGCAGAAGAAGAACAACAAGAAGAAGAAATATCTCGAAATATGTCCGTCAGGCCCCTTCCCTTGAGATAAATCTGGAAATATCTCGGAAACGAAGAGAGCTATGGCAAAATGTTAAGAGACCTTTTTTGTAGAGAATTACGTTTCCTACTTTTTATGTTCTATGATATTTTTTGATCAGATGCGTAGTTCTCGAGATATATCAAGATATTTAAAAGTTCCGAAGCCGCACCAACATAATAGAGATACAGAAACACCGTGGCCCCTTTCTTTGAGATAACTCTGCACTATTGCGAGCTGTAAATGCCACTTCCAGCTTAGCTGTGCAGAAGAAGAACAACAAGAAGAAGAAATATCTCGAAATATGTCCGTCAGGCCCCTTCCCTTGAGATAAATCTGCAAATATCTCGGAAACGAAGCGAGCTATGGCAAAATGTTAAGAGACCTTTTTTGTAGAGAATTAAGTTTCCTACTTTTTATGTTCTATGATATTTTTTGATCAGATGCGTAGTTCTCGAGATATATCAAGATATTTAAAAGTTCCGAAGCCGCACCAACATAATAGAGATACAGAAACACCGTGGCCCCTTTCATTGAGAAAGCTCTGCACTATTGCGAGCTGCAAATGCCACTTCCAGCTTAGCTGTGCAGAAGAAGAACAACAAGAAGAAGAAATATCTCGAAATATGTCCGTTAGGCCCCTTCCCTTGAGATAAATCTGCAAATATCTCGGAAACGAAGCGAGCTATGGTAAAATGTTAAGAGACCTTTTTTGTAAAGAATTATGTTTCCTACAATTTATGTTGTATGATATTTTTTGATCAGAAGCGTAGTTTTCGAGATATATCGAGATATTTAAAAGTTCCGAAGCCGCACCAACATAATAGAGATACAGAAACACCGTGGCCCCTTTCTTTGAGATAACGCTGCACTATTGCGACCTGCAAATGCCACTTCCAGCTTAGCTGTGCAGAAGAAGAACAACAAGAAGAAGAAATATCTCGAAATATGTCCGTCAGGCCCCTTCCCTTGGGATATATCTGCAAATATCTCGGAAACGAAGCGAGCTATGGCAAAATGTTAAGAGACCTTTTTTGTAGAGAATTAAGTTTCCTACTTTTTATGTTCTATGATATTTTTTGATCAGATGCGTAGTTCTCGAGATATATCAAGATATTTAAAAGTTCCGATGCCGCACCAACATAATAGAGATACAGAAACAACGTGGCCCCTCTCTTTGAGATAACTCTGCACTATTGCGAGCTGGAAATGCCACTTCCAGTTTAGCTGTGCAGAAGAAGAACAACAAGAAGAAGAAATATCTCGAAATATGTCCGTTAGGCCCCTTCCCTTGAGATATATGTGCAAATATCTCGGAAACGAAGCGAGCTATGGCAAAATGTTGAGAGACCTTTTTTGTAGAGAATTAAGTTTCCTACTTTTTATGTTCTATGATATTTTTTGATCAGATGCGTAGTTCTCGAGATATATCAAGATATTTAAAAGTTCCGAAGCCGCACCAACATAATAGAGATACAGAAACACCGTGGCCCCTTTCTTTGAGATAACTCTGCACTATTGCGAGCTGCAAATGCCACTTCCAGCTTAGCTGTGCAGAAGAAGAACAACAAGAAGAAGAAATATCTCGAAATATGTCCGTCAGGCCCCTTCCCTTGAGATAAATCTGGAAATATCTCGGAAACGAAGAGAGCTATGGCAAAATGTTAAGAGACCTTTTTTGTAGAGAATTAAGTTTCCTACTTTTTATGTTCTATGATATTTTTTGATCAGATGCGTAGTTCTCGAGATATATCAAGATATTTAAAAGTTCCGAAGCCGCACCAACATAATAGAGATACAGAAACACCGTGGCCCCTTTCTTTGAGATAACTCTGCACTATTGCGAGCTGTAAATGCCACTTCCAGCTTAGCTGTGCAGAAGAAGAACAACAAGAAGAAGAAATATCTCGAAATATGTCCGTCAGGCCCCTTCCCTTGAGATAAATCTGCAAATATCTCGGAAACGAAGCGAGCTATGGCAAAATGTTAAGAGACCTTTTTTGTAGAGAATTAAGTTTCCTACTTTTTATGTTCTATGATATTTTTTGATCAGATGCGTAGTTCTCGAGATATATCAAGATATTTAAAAGTTCCGAAGCCGCACCAACATAATAGAGATACAGAAACACCGTGGCCCCTTTCTTTGAGATAACTCTGCACTATTGCGAGCTGTAAATGCCACTTCCAGCTTAGCTGTGCAGAAGAAGAACAACAAGAAGAAGAAATATCTCGAAATATGTCCGTCAGGCCCCTGCCCTTGAGATATATCTGCAAATATCTCGGAAACGAAGCGAGCTATGGCAAAATGTTAAGAGACCTTTTTTGTAGAGAATTATGTTTCCTGCAATTTATGTTCTATGATATTTTTTGATCAGAAGCGTAGTTTTCGGGATATATCGAGATATTGAAAAGTTCCGAAGCCGCACCAACATAATAGAGATACAGAAACACCGTGGCCCCTTTCTTTGAGATAACTCTGCACTATTGCGAGCTGTAAATGCCACTTCCAGCTTAGCTGTGCAGAAGAAGAACAACAAGAAGAAGAAATATCTCGAAATATGTCCGTCAGGCCCCTTCCCTTGAGATAAATCTGCAAATATCTCGGAAACGAAGCGAGCTATGGCAAAATGTTAAGAGACCTTTTTTGTAGAGAATTAAGTTTTCTACTTTTTATGTTCTATGATATTTTTTGATCAGATGCGTAGTTCTCGAGATATATCAAGATATTTAAAAGTTCCGAAGCCGCACCAACATAATAGAGATACAGAAACACCGTGGCCCCTCTCTTTGAGATAACTCTGCACTATTGCGAGCTGGAAATGCCACTTCCAGTTTAGCTGTGCAGAAGAAGAACAACAAGAAGAAGAAATATCTCGAAATATGTCCGTTAGGCCCCTTCCCTTGAGATAAATGTGCAAATATCTCGGAAACGAAGCGAGCTATGGCAAAATGTTAAGAGACCTTTTTTGTAGAGAATTAAGTTTCCTACTTTTTATACTCTATGATATTTTTTGATCAGATGCGTAGTTCTCGAGATATATCAAGATATTTAAAAGTTCCGATGCCGCACCAACATAATAGAGATACAGAAACACCGTGGCCCCTCTCTTTGAGATAACTCTGCACTATTGCGAGCTGGAAATGCCACTTCCAGTTTAGCTGTGCAGACGAAGAACAACAAGAAGAAGAAATATCTCGAAATATGTCCGTTAGGCCCCTTCCCTTGAGATATATGTGCAAATATCTCGGAAACGAAGCGAGCTATGGCAAAATGTTGAGAGACCTTTTTTGTAGAGAATTAAGTTTCCTACTTTTTATGTTCTATGATATTTTTTGATCAGATGCGTAGTTCTCGAGATATATCAAGATATTTAAAAGTTCCGAAGCCGCACCAACATAATAGAGATACAGAAACACCGTGGCCCCTTTCTTTGAGATAACTCTGCACTATTGCGAGCTGTAAATGCCACTTCCAGCTTAGCTGTGCAGAAGAAGAACAACAAGAAGAAGAAATATCTCGAAATATGTCCGTCAGGCCCCTTCCCTTGAGATATATCTGCAAATATCTCGGAAACGAAGCGAGCTATGGCAAAATGTTGAGAGACCTTTTTTGTAGAGAATTAAGTTTCCTACTTTTTATGTTCTATGATATTTTTTGATCAGATCCGTAGTTCTCGAGATATATCAAGATATTTAAAAGTTCCGAAGCCGCACCAACATAATAGAGATACAGAAACACCGTGGCCCCTTTCTTTGAGATAACTCTGCACTATTGCGAGCTGTAAATGCCACTTCCAGCTTAGCTGTGCAGAAGAAGAACAACAAGAAGAAGAAATATCTCGAAATATGTCCGTCAGGCCCCTTCCCTTGAGATATATCTGCAAATATCTCGGAAACGAAGCGAGCTATGGCAAAATGTTAAGAGACCTTTTTTGTAGAGAATTATGTTTCCTATAATTTATGTTCTATGATATTTTTTGATCAGAAGCGTAGTTTTCGAGATATATCGAGATATTTAAAAGTTCCGATGCCGCACCAACATAATAGAGATACAGAAACACCGTGGCCCCTTTCTTTGAGATAACTCTGCACTAGTGCGAGCCGCAAATGCCACTTCCAGCTTAGCTGTGCAGAAGAAGAACAACAAGAAGAAGAAATATCTCGAAATATGTCCGTCAGGCCCCTTCCCGTGAGATAAATCTGCAAATATCTCGGAAACGAAGCGAGCTATGGCAAAATGTTAAGAGACCTTTTTTGTAGAGAATTAAGTTTCCTACTTTTTACCTTCTATGATATTTTTTGATCAGATGCGTAGTTCTCGAGATATATCAAGATATTTAAAAGTTCCGAAGCCGCACCAACATAATAGAGATACAGAAACACCGTGGCCCCTCTCTTTGAGATAACTCTGCACTATTGCGAGCTGGATATGCCACTTCTAGCTTAGCTGTGCAGAAGAAGAACAACAAGAAGAAGAAATATCTCGAAATATGTCCGTCAGGCCCCTTCCCTTGAGATATATCTGCAAATATCTCGGAAACGAAGTGAGCTATGGCAAAATGTTGAGAGACCTTTTTTGTAGAGAATTATGTTTCCTACAATTTATGTTCTATGATATTTTTTGATCAGAAGCGTAGCTTTCGAGATATATCGAGATATTTAAAAGTTCCGAAGCCGCACCAACATAATAGAGATACAGAAACACCGTGGCCCCTTTCTTTGAGATAACTGTGTACTAGTGCGAGCCGCAAATGCCACTTCCAGCTTAGCTGTGCAGAAGAAGAACAACAAGAAGAAGAAATATCTCGAAATATGTCCGTCAGGCCCCTTCCCTTGAGATAAATGTGCAAATATCTCGGAAACGAAGCGAGCTATGGCAAAATGTTAAGAGACCTTTCTTGTAGAGAATTAAGTTTCCTACTTTTTATGTAGTATGATATTTTTTGATCAGATGCGTAGTTCTCGAGATATATCAAGATATTTAAAAGTTCCGAAGCCGCACCAACATAACAGAGATACAGAAACACCGTGGCCCCTTTCTTTGAGATAACTCTGCACTATTGCGCGCTGCAAATGCCACTTCCAGCTTAGCTGTGCAGAAGAAGAACAACAAGAAGAAGAAATATCTCGAAATATGTCCGTCAGGCCCCGTCCCTTGAGATAAATCTGCAAATATCTCGGAAACGAAGCGAGCTATGGCAAAATGTTAAGAGACCGTTTTTGTAGAGAATTAAGTTTCCTACTTTTTATGGTCTATGATATTTTTTGATCAGATGCGTAGTTCTCGAGATATATCAAGATATTTAAAAGTTCCGAAGCCGCACCAACATAATAGAGATACAGAAACACCGTGGCCCCTTTCTTTGAGATAACTCTGCACTATTGCGACCTGCAAATGCCACTTCCAGCTTAGCTGTGCAGAAGAAGAACAACAAGAAGAAGAAATATCTCGAAATATGTCCGTCAGGCCCCTTCCCTTGGGATATATCTGCAAATATCTCGGAAACGAAGCGAGCTATGGCAAAATGTTAAGAGACGTTTTTTGTAGAGAATTACGTTTCCTACAATTTATGTTCTATGATATTTTTTGATCAGAAGCGTAGTTTTCGAGATATATCGAGATATTTAAAAGTTCCGAAGCCGCACCAACATAATAGAGATACAGAAACACCGTGGCCCCTTTCTTTGAGATAACTGTGTACTAGTGCGAGCCGCAAATGCCACTTCCAGCTTAGCTGTGCAGAAGAAGAACAACAAGAAGAAGAAATATCTCGAAATATGTCCGTCAGGCCCCTTCCCTTGAGATAAATCTGCAAATATCTCGGAAACAAAGCGAGCTATGGCAAAATGTTAAGAGACCTTTCTTGTAGAGAATTAAGTTTCCTACTTTTTATGTAGTATGATATTTTTTGATCAGATGCGTAGTTCTCGAGATATATCAAGATATTTAAAAGTTCCGAAGCCGCACCAACATAACAGAGATACAGAAACACCGTGGCCCCTTTCTTTGAGATAACTCTGCACTATTGCGCGCTGCAAATGCCACTTCCAGCTTAGCTGTGCAGAAGAAGAACAACAAGAAGAAGAAATATCTCGAAATATGTCCGTCATGCCCCTTCCCTTGAGATAAATCTGCAAATATCTCGGAAACGAAGCGAGCTATGGCAAAATGTTAAGAGACCTTTTTTGTAGAGAATTAAGTTTCCTACTTTTTATGTTCTATGATATTTTTTGATCAGATGCGTAGTTCTCGAGATATATCAAGATATTTAAAAGTTCCGAAGCCGCACCAACATAATAGAGATACAGAAACACCGTGGCCCCTTTCTTTGAGATAACGCTGCACTAGTGCGAGCCGCAAATGCCACTTCCAGCTTAGCTGTGCAAAAGAAGAACAACAAGAAGAAGAAATATCTCGAAATATGTCCGTCAGGCCCCTTCCCTTGAGATAAATCTGCAAATATATCGGAAACGAAGCGAGCTATGGCAAAATGTTAAGAGACCTTTTTTGTAGAGAATTAAGTTTCCTACTTTTTATGTTCTATGATATTTTTTGATCAGATGCGTAGTTCTCGAGATATATCAAGATATTTAAAAGTTCCGAAGCCGCACCAACATAATAGAGATACAGAAACACCGTGGCCCCTTTCTTTGAGATAACTCTGCACTAGTGCGAGCCGCAAATGCCACTTCCAGCTTAGCTGTGCAGAAGAAGAACAACAAGAAGAAGAAATATCTCGAAATATGTCCGTTAGGCCCCTTCCCTTGAGATACACCTGCAAATATCTCGGAAACGAAGCGAGCTATGGCAAAATGTTAAGACCTTTTTTGTAGAGAATTAAGTTTCCTACTTTTTATGTTCTATGATATTTTTTGATCAGATGCGTAGTTCTCGAGATATATCAAGATATTTAAAAGTTCCGAAGCCGCACCAACATAATAGAGATACAGAAACACCGTGGCCCCTTTCTTTGAGATAACTCTGCACTATTGCGAGCTGCAAATGCCACTTCCAGCTTAGCTGTGCAGAAGAAGAACAACAAGAAGAAGAAATATCTCGAAATATGTCCGTCAGGCCCCTTCCCTTGAGATATATCTGCAAATATCTCGGAAACGAAGCGAGCTATGGCAAAATGTTAAGAGACCTTTTTTGTAGAGAATTAAGTTTGCTACAATTTATGTTCTATGATATTTTTTGATCAGAAGCGTAGTTTTCGAGATATATCGAGATATTTAAAAGTTCCGAAGCCGCACCAACATAATAGAGATACAGAAACACCGTGGCCCCTTTCTTTGAGATAACTTTGCACTATTGCGAGCTGTAAATGCCACTTTCAGCTTAGCTGTGCAGAAGAAGAACAACAAGAAGAAGAAATATCTCGAAATATGTCCGTCAGGCCCCTTCCCTTGAGATATATCTGCAAATATCTCGGAAACGAAGCGAGCTATGGCAAAATGTTAAGAGACCTTTTTGGTAGAGAATTATGTTTCCTACAATTTATGTTCTATGATATTTTTTGATCAGAAGCGTAGTTTTCGAGATATATCGAGATATTTAAAAGTTCCGAAGCCGCACCAACATAATAGAGATACAGAAACACCGTGGCCCCTTTCTTTGAGATAACTCTGCACTAGTGCGAGCCGCAAATGCCACTTCCAGCTTAGCTGTGCAGAAGAAGAACAACAAGAAGAAGAAATATCTCGAAATATGTCCGTCAGGCCCCTTCCCTTGAGATAAATCTGCAAATATCTCGGAAACGAAGCGAGCTATGGCAAAATGTTAAGAGACCGTTTTTGTAGAGAATTAAGTTTCCTACTTTTTATGTTCTATGGTATTTTTGGTTCAGATGCGTAGTTCTCGAGATATATCAAGATATTTAAAAGTTCCGAAGCCGCACCAACATAATAGAGATACAGAAACACCGTGGCCCCTTTCTTTGAGATAATTCTGCACTATTGCGAGCTGCAAATGCCACTTCCAGCTTAGCTGTGCAGAAGAAGAACAACAAGAATAAGAAATATCTCGAAATATGTCCGTCAGGCCCCTTCCCTTGAGATAAATCTGCAAATATCTCGGAAACGAAGAGAGCTATGGCAAAATGTTGAGACACCTTTTTTGTAGAGAATTAAGTTTCCTACTATTTATGATCTATGATATTTTTTGATCAGATGCGTAGTTCTCGAGATATATCAAGATATTTAAAAGTTCCGAAGCCGCACCAACATAATAGAGATACAGAAACACCGTGGCCCCTTTCTTTGAGATAACTCTGCACTAGTGCGAGCCGCAAATGCCACTTCCAGCTTAGCTGTGCAGAAGAAGAACAACAAGAAGAAGAAATATCTCGAAATATGTCCGTCATGCCCCGTCCCTTGAGATAAATCTGCAAATATCTCGGAAACGAAGCGAGCTATGGCAAAATGTTAAGAGACCGTTTTTGTAGAGAATTAAGTTTCCTACTTTTTATGGTCTATGATATTTTTTGATCAGATGCGTAGTTCTCGAGATATATCAAGATATTTAAAAGTTCCGAAGCCGCACCAACATAATAGAGATACAGAAACACCGTGGCCCCTTTCTTTGAGATAACTCTGCACTATTGCGACCTGCAAATGCCACTTCCAGCTTAGCTGTGCAGAAGAAGAACAACAAGAAGAAGAAATATCTCGAAATATGTCCGTCAGGCCCCTTCCCTTGGGATATATCTGCAAATATCTCGGAAACGAAGCGAGCTATGGCAAAATGTTAAGAGACGTTTTTTGTAGAGAATTACGTTTCCTACAATTTATGTTCTATGATATTTTTTGATCAGAAGCGTAGTTTTCGAGATATATCGAGATATTTAAAAGTTCCGAAGCCGCACCAACATAATAGAGATACAGAAACACCGTGGCCCCTTTCTTTGAGATAACTGTGTACTAGTGCGAGCCGCAAATGCCACTTCCAGCTTAGCTGTGCAGAAGAAGAACAACAAGAAGAAGAAATATCTCGAAATATGTCCGTCAGGCCCCTTCCCTTGAGATAAATCTGCAAATATCTCGGAAACAAAGCGAGCTATGGCAAAATGTTAAGAGACCTTTCTTGTAGAGAATTAAGTTTCCTACTTTTTATGTAGTATGATATTTTTTGATCAGATGCGTAGTTCTCGAGATATATCAAGATATTTAAAAGTTCCGAAGCCGCACCAACATAACAGAGATACAGAAACACCGTGGCCCCTTTCTTTGAGATAACTCTGCACTATTGCGCGCTGCAAATGCCACTTCCAGCTTAGCTGTGCAGAAGAAGAACAACAAGAAGAAGAAATATCTCGAAATATGTCCGTCATGCCCCTTCCCTTGAGATAAATCTGCAAATATCTCGGAAACGAAGCGAGCTATGGCAAAATGTTAAGAGACCTTTTTTGTAGAGAATTAAGTTTCCTACTTTTTATGTTCTATGATATTTTTTGATCAGATGCGTAGTTCTCGAGATATATCAAGATATTTAAAAGTTCCGAAGCCGCACCAACATAATAGAGATACAGAAACACCGTGGCCCCTTTCTTTGAGATAACTCTGCACTAGTGCGAGCCGCAAATGCCACTTCCAGCTTAGCTGTGCAGAAGAAGAACAACAAGAAGAAGAAATATCTCGAAATATGTCCGTTAGGCCCCTTCCCTTGAGATACACCTGCAAATATCTCGGAAACGAAGCGAGCTATGGCAAAATGTTAAGACCTTTTTTGTAGAGAATTAAGTTTCCTACTTTTTATGTTCTATGATATTTTTTGATCAGATGCGTAGTTCTCGAGATATATCAAGATATTTAAAAGTTCCGAAGCCGCACCAACATAATAGAGATACAGAAACACCGTGGCCCCTTTCTTTGAGATAACTCTGCACTATTGCGAGCTGCAAATGCCACTTCCAGCTTAGCTGTGCAGAAGAAGAACAACAAGAAGAAGAAATATCTCGAAATATGTCCGTCAGGCCCCTTCCCTTGAGATATATCTGCAAATATCTCGGAAACGAAGCGAGCTATGGCAAAATGTTAAGAGACCTTTTTTGTAGAGAATTAAGTTTGCTACAATTTATGTTCTATGATATTTTTTGATCAGAAGCGTAGTTTTCGAGATATATCGAGATATTTAAAAGTTCCGAAGCCGCACCAACATAATAGAGATACAGAAACACCGTGGCCCCTTTCTTTGAGATAACTTTGCACTATTGCGAGCTGTAAATGCCACTTTCAGCTTAGCTGTGCAGAAGAAGAACAACAAGAAGAAGAAATATCTCGAAATATGTCCGTCAGGCCCCTTCCCTTGAGATATATCTGCAAATATCTCGGAAACGAAGCGAGCTATGGCAAAATGTTAAGAGACCTTTTTGGTAGAGAATTATGTTTCCTACAATTTATGTTCTATGATATTTTTTGATCAGAAGCGTAGTTTTCGAGATATATCGAGATATTTAAAAGTTCCGAAGCCGCACCAACATAATAGAGATACAGAAACACCGTGGCCCCTTTCTTTGAGATAACTCTGCACTAGTGCGAGCCGCAAATGCCACTTCCAGCTTAGCTGTGCAGAAGAAGAACAACAAGAAGAAGAAATATCTCGAAATATGTCCGTCAGGCCCCTTCCCTTGAGATAAATCTGCAAATATCTCGGAAACGAAGCGAGCTATGGCAAAATGTTAAGAGACCGTTTTTGTAGAGAATTAAGTTTCCTACTTTTTATGTTCTATGGTATTTTTGGTTCAGATGCGTAGTTCTCGAGATATATCAAGATATTTAAAAGTTCCGAAGCCGCACCAACATAATAGAGATACAGAAACACCGTGGCCCCTTTCTTTGAGATAATTCTGCACTATTGCGAGCTGCAAATGCCACTTCCAGCTTAGCTGTGCAGAAGAAGAACAACAAGAATAAGAAATATCTCGAAATATGTCCGTCAGGCCCCTTCCCTTGAGATAAATCTGCAAATATCTCGGAAACGAAGAGAGCTATGGCAAAATGTTGAGACACCTTTTTTGTAGAGAATTAAGTTTCCTACTATTTATGATCTATGATATTTTTTGATCAGATGCGTAGTTCTCGAGATATATCAAGATATTTAAAAGTTCCGAAGCCGCACCAACATAATAGAGATACAGAAACACCGTGGCCCCTTTCTTTGAGATAACTCTGCACTAGTGCGAGCCGCAAATGCCACTTCCAGCTTAGCTGTGCAGAAGAAGAACAACAAGAAGAAGAAATATCTCGAAATATGTCCGTCATGCCCCTTCCCTTGAGATATATCTGCAAATATCTCGGAAACGAAGCGAGCTATGGCAAAATGTTAAGAGACCTTTTTTGTAGAGAATTAAGTTTCCTACTTTTTACCTTCTATGATATTTTTTGATCAGATGCGTAGTTCTCGAGATATATCAAGATATTTAAAAGTTCCGAAGCCGCACCAACATAATAGAGATACAGAAACACCGTGGCCCCTCTCTTTGAGATAACTCTGCACTATTGCGAGCTGGATATGCCACTTCTAGCTTAGCTGTGCAGAAGAAGAACAACAAGAAGAAGAAATATCTCGAAATATGTCCGTCAGGCCCCTTCCCTTGAGATATATCTGCAAATATCTCGGAAACGAAGTGAGCTATGGCAAAATGTTGAGAGACCTTTTTTGTAGAGAATTATGTTTCCTACAATTTATGTTCTATGATATTTTTTGATCAGAAGCGTAGCTTTCGAGATATATCGAGATATTTAAAAGTTCCGAAGCCGCACCAACATAATAGAGATACAGAAACACCGTGGCCCCTTTCTTTGAGATAACTGTGTACTAGTGCGAGCCGCAAATGCCACTTCCAGCTTAGCTGTGCAGAAGAAGAACAACAAGAAGAAGAAATATCTCGAAATATGTCCGTCAGGCCCCTTCCCTTGAGATAAATGTGCAAATATCTCGGAAACGAAGCGAGCTATGGCAAAATGTTAAGAGACCTTTCTTGTAGAGAATTAAGTTTCCTACTTTTTATGTAGTATGATATTTTTTGATCAGATGCGTAGTTCTCGAGATATATCAAGATATTTAAAAGTTCCGAAGCCGCACCAACATAACAGAGATACAGAAACACCGTGGCCCCTTTCTTTGAGATAACTCTGCACTATTGCGCGCTGCAAATGCCACTTCCAGCTTAGCTGTGCAGAAGAAGAACAACAAGAAGAAGAAATATCTCGAAATATGTCCGTCAGGCCCCGTCCCTTGAGATAAATCTGCAAATATCTCGGAAACGAAGCGAGCTATGGCAAAATGTTAAGAGACCGTTTTTGTAGAGAATTAAGTTTCCTACTTTTTATGGTCTATGATATTTTTTGATCAGATGCGTAGTTCTCGAGATATATCAAGATATTTAAAAGTTCCGAAGCCGCACCAACATAATAGAGATACAGAAACACCGTGGCCCCTTTCTTTGAGATAACTCTGCACTATTGCGACCTGCAAATGCCACTTCCAGCTTAGCTGTGCAGAAGAAGAACAACAAGAAGAAGAAATATCTCGAAATATGTCCGTCAGGCCCCTTCCCTTGGGATATATCTGCAAATATCTCGGAAACGAAGCGAGCTATGGCAAAATGTTAAGAGACGTTTTTTGTAGAGAATTACGTTTCCTACAATTTATGTTCTATGATATTTTTTGATCAGAAGCGTAGTTTTCGAGATATATCGAGATATTTAAAAGTTCCGAAGCCGCACCAACATAATAGAGATACAGAAACACCGTGGCCCCTTTCTTTGAGATAACTGTGTACTAGTGCGAGCCGCAAATGCCACTTCCAGCTTAGCTGTGCAGAAGAAGAACAACAAGAAGAAGAAATATCTCGAAATATGTCCGTCAGGCCCCTTCCCTTGAGATAAATCTGCAAATATCTCGGAAACAAAGCGAGCTATGGCAAAATGTTAAGAGACCTTTCTTGTAGAGAATTAAGTTTCCTACTTTTTATGTAGTATGATATTTTTTGATCAGATGCGTAGTTCTCGAGATATATCAAGATATTTAAAAGTTCCGAAGCCGCACCAACATAACAGAGATACAGAAACACCGTGGCCCCTTTCTTTGAGATAACTCTGCACTATTGCGCGCTGCAAATGCCACTTCCAGCTTAGCTGTGCAGAAGAAGAACAACAAGAAGAAGAAATATCTCGAAATATGTCCGTCATGCCCCTTCCCTTGAGATAAATCTGCAAATATCTCGGAAACGAAGCGAGCTATGGCAAAATGTTAAGAGACCTTTTTTGTAGAGAATTAAGTTTCCTACTTTTTATGTTCTATGATATTTTTTGATCAGATGCGTAGTTCTCGAGATATATCAAGATATTTAAAAGTTCCGAAGCCGCACCAACATAATAGAGATACAGAAACACCGTGGCCCCTTTCTTTGAGATAACGCTGCACTAGTGCGAGCCGCAAATGCCACTTCCAGCTTAGCTGTGCAAAAGAAGAACAACAAGAAGAAGAAATATCTCGAAATATGTCCGTCAGGCCTCTTCCCTTGAGATAAATCTGCAAATATATCGGAAACGAAGCGAGCTATGGCAAAATGTTAAGAGACCTTTTTTGTAGAGAATTAAGTTTCCTACTTTTTATGTTCTATGATATTTTTTGATCAGATGCGTAGTTCTCGAGATATATCAAGATATTTAAAAGTTCCGAAGCCGCACCAACATAATAGAGATACAGAAACACCGTGGCCCCTTTCTTTGAGATAACTCTGCACTAGTGCGAGCCGCAAATGCCACTTCCAGCTTAGCTGTGCAGAAGAAGAACAACAAGAAGAAGAAATATCTCGAAATATGTCCGTTAGGCCCCTTCCCTTGAGATACACCTGCAAATATCTCGGAAACGAAGCGAGCTATGGCAAAATGTTAAGACCTTTTTTGTAGAGAATTAAGTTTCCTACTTTTTATGTTCTATGATATTTTTTGATCAGATGCGTAGTTCTCGAGATATATCAAGATATTTAAAAGTTCCGAAGCCGCACCAACATAATAGAGATACAGAAACACCGTGGCCCCTTTCTTTGAGATAACTCTGCACTATTGCGAGCTGCAAATGCCACTTCCAGCTTAGCTGTGCAGAAGAAGAACAACAAGAAGAAGAAATATCTCGAAATATGTCCGTCAGGCCCCTTCCCTTGAGATATATCTGCAAATATCTCGGAAACGAAGCGAGCTATGGCAAAATGTTAAGAGACCTTTTTTGTAGAGAATTAAGTTTGCTACAATTTATGTTCTATGATATTTTTTGATCAGAAGCGTAGTTTTCGAGATATATCGAGATATTTAAAAGTTCCGAAGCCGCACCAACATAATAGAGATACAGAAACACCGTGGCCCCTTTCTTTGAGATAACTTTGCACTATTGCGAGCTGTAAATGCCACTTTCAGCTTAGCTGTGCAGAAGAAGAACAACAAGAAGAAGAAATATCTCGAAATATGTCCGTCAGGCCCCTTCCCTTGAGATATATCTGCAAATATCTCGGAAACGAAGCGAGCTATGGCAAAATGTTAAGAGACCTTTTTGGTAGAGAATTATGTTTCCTACAATTTATGTTCTATGATATTTTTAGATCAGATGCGTAGTTCTCGAGATATATCAAGATATTTAAAAGTTCCGAAGCCGCACCAACATAATAGAGATACAGAAACACCGTGGCCCCTTTCTTTGAGATAATTCTGCACTATTGCGAGCTGCAAATGCCACTTCCAGCTTAGCTGTGCAGAAGAAGAACAACAAGAATAAGAAATATCTCGAAATATGTCCGTCAGGCCCCTTCCCTTGAGATAAATCTGCAAATATCTCGGAAACGAAGAGAGCTATGGCAAAATGTTGAGACACCTTTTTTGTAGAGAATTAAGTTTCCTACTATTTATGATCTATGATATTTTTTGATCAGATGCGTAGTTCTCGAGATATATCAAGATATTTAAAAGTTCCGAAGCCGCACCAACATAATAGAGATACAGAAACACCGTGGCCCCTTTCTTTGAGATAACTCTGCACTAGTGCGAGCCGCAAATGCCACTTCCAGCTTAGCTGTGCAGAAGAAGAACAACAAGAAGAAGAAATATCTCGAAATATGTCCGTCATGCCCCTTCCCTTGAGATATATCTGCAAATATCTCGGAAACGAAGCGAGCTATGGCAAAATGTTAAGAGACCTTTCTTGTAGAGAATTAAGTTTCCTACTATTTATGATCTATGATATTTTTTGATCAGATGCGTAGTTCTCGAGATATATCAAGATATTTAAAAGTTCCGAAGCCGCGCCAATATAATAGAGATACAGAAACACCGTGGCCCCTTTCTTTGAGATAACTCTGCACTAGTGCGAGCCGCAAATGCCACTTCCAGCTTAGCTGTGCAGAAGAAGAACAACAAGAAGAAGAAATATCTCGAAATATGTCCGTCATGCCCCTTCCCTTGAGATAAATCTGCAAATATCTCGGAAACGAAGCGAGCTATGGCAAAATGTTAAGAGACCTTTTTTGTAGAGAATTAAGTTTCCTACTTTTTATGTTCTATGATATTTTTTGATCAGATGCGTAGTTCTCGAGATATATCAAGATATTTAAAAGTTCCGAAGCCGCACCAACATAATAGAGATACAGAAACACCGTGTCCCCTTTCTTTGAGATAACGCTGCACTAGTGCGAGCCGCAAATGCCACTTCCAGCTTAGCTGTGCAGAAGAAGAACAACAAGAAGAAGAAATATCTCGAAATATGTCCGTCAGGCCCCTTCCCTTGAGATAAATCTGCAAATATCTCGGAAACGAAGCGAGCTATGGCAAAATGTTAAGAGACCTTTTTTGTAGAGAATTAAGTTTGCTACTTTTTATGTTCTATGATATTTTTTGATCAGATGCGTAGTTCTCGAGATATATCAAGATATTTAAAAGTTCCGAAGCCGCACCAATATAATAGAGATACAGAAACACCGTGGCCCCTTTCTTCGAGATAACTCTGCACTAGTGCGAGCCGCAAATGCCACTTCCAGCTTAGCTGTGCAGAAGAAGAACAACAAGAAGAAGAAATATCTCGAAATATGTCCGTCAGGCCCCTTCCCTTGAGATAAATATGCAAATATCTCGGAAACGAAGCGAGCTATGGCAAAATGTTAAGAGACCGTTTTTGTAGAGAATTAAGTTTCCTACTTTTTATGTTCTATGATATTTTTTGATCAGATGCGTAGTTCTCGAGATATATCAAGATATTTAAAAGTTCCGAAGCCGCACCAACATAATAGAGATACAGAAACACCGTGGCCCCTTTCTTTGAGATAACTCTGCACTATTGCGAGCTGCAAATGCCACTTCCAGCTTAGCTGTGCAGAAGAAGAACAACAAGAAGAAGAAATATCTCGAAATATGTCCGTCAGGCCCCTTCCCTTGAGATAAATCTGCAAATATCTCGGAAACGAAGCGAGCTATGGCAAAATGTTAAGAGACCTTTTTTGTAGAGAATTAAGTTTCCTACTTTTTATGTTCTATGATATTTTTTGATCAGATGCGTAGTTCTCGAGATATATCAAGATATTTAAAAGTTCCGAAGCCGCACCAACATAATAGAGATACAGAAACACCGTGGCCCCCTTCTTTGAGATAACTCTGCACTATTGCGAGCTGCAAATGCCACTTCCAGCTTAGCTGTGCAGAAGAAGAACAACAAGAAGAAGAAATATCTCGAAATATGTCCGTCAGGCCCCTTCCCTTGAGATAGATCTGCAAATATCTCGGAAACGAAGCGAGCTATGGCAAAATGTTAAGAGACCTTTTTTGTAGAGAATTAAGTTTCCTACTTTTTATGTTCTATGATATTTTTTGATCAGATGCGTAGTTCTCGAGATATATCAAGATATTTAAAAGTTCCGAAGCCGCACCAACATAATAGAGATACAGAAACACCGTGGCCCCCTTCTTTGAGATAACTCTGCACTATTGCGAGCTGCAAATGCCACTTCCAGCTTAGCTGTGCAGAAGAAGAACAACAAGAAGAAGAAATATCTCGAAATATGTCCGTCAGGCCCCTTCCCTTGAGATAAATCTGCAAATATCTCGGAAACGAAGCGAGCTATGGCAAAATGTTAAGAGACCTTTTTTGTAGAGAATTAAGTTTCCTACTTTTTATGTTCTATGATATTTTTTGATCAGATGCGTAGTTTTCGAGATATATCGAGATATTTAAAAGTTCCGAAGCCGCACCAACATAATAGAGATACAGAAACACCGTGGCCCCTTTCTTTGAGATAACTCTGCACTATTGCGAGCTGCAAATGCCACTTCCAGCTTAGCTGTGCAGAAGAAGAACAACAAGAATAAGGAATATCTCGAAATATGTCCGTCAGGCCCCTTCCCTTGAGATAAATCTGCAAATATCTCGGAAACGAAGAGAGCTATGGCAAAATGTTGAGAGACCTTTTTTGTACAGAATTAAGTTTCCTACTATTTATGTTCTATGATATTTTTTGATCAGATGCGTAGTTCTCGAGATATATCAAGATATTTAAAAGTTCCGAAGCCGCACCAACATAATAGAGATACAGAAACACCGTGGCCCCTTTCTTTGAGATAACTCTGCACTAGTGCGAGCCGCAAATGCCACTTCCAGCTTAGCTGTGCAGAAGAAGAACAACAAGAAGAAGAAATATCTCGAAATATGTCCGTCAGGCCCCTTGCCTTGAGATAAATCTGCAAATATCTCGGAAACGAAGCGAGCTATGGCAAAATGTTAAGAGACCGTTTTTGTAGAGAATTAAGTTTCCTACTTTTTATGTTCTATGATATTTTTTGATCAGATGCGTAGTTCTCGAGATATATCAAGATATTTAAAAGTTCCGAAGCCGCACCAACATAATAGAGATACAGAAACACCGTGGCCCCTTTCTTTGAGATAATTCTGCACTATTGCGAGCTGCAAATGCCACTTCCAGCTTAGCTGTGCAGAAGAAGAACAACAAGAATAAGAAATATCTCGAAATATGTCCGTCAGGCCCCTTCCCTTGAGATAAATCTGCAAATATCTCGGAAACGAGGAGAGCTATGGCAAAATGTTGAGAGACCTTTTTTGTAGACAATTAAGTTTCCTACTATTTATGTTCTATGATATTTTTTGATCAGATGCGTAGTTCTCGAGATATATCAAGATATTTAAAAGTTCCGAAGCCGCACCAACATAATAGAGATACAGAAACACCGTGGCCCCTTTCTTTGAGATAACTCTGCACTAGTGCGAGCCGCAAATGCCACTTCCAGCTTAGCTGTGCAGAAGAAGAACAACAAGAAGAAGAAATATCTCGAAATATGTCCGTCAGGCCCCTCCCCTTGAGATAAATCTGCAAATATCTCGGAAACGAAGCGAGCTATGGCAAAATGTTAAGAGACCGTTTTTGTAGAGAATTAAGTTTCCTACTTTTTATGTTCTATGATATTTTTTGATCAGATGCGTAGTTGTCGAGATATATCAAGATATTTAAAAGTTCCGAAGCCGCACCAACAGAATAGAGATACAGAAACACCGTGGCTCCTTTCTTTGAGATAACTCTGCACTAGTGCGAGCCGCAAATGCCACTTCCAGCTTAGCTGTGCAGAAGAAGAACAACAAGAAGAAGAAATATCTCGAAATATGTCCGTCAGGCCCCTCCCCTTGAGATAAATCTGCAAATATCTCGGAAACGAAGCGAGCTATGGCAAAATGTTAAGAGACCGTTTTTGTAGAGAATTAGGTTTCCTACTTTTTATGTTCTATGATATTTTTTGATCAGATGCGTAGTTCTCGAGATATATCAAGATATTTAAAAGTTCCGAAGCCGCACCAACAGAATAGAGATACAGAAACACCGTGGCTCCTTTCTTTGAGATAACTCTGCACTATTGCGAGCTGGAAATGCCACTTCCAGTTTAGCTGTGCAGAAGAAGAACAACAAGAAGAAGAAATATCTCGAAATATGTCCGTCAGGCCCCTTGCCTTGAGATAAATCTGCAAATATCTCGGAAACGAAGCGAGCTATGGCAAAATGTTAAGAGACCGTTTTTGTAGAGAATTAAGTTTCCTACTTTTTATGTTCTATGGTATTTTTGGTTCAGATGCGTAGTTCTCGAGATATATCAAGATATTTAAAAGTTCCGAAGCCGCACCAACATAATAGAGATACAGAAACACCGTGGCCCCTTTCTTTGAGATAATTCTGCACTATTGCGAGCTGCAAATGCCACTTCCAGCTTAGCTGTGCAGAAGAAGAACAACAAGAATAAGAAATATCTCGAAATATGTCCGTCAGGCCCCTTCCCTTGAGATAAATCTGCAAATATCTCGGAAACGAAGAGAGCTATGGCAAAATGTTGAGACACCTTTTTTGTAGAGAATTAAGTTTCCTACTATTTATGATCTATGATATTTTTTGATCAGATGCGTAGTTCTCGAGATATATCAAGATATTTAAAAGTTCCGAAGCCGCACCAACATAATAGAGATACAGAAACACCGTGGCCCCTTTCTTTGAGATAACTCTGCACTAGTGCGAGCCGCAAATGCCACTTCCAGCTTAGCTGTGCAGAAGAAGAACAACAAGAAGAAGAAATATCTCGAAATATGTCCGTCATGCCCCTTCCCTTGAGATATATCTGCAAATATCTCGGAAACGAAGCGAGCTATGGCAAAATGTTAAGAGACCTTTCTTGTAGAGAATTAAGTTTCCTACTATTTATGATCTATGATATTTTTTGATCAGATGCGTAGTTCTCGAGATATATCAAGATATTTAAAAGTTCCGAAGCCGCGCCAATATAATAGAGATACAGAAACACCGTGGCCCCTTTCTTTGAGATAACTCTGCACTAGTGCGAGCCGCAAATGCCACTTCCAGCTTAGCTGTGCAGAAGAAGAACAACAAGAAGAAGAAATATCTCGAAATATGTCCGTCATGCCCCTTCCCTTGAGATAAATCTGCAAATATCTCGGAAACGAAGCGAGCTATGGCAAAATGTTAAGAGACCTTTTTTGTAGAGAATTAAGTTTCCTACTTTTTATGTTCTATGATATTTTTTGATCAGATGCGTAGTTCTCGAGATATATCAAGATATTTAAAAGTTCCGAAGCCGCACCAACATAATAGAGATACAGAAACACCGTGTCCCCTTTCTTTGAGATAACGCTGCACTAGTGCGAGCCGCAAATGCCACTTCCAGCTTAGCTGTGCAGAAGAAGAACAACAAGAAGAAGAAATATCTCGAAATATGTCCGTCAGGCCCCTTCCCTTGAGATAAATCTGCAAATATCTCGGAAACGAAGCGAGCTATGGCAAAATGTTAAGAGACCTTTTTTGTAGAGAATTAAGTTTGCTACTTTTTATGTTCTATGATATTTTTTGATCAGATGCGTAGTTCTCGAGATATATCAAGATATTTAAAAGTTCCGAAGCCGCACCAATATAATAGAGATACAGAAACACCGTGGCCCCTTTCTTCGAGATAACTCTGCACTAGTGCGAGCCGCAAATGCCACTTCCAGCTTAGCTGTGCAGAAGAAGAACAACAAGAAGAAGAAATATCTCGAAATATGTCCGTCAGGCCCCTTCCCTTGAGATAAATATGCAAATATCTCGGAAACGAAGCGAGCTATGGCAAAATGTTAAGAGACCGTTTTTGTAGAGAATTAAGTTTCCTACTTTTTATGTTCTATGATATTTTTTGATCAGATGCGTAGTTCTCGAGATATATCAAGATATTTAAAAGTTCCGAAGCCGCACCAACATAATAGAGATACAGAAACACCGTGGCCCCTTTCTTTGAGATAACTCTGCACTATTGCGAGCTGCAAATGCCACTTCCAGCTTAGCTGTGCAGAAGAAGAACAACAAGAAGAAGAAATATCTCGAAATATGTCCGTCAGGCCCCTTCCCTTGAGATAAATCTGCAAATATCTCGGAAACGAAGCGAGCTATGGCAAAATGTTAAGAGACCTTTTTTGTAGAGAATTAAGTTTCCTACTTTTTATGTTCTATGATATTTTTTGATCAGATGCGTAGTTCTCGAGATATATCAAGATATTTAAAAGTTCCGAAGCCGCACCAACATAATAGAGATACAGAAACACCGTGGCCCCCTTCTTTGAGATAACTCTGCACTATTGCGAGCTGCAAATGCCACTTCCAGCTTAGCTGTGCAGAAGAAGAACAACAAGAAGAAGAAATATCTCGAAATATGTCCGTCAGGCCCCTTCCCTTGAGATAGATCTGCAAATATCTCGGAAACGAAGCGAGCTATGGCAAAATGTTAAGAGACCTTTTTTGTAGAGAATTAAGTTTCCTACTTTTTATGTTCTATGATATTTTTTGATCAGATGCGTAGTTCTCGAGATATATCAAGATATTTAAAAGTTCCGAAGCCGCACCAACATAATAGAGATACAGAAACACCGTGGCCCCCTTCTTTGAGATAACTCTGCACTATTGCGAGCTGCAAATGCCACTTCCAGCTTAGCTGTGCAGAAGAAGAACAACAAGAAGAAGAAATATCTCGAAATATGTCCGTCAGGCCCCTTCCCTTGAGATAAATCTGCAAATATCTCGGAAACGAAGCGAGCTATGGCAAAATGTTAAGAGACCTTTTTTGTAGAGAATTAAGTTTCCTACTTTTTATGTTCTATGATATTTTTTGATCAGATGCGTAGTTTTCGAGATATATCGAGATATTTAAAAGTTCCGAAGCCGCACCAACATAATAGAGATACAGAAACACCGTGGCCCCTTTCTTTGAGATAACTCTGCACTATTGCGAGCTGCAAATGCCACTTCCAGCTTAGCTGTGCAGAAGAAGAACAACAAGAATAAGGAATATCTCGAAATATGTCCGTCAGGCCCCTTCCCTTGAGATAAATCTGCAAATATCTCGGAAACGAAGAGAGCTATGGCAAAATGTTGAGAGACCTTTTTTGTACAGAATTAAGTTTCCTACTATTTATGTTCTATGATATTTTTTGATCAGATGCGTAGTTCTCGAGATATATCAAGATATTTAAAAGTTCCGAAGCCGCACCAACATAATAGAGATACAGAAACACCGTGGCCCCTTTCTTTGAGATAACTCTGCACTAGTGCGAGCCGCAAATGCCACTTCCAGCTTAGCTGTGCAGAAGAAGAACAACAAGAAGAAGAAATATCTCGAAATATGTCCGTCAGGCCCCTTGCCTTGAGATAAATCTGCAAATATCTCGGAAACGAAGCGAGCTATGGCAAAATGTTAAGAGACCGTTTTTGTAGAGAATTAAGTTTCCTACTTTTTATGTTCTATGATATTTTTTGATCAGATGCGTAGTTCTCGAGATATATCAAGATATTTAAAAGTTCCGAAGCCGCACCAACATAATAGAGATACAGAAACACCGTGGCCCCTTTCTTTGAGATAATTCTGCACTATTGCGAGCTGCAAATGCCACTTCCAGCTTAGCTGTGCAGAAGAAGAACAACAAGAATAAGAAATATCTCGAAATATGTCCGTCAGGCCCCTTCCCTTGAGATAAATCTGCAAATATCTCGGAAACGAGGAGAGCTATGGCAAAATGTTGAGAGACCTTTTTTGTAGAGAATTAAGTTTCCTACTATTTATGTTCTATGATATTTTTTGATCAGATGCGTAGTTCTCGAGATATATCAAGATATTTAAAAGTTCCGAAGCCGCACCAACATAATAGAGATACAGAAACACCGTGGCCCCTTTCTTTGAGATAACTCTGCACTAGTGCGAGCCGCAAATGCCACTTCCAGCTTAGCTGTGCAGAAGAAGAACAACAAGAAGAAGAAATATCTCGAAATATGTCCGTCAGGCCCCTCCCCTTGAGATAAATCTGCAAATATCTCGGAAACGAAGCGAGCTATGGCAAAATGTTAAGAGACCGTTTTTGTAGAGAATTAGGTTTCCTACTTTTTATGTTCTATGATATTTTTTGATCAGATGCGTAGTTCTCGAGATATATCAAGATATTTAAAAGTTCCGAAGCCGCACCAACAGAATAGAGATACAGAAACACCGTGGCTCCTTTCTTTGAGATAACTCTGCACTATTGCGAGCTGGAAATGCCACTTCCAGTTTAGCTGTGCAGACGAAGAACAACAAGAAGAAGAAATATCTCGAAATATGTCCGTTAGGCCCCTTCCCTTGAGATAAACCTGCAAATATCTCGGAAACGAAGCGAGCTATGGCAAAATGTTAAGAGACCGTTTTTGTAGAGAATTAAGTTTCCTACTTTTTATGTTCTATGATATTTTTTGATCAGATGCGTAGTTCTCGAGATATATCAAGATATTTAAAAGTTCCGAAGCCGCACCAACATAATAGAGATACAGAAACACCGTGGCCCCTTTCTTTGAGATAACTCTGCACTATTGCGAGCTGCAAATGCCACTTCCAGGTTAGCTGTGCAGAAGAAGAACAACAAGAAGAAGAAGTATCTCGAAATATGTCCGTCAGGCCCCTTCCCTTGAGATAGATCTGCAAATATCTCGGAAACGAAGCGAGCTATGGCAAAATGTTAAGAGACCTTTTTTGTAGAGAATTAAGTTTCCTACTTTTTATGTTCTATGATATTTTTTGATCAGATGCGTAGTTCTCGAGATATATCAAGATATTTAAAAGTTCCGAAGCCGCACCAACATAATAGAGATACAGAAACACCGTGGCCCCCTTCTTTGAGATAACTCTGCACTATTGCGAGCTGCAAATGCCACTTCCAGCTTAGCTGTGCAGAAGAAGAACAACAAGAAGAAGAAATATCTCGAAATATGTCCGTCAGGCCCCTTCCCTTGAGATAAATCTGCAAATATCTCGGAAACGAAGCGAGCTATGGCAAAATGTTAAGAGACCTTTTTTGTAGAGAATTAAGTTTCCTACTTTTTATGTTCTATGATATTTTTTGATCAGATGCGTAGTTTTCGAGATATATCGAGATATTTAAAAGTTCCGAAGCCGCACCAACATAATAGAGATACAGAAACACCGTGGCCCCTTTCTTTGAGATAACTCTGCACTATTGCGAGCTGCAAATGCCACTTCCAGCTTAGCTGTGCAGAAGAAGAACAACAAGAATAAGGAATATCTCGAAATATGTCCGTCAGGCCCCTTCCCTTGAGATAAATCTGCAAATATCTCGGAAACGAAGAGAGCTATGGCAAAATGTTGAGAGACCTTTTTTGTACAGAATTAAGTTTCCTACTATTTATGTTCTATGATATTTTTTGATCAGATGCGTAGTTCTCGAGATATATCAAGATATTTAAAAGTTCCGAAGCCGCACCAACATAATAGAGATACAGAAACACCGTGGCCCCTTTCTTTGAGATAACTCTGCACTAGTGCGAGCCGCAAATGCCACTTCCAGCTTAGCTGTGCAGAAGAAGAACAACAAGAAGAAGAAATATCTCGAAATATGTCCGTCAGGCCCCTTGCCTTGAGATAAATCTGCAAATATCTCGGAAACGAAGCGAGCTATGGCAAAATGTTAAGAGACCGTTTTTGTAGAGAATTAAGTTTCCTACTTTTTATGTTCTATGATATTTTTTGATCAGATGCGTAGTTCTCGAGATATATCAAGATATTTAAAAGTTCCGAAGCCGCACCAACATAATAGAGATACAGAAACACCGTGGCCCCTTTCTTTGAGATAATTCTGCACTATTGCGAGCTGCAAATGCCACTTCCAGCTTAGCTGTGCAGAAGAAGAACAACAAGAATAAGAAATATCTCGAAATATGTCCGTCAGGCCCCTTCCCTTGAGATAAATCTGCAAATATCTCGGAAACGAGGAGAGCTATGGCAAAATGTTGAGAGACCTTTTTTGTAGAGAATTAAGTTTCCTACTATTTATGTTCTATGATATTTTTTGATCAGATGCGTAGTTCTCGAGATATATCAAGATATTTAAAAGTTCCGAAGCCGCACCAACATAATAGAGATACAGAAACACCGTGGCCCCTTTCTTTGAGATAACTCTGCACTAGTGCGAGCCGCAAATGCCACTTCCAGCTTAGCTGTGCAGAAGAAGAACAACAAGAAGAAGAAATATCTCGAAATATGTCCGTCAGGCCCCTCCCCTTGAGATAAATCTGCAAATATCTCGGAAACGAAGCGAGCTATGGCAAAATGTTAAGAGACCGTTTTTGTAGAGAATTAGGTTTCCTACTTTTTATGTTCTATGATATTTTTTGATCAGATGCGTAGTTCTCGAGATATATCAAGATATTTAAAAGTTCCGAAGCCGCACCAACAGAATAGAGATACAGAAACACCGTGGCTCCTTTCTTTGAGATAACTCTGCACTATTGCGAGCTGGAAATGCCACTTCCAGTTTAGCTGTGCAGACGAAGAACAACAAGAAGAAGAAATATCTCGAAATATGTCCGTTAGGCCCCTTCCCTTGAGATAAACCTGCAAATATCTCGGAAACGAAGCGAGCTATGGCAAAATGTTAAGAGACCGTTTTTGTAGAGAATTAAGTTTCCTACTTTTTATGTTCTATGATATTTTTTGATCAGATGCGTAGTTCTCGAGATATATCAAGATATTTAAAAGTTCCGAAGCCGCACCAACATAATAGAGATACAGAAACACCGTGGCCCCTTTCTTTGAGATAACTCTGCACTATTGCGAGCTGCAAATGCCACTTCCAGGTTAGCTGTGCAGAAGAAGAACAACAAGAAGAAGAAGTATCTCGAAATATGTCCGTCAGGCCCCTTCCCTTGAGATATATCTGCAAATATCTCGGAAACGAAGCGAGCTATGGCAAAATGTTAAGAGAACTTTTTTGTAGAGAATTATGTTTCCTACAATTTATGTTCTATGATATTTTTTGATCAGAAGCGTAGTTTTCGAGATATATCGAGATATTTAAAAGTTCCGAAGCCGCACCAACATAATAGAAATACAGAAACACCGTGGCCCCTTTCTTTGAGATAACTCTGCACTAGTGCGAGCCGCAAATGCCACTTCCAGCTTAGCTGTGCAGAAGAAGAACAACAAGAAGAAGAAATATCTCGAAATATGTCCGTTAGGCCCCTTCCCTTGAGATAAACCTGCAAATATCTCGGAAACGAAGCGAGCTATAGCAAAATGTTAAGAGACCTTTTTTGTAGAGAATTAAGTTTCCTACTTTTTATGTTCTATGATATTTTTTGATCAGATGCGTAGTTTTCGAGATATATCGAGATATTTAAAAGTTCCGAAGCCGCACCAACATAATAGAGATACAGAAACCCCGTGGCCCCTTTCTTTGAGATAACTCTGCACTATTGCGAGCTGCAAATGCCACTTCCAGCTTAGCTGTGCAGAAGAAGAACAACAAGAATAAGAAATATCTCGAAATATGTCCGTCAGGCCCCTTCCCTTGAGATAAATCTGCAAATATCTCGGAAACGAGGAGAGCTATGGCAAAATGTTGAGAGACCTTTTTTGTAGAGAATTAAGTTTCCTACTATTTATGTTCTATGATATTTTTTGATCAGATGCGTAGTTCTCGAGATATATCAAGATATTTAAAAGTTCCGAAGCCGCACCAACATAATAGAGATACAGAAACACCGTGGCCCCTTTCTTTGAGATAACTCTGCACTAGTGCGAGCCGCAAATGCCACTTCCAGCTTAGCTGTGCAGAAGAAGAACAACAAGAAGAAGAAATATCTCGAAATATGTCCGTCAGGCCCCTCCCCTTGAGATAAATCTGCAAATATCTCGGAAACGAAGCGAGCTATGGCAAAATGTTAAGAGACCGTTTTTGTAGAGAATTAAGTTTCCTACTTTTTATGTTCTATGATATTTTTTGATCAGATGCGTAGTTCTCGAGATATATCAAGATATTTAAAAGTTCCGAAGCCGCACCAACATAATAGAGATACAGAAACACCGTGGCCCCTTTCTTTGAGATAACTCTGCACTAGTGCGAGCCGCAAATGCCACTTCCAGCTTAGCTGTGCAGAAGAAGAACAACAAGAAGAAGAAATATCTCGAAATATGTCCGTCAGGCCCCTTGCCTTGAGATAAATCTGCAAATATCTCGGAAACGAAGCGAGCTATGGCAAAATGTTAAGAGACCGTTTTTGTAGAGAATTAAGTTTCCTACTTTTTATGTTCTATGATATTTTTTGATCAGATGCGTAGTTCTCGAGATATATCAAGATATTTAAAAGTTCCGAAGCCGCACCAACATAATAGAGATACAGAAACACCGTGGCCCCTTTCTTTGAGATAATTCTGCACTATTGTGAGCTGCAAATGCCACTTCCAGCTTAGCTGTGCAGAAGAAGAACAACAAGAATAAGAAATATCTCGAAATATGTCCGTCAGGCCCCTTCCCTTGAGATAAATCTGCAAATATCTCGGAAACGAGGAGAGCTATGGCAAAATGTTGAGAGACCTTTTTTGTAGACAATTAAGTTTCCTACTATTTATGTTCTATGATATTTTTTGATCAGATGCGTAGTTCTCGAGATATATCAAGATATTTAAAAGTTCCGAAGCCGCACCAACATAATAGAGATACAGAAACACCGTGGCCCCTTTCTTTGAGATAACTCTGCACTAGTGCGAGCCGCAAATGCCACTTCCAGCTTAGCTGTGCAGAAGAAGAACAACAAGAAGAAGAAATATCTCGAAATATGTCCGTCAGGCCCCTCCCCTAGTGATAAATCTGCAAATATCTCGGAAACGAAGCGAGCTATGGCAAAATGTTAAGAGACCGTTTTTGTAGAGAATTAAGTTTCCTACTTTTTATGTTCTATGATATTTTTTGATCAGATGCGTAGTTCTCGAGATATATCAAGATATTTAAAAGTTCCGAAGCCGCACCAACATAATAGAGATACAGAAACACCGTGGCCCCTTTCTTTGAGATAATTCTGCACTATTGTGAGCTGCAAATGCCACTTCCAGCTTAGCTGTGCAGAAGAAGAACAACAAGAATAAGAAATATCTCGAAATATGTCCGTCAGGCCCCTTCCCTTGAGATAAATCTGCAAATATCTCGGAAACGAGGAGAGCTATGGCAAAATGTTGAGAGACCTTTTTTGTAGACAATTAAGTTTCCTACTATTTATGTTCTATGATATTTTTTGATCAGATGCGTAGTTCTCGAGATATATCAAGATATTTAAAAGTTCCGAAGCCGCACCAACATAATAGAGATACAGAAACACCGTGGCCCCTTTCTTTGAGATAACTCTGCACTAGTGCGAGCCGCAAATGCCACTTCCAGCTTAGCTGTGCAGAAGAAGAACAACAAGAAGAAGAAATATCTCGAAATATGTCCGTCAGGCCCCTTGCCTTGAGATAAATCTGCAAATATCTCGGAAACGAAGCGAGCTATGGCAAAATGTTAAGAGACCGTTTTTGTAGAGAATTAAGTTTCCTACTTTTTATGTTCTATGATATTTTTTGATCAGATGCGTAGTTCTCGAGATATATCAAGATATTTAAAAGTTCCGAAGCCGCACCAACATAATAGAGATACAGAAACACCGTGGCCCCTTTCTTTGAGATAATTCTGCACTATTGTGAGCTGCAAATGCCACTTCCAGCTTAGCTGTGCAGAAGAAGAACAACAAGAATAAGAAATATCTCGAAATATGTCCGTCAGGCCCCTTCCCTTGAGATAAATCTGCAAATATCTCGGAAACGAGGAGAGCTATGGCAAAATGTTGAGAGACCTTTTTTGTAGAGAATTAAGTTTCCTACTATTTATGTTCTATGATATTTTTTGATCAGATGCGTAGTTCTCGAGATATATCAAGATATTTAAAAGTTCCGAAGCCGCACCAACATAATAGAGATACAGAAACACCGTGGCCCCTTTCTTTGAGATAACTCTGCACTAGTGCGAGCCGCAAATGCCACTTCCAGCTTAGCTGTGCAGAAGAAGAACAACAAGAAGAAGAAATATCTCGAAATATGTCCGTCAGGCCCCTCCCCTTGAGATAAATCTGCAAATATCTCGGAAACGAAGCGAGCTATGGCAAAATGTTAAGAGACCGTTTTTGTAGAGAATTAAGTTTCCTACTTTTTATGTTCTATGATATTTTTTGATCAGATGCGTAGTTCTCGAGATATATCAAGATATTTAAAAGTTCCGAAGCCGCACCAACATAATAGAGATACAGAAACACCGTGGCCCCTTTCTTTGAGATAATTCTGCACTATTGTGAGCTGCAAATGCCACTTCCAGCTTAGCTGTGCAGAAGAAGAACAACAAGAATAAGAAATATCTCGAAATATGTCCGTCAGGCCCCTTCCCTTGAGATAAATCTGCAAATATCTCGGAAACGAGGAGAGCTATGGCAAAATGTTGAGAGACCTTTTTTGTAGACAATTAAGTTTCCTACTATTTATGTTCTATGATATTTTTTGATCAGATGCGTAGTTCTCGAGATATATCAAGATATTTAAAAGTTCCGAAGCCGCACCAACATAATAGAGATACAGAAACACCGTGGCCCCTTTCTTTGAGATAACTCTGCACTAGTGCGAGCCGCAAATGCCACTTCCAGCTTAGCTGTGCAGAAGAAGAACAACAAGAAGAAGAAATATCTCGAAATATGTCCGTCAGGCCCCTCCCCTAGTGATAAATCTGCAAATATCTCGGAAACGAAGCGAGCTATGGCAAAATGTTAAGAGACCGTTTTTGTAGAGAATTAAGTTTCCTACTTTTTATGTTCTATGATATTTTTTGATCAGATGCGTAGTTCTCGAGATATATCAAGATATTTAAAAGTTCCGAAGCCGCACCAACATAATAGAGATACAGAAACACCGTGGCCCCTTTCTTTGAGATAACTCTGCACTAGTGCGAGCCGCAAATGCCACTTCCAGCTTAGCTGTGCAGAAGAAGAACAACAAGAAGAAGAAATATCTCGAAATATGTCCGTCAGGCCCCTTGCCTTGAGATAAATCTGCAAATATCTCGGAAACGAAGCGAGCTATGGCAAAATGTTAAGAGACCGTTTTTGTAGAGAATTAAGTTTCCTACTTTTTATGTTCTATGATATTTTTTGATCAGATGCGTAGTTCTCGAGATATATCAAGATATTTAAAAGTTCCGAAGCCGCACCAACATAATAGAGATACAGAAACACCGTGGCCCCTTTCTTTGAGATAATTCTGCACTATTGTGAGCTGCAAATGCCACTTCCAGCTTAGCTGTGCAGAAGAAGAACAACAAGAATAAGAAATATCTCGAAATATGTCCGTCAGGCCCCTTCCCTTGAGATAAATCTGCAAATATCTCGGAAACGAGGAGAGCTATGGCAAAATGTTGAGAGACCTTTTTTGTAGAGAATTAAGTTTCCTACTATTTATGTTCTATGATATTTTTTGATCAGATGCGTAGTTCTCGAGATATATCAAGATATTTAAAAGTTCCGAAGCCGCACCAACATAATAGAGATACAGAAACACCGTGGCCCCTTTCTTTGAGATAACTCTGCACTAGTGCGAGCCGCAAATGCCACTTCCAGCTTAGCTGTGCAGAAGAAGAACAACAAGAAGAAGAAATATCTCGAAATATGTCCGTCAGGCCCCTCCCCTTGAGATAAATCTGCAAATATCTCGGAAACGAAGCGAGCTATGGCAAAATGTTAAGAGACCGTTTTTGTAGAGAATTAAGTTTCCTACTTTTTATGTTCTATGATATTTTTTGATCAGATGCGTAGTTCTCGAGATATATCAAGATATTTAAAAGTTCCGAAGCCGCACCAACATAATAGAGATACAGAAACACCGTGGCCCCTTTCTTTGAGATAACTCTGCACTAGTGCGAGCCGCAAATGCCACTTCCAGCTTAGCTGTGCAGAAGAAGAACAACAAGAAGAAGAAATATCTCGAAATATGTCCGTCAGGCCCCTTGCCTTGAGATAAATCTGCAAATATCTCGGAAACGAAGCGAGCTATGGCAAAATGTTAAGAGACCGTTTTTGTAGAGAATTAAGTTTCCTACTTTTTATGTTCTATGATATTTTTTGATCAGATGCGTAGTTCTCGAGATATATCAAGATATTTAAAAGTTCCGAAGCCGCACCAACATAATAGAGATACAGAAACACCGTGGCCCCTTTCTTTGAGATAATTCTGCACTATTGTGAGCTGCAAATGCCACTTCCAGCTTAGCTGTGCAGAAGAAGAACAACAAGAATAAGAAATATCTCGAAATATGTCCGTCAGGCCCCTTCCCTTGAGATAAATCTGCAAATATCTCGGAAACGAGGAGAGCTATGGCAAAATGTTGAGAGACCTTTTTTGTAGACAATTAAGTTTCCTACTATTTATGTTCTATGATATTTTTTGATCAGATGCGTAGTTCTCGAGATATATCAAGATATTTAAAAGTTCCGAAGCCGCACCAACATAATAGAGATACAGAAACACCGTGGCCCCTTTCTTTGAGATAACTCTGCACTAGTGCGAGCCGCAAATGCCACTTCCAGCTTAGCTGTGCAGAAGAAGAACAACAAGAAGAAGAAATATCTCGAAATATGTCCGTCAGGCCCCTCCCCTAGTGATAAATCTGCAAATATCTCGGAAACGAAGCGAGCTATGGCAAAATGTTAAGAGACCGTTTTTGTAGAGAATTAAGTTTCCTACTTTTTATGTTCTATGATATTTTTTGATCAGATGCGTAGTTCTCGAGATATATCAAGATATTTAAAAGTTCCGAAGCCGCACCAACATAATAGAGATACAGAAACACCGTGGCCCCTTTCTTTGAGATAACTCTGCACTAGTGCGAGCCGCAAATGCCACTTCCAGCTTAGCTGTGCAGAAGAAGAACAACAAGAAGAAGAAATATCTCGAAATATGTCCGTCAGGCCCCTTGCCTTGAGATAAATCTGCAAATATCTCGGAAACGAAGCGAGCTATGGCAAAATGTTAAGAGACCGTTTTTGTAGAGAATTAAGTTTCCTACTTTTTATGTTCTATGATATTTTTTGATCAGATGCGTAGTTCTCGAGATATATCAAGATATTTAAAAGTTCCGAAGCCGCACCAACATAATAGAGATACAGAAACACCGTGGCCCCTTTCTTTGAGATAATTCTGCACTATTGTGAGCTGCAAATGCCACTTCCAGCTTAGCTGTGCAGAAGAAGAACAACAAGAATAAGAAATATCTCGAAATATGTCCGTCAGGCCCCTTCCCTTGAGATAAATCTGCAAATATCTCGGAAACGAGGAGAGCTATGGCAAAATGTTGAGAGACCTTTTTTGTAGAGAATTAAGTTTCCTACTATTTATGTTCCATGATATTTTTTGATCAGATGCGTAGTTCTCGAGATATATCAAGATATTTAAAAGTTCCGAAGCCGCACCAACATAATAGAGATACAGAAACACCGTGGCCCCTTTCTTTGAGATAACTCTGCACTAGTGCGAGCCGCAAATGCCACTTCCAGCTTAGCTGTGCAGAAGAAGAACAACAAGAAGAAGAAATATCTCGAAATATGTCCGTCAGGCCCCTCCCCTTGAGATAAATCTGCAAATATCTCGGAAACGAAGCGAGCTATGGCAAAATGTTAAGAGACCGTTTTTGTAGAGAATTAAGTTTCCTACTTTTTATGTTCTATGATATTTTTTGATCAGATGCGTAGTTCTCGAGATATATCAAGATATTTAAAAGTTCCGAAGCCGCACCAACATAATAGAGATACAGAAACAGCGTGGCCCCTTTCTTTGAGATAACTCTGCACTAGTGCGAGCCGCAAATGCCACTTCCAGCTTAGCTGTGCAGAAGAAGAACAACAAGAAGAAGAAATATCTCGAAATATGTCCGTCAGGCCCCTTCCCGTGAGATATATCTGCAAATATCTCGGAAACGAAGCGAGCTATGGCAAAATGTTAAGAGACCGTTTTTGTAGAGAATTAAGTTTCCTACTTTTTATGTTCTATGATATTTTTTGATCAGATGCGTAGTTCTCGAGATATATCAAGATATTTAAAAGTTCCGAAGCCGCACCAACATAATAGAGATACAGAAACACCGTGGCCCCTTTCTTTGAGATAATTCTGCACTATTGCGAGCTGCAAATGCCACTTCCAGCTTAGCTGTGCAGAAGAAGAACAACAAGAATAAGAAATATCTCGAAATATGTCCGTCAGGCCCCTTCCCTTGAGATAAATCTGCAAATATCTCGGAAACGAGGAGAGCTATGGCAAAATGTTGAGAGACCTTTTTTGTAGAGAATTAAGTTTCCTACTATTTATGTTCTATGATATTTTTTGATCAGATGCGTAGTTCTCGAGATATATCAAGATATTTAAAAGTTCCGAAGCCGCACCAACATAATAGAGATACAGAAACACCGTGGCCCCTTTCTTTGAGATAACTCTGCACTAGTGCGAGCCGCAAATGCCACTTCCAGCTTAGCTGTGCAGAAGAAGAACAACAAGAAGAAGAAATATCTCGAAATATGTCCGTCAGGCCCCTTGCCTTGAGATAAATCTGCAAATAACTCGGAAACGAAGCGAGCTATGGCAAAATGTTAAGAGACCGTTTTTGTAGAGAATTAAGTTTCCTACTTTTTATGTTCTATGATATTTTTTGATCAGATGCGTAGTTCTCGAGATATATCAAGATATTTAAAAGTTCCGAAGCCGCACCAACATAATAGAGATACAGAAACACCGTGGCCCCTTTCTTTGAGATAATTCTGCACTATTGTGAGCTGCAAATGCCACTTCCAGCTTAGCTGTGCAGAAGAAGAACAACAAGAATAAGAAATATCTCGAAATATGTCCGTCAGGCCCCTTCCCTTGAGATAAATCTGCAAATATCTCGGAAACGAGGAGAGCTATGGCAAAATGTTGAGAGACCTTTTTTGTAGACAATTAAGTTTCCTACTATTTATGTTCTATGATATTTTTTGATCAGATGCGTAGTTCTCGAGATATATCAAGATATTTAAAAGTTCCGAAGCCGCACCAACATAATAGAGATACAGAAACACCGTGGCCCCTTTCTTTGAGATAACTCTGCACTAGTGCGAGCCGCAAATGCCACTTCCAGCTTAGCTGTGCAGAAGAAGAACAACAAGAAGAAGAAATATCTCGAAATATGTCCGTCAGGCCCCTCCCCTTGTGATAAATCTGCAAATATCTCGGAAACGAAGCGAGCTATGGCAAAATGTTAAGAGACCGTTTTTGTAGAGAATTAAGTTTCCTACTTTTTATGTTCTATGATATTTTTTGATCAGATGCGTAGTTCTCGAGATATATCAAGATATTTAAAAGTTCCGAAGCCGCACCAACATAATAGAGATACAGAAACACCGTGGCCCCTTTCTTTGAGATAACTCTGCACTAGTGCGAGCCGCAAATGCCACTTCCAGCTTAGCTGTGCAGAAGAAGAACAACAAGAAGAAGAAATATCTCGAAATATGTCCGTCAGGCCCCTTGCCTTGAGATAAATCTGCAAATATCTCGGAAACGAAGCGAGCTATGGCAAAATGTTAAGAGACCGTTTTTGTAGAGAATTAAGTTTCCTACTTTTTATGTTCTATGATATTTTTTGATCAGATGCGTAGTTCTCGAGATATATCAAGATATTTAAAAGTTCCGAAGCCGCACCAACATAATAGAGATACAGAAACACCGTGGCCCCTTTCTTTGAGATAATTCTGCACTATTGTGAGCTGCAAATGCCACTTCCAGCTTAGCTGTGCAGAAGAAGAACAACAAGAATAAGAAATATCTCGAAATATGTCCGTCAGGCCCCTTCCCTTGAGATAAATCTGCAAATATCTCGGAAACGAGGAGAGCTATGGCAAAATGTTGAGAGACCTTTTTTGTAGAGAATTAAGTTTCCTACTATTTATGTTCTATGATATTTTTTGATCAGATGCGTAGTTCTCGAGATATATCAAGATATTTAAAAGTTCCGAAGCCGCACCAACATAATAGAGATACAGAAACACCGTGGCCCCTTTCTTTGAGATAACTCTGCACTAGTGCGAGCCGCAAATGCCACTTCCAGCTTAGCTGTGCAGAAGAAGAACAACAAGAAGAAGAAATATCTCGAAATATGTCCGTCAGGCCCCTCCCCTTGAGATAAATCTGCAAATATCTCGGAAACGAAGCGAGCTATGGCAAAATGTTAAGAGACCGTTTTTGTAGAGAATTAAGTTTCCTACTTTTTATGTTCTATGATATTTTTTGATCAGATGCGTAGTTCTCGAGATATATCAAGATATTTAAAAGTTCCGAAGCCGCACCAACATAATAGAGATACAGAAACACCGTGGCCCCTTTCTTTGAGATAACTCTGCACTAGTGCGAGCCGCAAATGCCACTTCCAGCTTAGCTGTGCAGAAGAAGAACAACAAGAAGAAGAAATATCTCGAAATATGTCCGTCAGGCCCCTTGCCTTGAGATAAATCTGCAAATATCTCGGAAACGAAGCGAGCTATGGCAAAATGTTAAGAGACCGTTTTTGTAGAGAATTAAGTTTCCTACTTTTTATGTTCTATGATATTTTTTGATCAGATGCGTAGTTCTCGAGATATATCAAGATATTTAAAAGTTCCGAAGCCGCACCAACATAATAGAGATACAGAAACACCGTGGCCCCTTTCTTTGAGATAATTCTGCACTATTGTGAGCTGCAAATGCCACTTCCAGCTTAGCTGTGCAGAAGAAGAACAACAAGAATAAGAAATATCTCGAAATATGTCCGTCAGGCCCCTTCCCTTGAGATAAATCTGCAAATATCTCGGAAACGAGGAGAGCTATGGCAAAATGTTGAGAGACCTTTTTTGTAGACAATTAAGTTTCCTACTATTTATGTTCTATGATATTTTTTGATCAGATGCGTAGTTCTCGAGATATATCAAGATATTTAAAAGTTCCGAAGCCGCACCAACATAATAGAGATACAGAAACACCGTGGCCCCTTTCTTTGAGATAACTCTGCACTAGTGCGAGCCGCAAATGCCACTTCCAGCTTAGCTGTGCAGAAGAAGAACAACAAGAAGAAGAAATATCTCGAAATATGTCCGTCAGGCCCCTCCCCTTGTGATAAATCTGCAAATATCTCGGAAACGAAGCGAGCTATGGCAAAATGTTAAGAGACCGTTTTTGTAGAGAATTAAGTTTCCTACTTTTTATGTTCTATGATATTTTTTGATCAGATGCGTAGTTCTCGAGATATATCAAGATATTTAAAAGTTCCGAAGCCGCACCAACATAATAGAGATACAGAAACACCGTGGCCCCTTTCTTTGAGATAACTCTGCACTAGTGCGAGCCGCAAATGCCACTTCCAGCTTAGCTGTGCAGAAGAAGAACAACAAGAAGAAGAAATATCTCGAAATATGTCCGTCAGGCCCCTTGCCTTGAGATAAATCTGCAAATATCTCGGAAACGAAGCGAGCTATGGCAAAATGTTAAGAGACCGTTTTTGTAGAGAATTAAGTTTCCCACTTTTTATGTTCTATGATATTTTTTGATCAGATGCGTAGTTCTCGAGATATATCAAGATATTTAAAAGTTCCGAAGCCGCACCAACATAATAGAGATACAGAAACACCGTGGCCCCTTTCTTTGAGATAACTCTGCACTAGTGCGAGCCGCAAATGCCACTTCCAGCTTAGCTGTGCAGAAGAAGAACAACAAGAAGAAGAAATATCTCGAAATATGTCCGTCAGGCCCCTTGCCTTGAGATAAATCTGCAAATATCTCGGAAACGAAGCGAGCTATGGCAAAATGTTAAGAGACCGTTTTTGTAGAGAATTAAGTTTCCTACTTTTTATGTTCTATGATATTTTTTGATCAGATGCGTAGTTCTCGAGATATATCAAGATATTTAAAAGTTCCGAAGCCGCACCAACATAATAGAGATACAGAAACACCGTGGCCCCTTTCTTTGAGATAATTCTGCACTATTGTGAGCTGCAAATGCCACTTCCAGCTTAGCTGTGCAGAAGAAGAACAACAAGAATAAGAAATATCTCGAAATATGTCCGTCAGGCCCCTTCCCTTGAGATAAATCTGCAAATATCTCGGAAACGAGGAGAGCTATGGCAAAATGTTGAGAGACCTTTTTTGTAGACAATTAAGTTTCCTACTATTTATGTTCTATGATATTTTTTGATCAGATGCGTAGTTCTCGAGATATATCAAGATATTTAAAAGTTCCGAAGCCGCACCAACATAATAGAGATACAGAAACACCGTGGCCCCTTTCTTTGAGATAACTCTGCACTAGTGCGAGCCGCAAATGCCACTTCCAGCTTAGCTGTGCAGAAGAAGAACAACAAGAAGAAGAAATATCTCGAAATATGTCCGTCAGGCCCCTCCCCTTGTGATAAATCTGCAAATATCTCGGAAACGAAGCGAGCTATGGCAAAATGTTAAGAGACCGTTTTTGTAGAGAATTAAGTTTCCTACTTTTTATGTTCTATGATATTTTTTGATCAGATGCGTAGTTCTCGAGATATATCAAGATATTTAAAAGTTCCGAAGCCGCACCAACATAATAGAGATACAGAAACACCGTGGCCCCTTTCTTTGAGATAACTCTGCACTAGTGCGAGCCGCAAATGCCACTTCCAGCTTAGCTGTGCAGAAGAAGAACAACAAGAAGAAGAAATATCTCGAAATATGTCCGTCAGGCCCCTTGCCTTGAGATAAATCTGCAAATATCTCGGAAACGAAGCGAGCTATGGCAAAATGTTAAGAGACCGTTTTTGTAGAGAATTAAGTTTCCTACTTTTTATGTTCTATGATATTTTTTGATCAGATGCGTAGTTCTCGAGATATATCAAGATATTTAAAAGTTCCGAAGCCGCACCAACATAATAGAGATACAGAAACACCGTGGCCCCTTTCTTTGAGATAATTCTGCACTATTGTGAGCTGCAAATGCCACTTCCAGCTTAGCTGTGCAGAAGAAGAACAACAAGAATAAGAAATATCTCGAAATATGTCCGTCAGGCCCCTTCCCTTGAGATAAATCTGCAAATATCTCGGAAACGAGGAGAGCTATGGCAAAATGTTGAGAGACCTTTTTTGTAGACAATTAAGTTTCCTACTATTTATGTTCTATGATATTTTTTGATCAGATGCGTAGTTCTCGAGATATATCAAGATATTTAAAAGTTCCGAAGCCGCACCAACATAATAGAGATACAGAAACACCGTGGCCCCTTTCTTTGAGATAACTCTGCACTAGTGCGAGCCGCAAATGCCACTTCCAGCTTAGCTGTGCAGAAGAAGAACAACAAGAAGAAGAAATATCTCGAAATATGTCCGTCAGGCCCCTCCCCTTGAGATAAATCTGCAAATATCTCGGAAACGAAGCGAGCGATGGCAAAATGTTAAGAGAGCTTTTTTGTAGAGAATTATGTTTCCTACTTTTTATGTTCTATGATATTTTTTGATCAGACGCGTAGTTCTCGAGATATATCAAGATATTTAAAAGTTCCGAAGCCGCACCAACATAATAGAGATACAGAAACACCGTGGCCCCTTTCTTTGAGATAACTCTGCACTATTGCGAGCTGCAAATGCCACTTCCAGCTTAGCTGTGCAGAAGAAGAACAACAAGAAGAAGAAATATCTCGAAATATGTCCGTCAGGCCCCTTCCCTTGAGATAAATCTGCAAATATCTCGGAAACGAAGAGAGCTATGGCAAAATGTTAAGAGACCTTTTTTGTAGAGAATTATGTTTCCTACAATTTATGTTCTATGATATTTTTTGATCAGAAGCGTAGTTTTCGAGATATATCGAGATATTTAAAAGTTCCGAAGCCGCACCAACATAATAGAGATACAGAAACACCGTGGCCCCTTTCTTTGAGATAACCTTGCACTATTGCGAGCTGTAAATGCCACTTTCAGCTTAGCTGTGCAGAAGAAGAACAACAAGAAGAAGAAATATCTCGAAATATGTCCGTCAGGCCCCTTCCCGTGAGATATATCTGCAAATATCTCGGAAACGAAGCGAGCTATGGCAAAATGTCAAGAGACCTTTTTTGTAGAGAATTAAGTTTCCTACTTTTTATGTTCTATGATATTTTTTGATCAGATGCGTAGTTCTCGAGATATATCAAGATATTTAAAAGTTCCGAAGCCGCACCAACATAATAGAGATACAGAAACACCGTGGCCCCTTTCTTTGAGATAACTCTGCACTAGTGCGAGCCGCAAATGCCACTTCCAGCTTAGCGGTGCAGAAGAAGAACAACAAGAAGAAGAAATATCTCGAAATATGTCCGTCAGGCCCCTTGCCTTGAGATAAATCTGCAAATATCTCGGAAACGAAGCGAGCTATGGCAAAATGTTAAGAGACCTTTTTTGTAGAGAATTATGTTTCCTACTTTTTATGTTCTATGATATTTTTTGATCAGACGCGTAGTTCTCGAGATATATCAAGATATTTAAAAGTTCCGAAGCCGCACCAACATAATAGAGATACAGAAACACCGTGGCCCCTTTCTTTGAGATAACTCTGCACTATTGCGAGCTGCAAATGCCACTTCCAGCTTAGCTGTGCAGAAGAAGAACAACAAGAAGAAGAAATATCTCGAAATATGTCCGTCAGGCCCCTTGCCTTGAGATAAATCTGCAAATATCTCGGAAACGAAGCGAGCTATGGCAAAATGTTAAGAGACCTTTTTTGTAGAGAATTATGTTTCCTACTTTTTATGTTCTATGATATTTTTTGATCAGACGCGTAGTTCTCGAGATATATCAAGATATTTAAAAGTTCCGAAGCCGCACCAACATAATAGAGATACAGAAACACCGTGGCCCCTTTCTTTGAGATAACTCTGCACTATTGCGAGCTGCAAATGCCACTTCCAGCTTAGCTGTGCAGAAGAAGAACAACAAGAAGAAGAAATATCTCGAAATATGTCCGTCAGGCCCCTTCCCTTGAGATATATCTGCAAATATCTCGGAAACGAAGCGAGCTATGGCAAAATGTTAAGAGACCTTTTTTGTAGAGAATTATGTTTCCTACAATTTATGTTCTATGATATTTTTTGATCAGAAGCGTAGTTTTCGAGATATATCGAGATATTTAAAAGTTCCGAAGCCGCACCAACATAATAGAGATACAGAAACACCGTGGCCCTTTTCTTTGAGATAACTCTGCACTAGTGCGAGCCGCAAATGCCACTTCCAGCTTAGCTGTGCAGAAGAAGAACAACAAGAAGAAGAAATATCTCGAAATATGTCCGTCAGGCCCCTCCCCTTGAGATAAATCTGCAAATATCTCGGAAACGAAGCGAGCTATGGCAAAATGTTAAGAGACCGTTTTTGTAGAGAATTAAGTTTCCTACTTTTTATGTTCTATGATATTTTTTGATCAGATGCGTAGTTCTCGAGATATATCAAGATATTTAAAAGTTCCGAAGCCGCACCAACATAATAGAGATACAGAAACACCGTGGCCCCTTTCTTTGAGATAACTCTGCACTAGTGCGAGCCGCAAATGCCACTTCCAGCTTAGCTGTGCAGAAGAAGAACAACAAGAAGAAGAAATATCTCGAAATATGTCCGTCAGGCCCCTTGCCTTGAGATAAATCTGCAAATATCTCGGAAACGAGGAGAGCTATGGCAAAATGTTGAGAGACCTTTTTTGTAGACAATTAAGTTTCCTACTATTTATGTTCTATGATATTTTTTGATCAGATGCGTAGTTCTCGAGATATATCAAGATATATAAAAGTTCCGAAGCCGCACCAACATAATAGAGATACAGAAACACCGTGGCCCCTTTCTTTGAGATAACTCTGCACTAGTGCGAGCCGCAAATGCCACTTCCAGCTTAGCTGTGCAGAAGAAGAACAACAAGAAGAAGAAATATCTCGAAATATGTCCGTCAGGCCCCTCCCCTTGAGATAAATCTGCAAATATCTCGGAAACGAAGCGAGCTATGGCAAAATGTTAAGAGAGCTTTTTTGTAGAGAATTATGTTTCCTACTTTTTATGTTCTATGATATTTTTTGATCAGACGCGTAGTTCTCGAGATATATCAAGATATTTAAAAGTTCCGAAGCCGCACCAACATAATAGAGATACAGAAACACCGTGGCCCCTTTCTTTGAGATAACTCTGCACTATTGCGAGCTGCAAATGCCACTTCCAGCTTAGCTGTGCAGAAGAAGAACAACAAAAAGAAGAAATATCTCGAAATATGTCCGTCAGGCCCCTTCCCTTGAGATAAATCTGCAAATATCTCAGAAACGAAGAGAGCTATGGCAAAATGTTAAGAGACCTTTTTTGTAGAGAATTATGTTTCCTACAATTTATGTTCTATGATATTTTTTGATCAGAAGCGTAGTTTTCGAGATATATCGAGATATTTAAAAGTTCCGAAGCCGCACCAACATAATAGAGATACAGAAACACCGTGGCCCCTTTCTTTGAGATAACCTTGCACTATTGCGAGCTGTAAATGCCACTTTCAGCTTAGCTGTGCAGAAGAAGAACAACAAGAAGAAGAAATATCTCGAAATATGTCCGTCAGGCCCCTTCCCTTGAGATATATCTGCAAATATCTCGGAAACGAAGCGAGCTATGGCAAAATGTTAAGAGACCTTTTTTGTAGAGAATTATGTTTCCTACAATTTATGTTCTATGATATTTTTTGATCAGAAGCGTAGTTTTCGAGATATATCGAGATATTTAAAAGTTCCGAAGCCGCACCAACATAATAGAGATACAGAAACACCGTGGCCCTTTTCTTTGAGATAACTCTGCACTAGTGCGAGCCGCAAATGCCACTTCCAGCTTAGCTGTGCAGAAGAAGAACAACAAGAAGAAGAAATATCTCGAAATATGTCCGTCAGGCCCCTCCCCTTGAGATAAATCTGCAAATATCTCGGAAACGAAGCGAGCTATGGCAAAATGTTAAGAGACCGTTTTTGTAGAGAATTAAGTTTCCTACTTTTTATGTTCTATGATATTTTTTGATCAGATGCGTAGTTCTCGAGATATATCAAGATATTTAAAAGTTCCGAAGCCGCACCAACATAATAGAGATACAGAAACACCGTGGCCCCTTTCTTTGAGATAACTCTGCACTAGTGCGAGCCGCAAATGCCACTTCCAGCTTAGCTGTGCAGAAGAAGAACAACAAGAAGAAGAAATATCTCGAAATATGTCCGTCAGGCCCCTTGCCTTGAGATAAATCTGCAAATATCTCGGAAACGAGGAGAGCTATGGCAAAATGTTGAGAGACCTTTTTTGTAGACAATTAAGTTTCCTACTATTTATGTTCTATGATATTTTTTGATCAGATGCGTAGTTCTCGAGATATATCAAGATATATAAAAGTTCCGAAGCCGCACCAACATAATAGAGATACAGAAACACCGTGGCCCCTTTCTTTGAGATAACTCTGCACTAGTGCGAGCCGCAAATGCCACTTCCAGCTTAGCTGTGCAGAAGAAGAACAACAAGAAGAAGAAATATCTCGAAATATGTCCGTCAGGCCCCTCCCCTTGAGATAAATCTGCAAATATCTCGGAAACGAAGCGAGCTATGGCAAAATGTTAAGAGAGCTTTTTTGTAGAGAATTATGTTTCCTACTTTTTATGTTCTATGATATTTTTTGATCAGACGCGTAGTTCTCGAGATATATCAAGATATTTAAAAGTTCCGAAGCCGCACCAACATAATAGAGATACAGAAACACCGTGGCCCCTTTCTTTGAGATAACTCTGCACTATTGCGAGCTGCAAATGCCACTTCCAGCTTAGCTGTGCAGAAGAAGAACAACAAAAAGAAGAAATATCTCGAAATATGTCCGTCAGGCCCCTTCCCTTGAGATAAATCTGCAAATATCTCAGAAACGAAGAGAGCTATGGCAAAATGTTAAGAGACCTTTTTTGTAGAGAATTATGTTTCCTACAATTTATGTTCTATGATATTTTTTGATCAGAAGCGTAGTTTTCGAGATATATCGAGATATTTAAAAGTTCCGAAGCCGCACCAACATAATAGAGATACAGAAACACCGTGGCCCCTTTCTTTGAGATAACCTTGCACTATTGCGAGCTGTAAATGCCACTTTCAGCTTAGCTGTGCAGAAGAAGAACAACAAGAAGAAGAAATATCTCGAAATATGTCCGTCAGGCCCCTTCCCTTGAGATATATCTGCAAATATCTCGGAAACGAAGCGAGCTATGGCAAAATGTTAAGAGACCTTTTTTGTAGAGAATTATGTTTCCTACAATTTATGTTCTATGATATTTTTTGATCAGAAGCGTAGTTTTCGAGATATATCGAGATATTTAAAAGTTCCGAAGCCGCACCAACATAATAGAGATACAGAAACACCGTGGCCCTTTTCTTTGAGATAACTCTGCACTAGTGCGAGCCGCAAATGCCACTTCCAGCTTAGCTGTGCAGAAGAAGAACAACAAGAAGAAGAAATATCTCGAAATATGTCCGTCAGGCCCCTCCCCTTGAGATAAATCTGCAAATATCTCGGAAACGAAGCGAGCTATGGCAAAATGTTAAGAGACCGTTTTTGTAGAGAATTAAGTTTCCTACTTTTTATGTTCTATGATATTTTTTGATCAGATGCGTAGTTCTCGAGATATATCAAGATATTTAAAAGTTCCGAAGCCGCACCAACATAATAGAGATACAGAAACACCGTGGCCCCTTTCTTTGAGATAACTCTGCACTAGTGCGAGCCGCAAATGCCACTTCCAGCTTAGCTGTGCAGAAGAAGAACAACAAGAAGAAGAAATATCTCGAAATATGTCCGTCAGGCCCCTTGCCTTGAGATAAATCTGCAAATATCTCGGAAACGAGGAGAGCTATGGCAAAATGTTGAGAGACCTTTTTTGTAGACAATTAAGTTTCCTACTATTTATGTTCTATGATATTTTTTGATCAGATGCGTAGTTCTCGAGATATATCAAGATATATAAAAGTTCCGAAGCCGCACCAACATAATAGAGATACAGAAACACCGTGGCCCCTTTCTTTGAGATAACTCTGCACTAGTGCGAGCCGCAAATGCCACTTCCAGCTTAGCTGTGCAGAAGAAGAACAACAAGAAGAAGAAATATCTCGAAATATGTCCGTCAGGCCCCTCCCCTTGAGATAAATCTGCAAATATCTCGGAAACGAAGCGAGCTATGGCAAAATGTTAAGAGAGCTTTTTTGTAGAGAATTATGTTTCCTACTTTTTATGTTCTATGATATTTTTTGATCAGACGCGTAGTTCTCGAGATATATCAAGATATTTAAAAGTTCCGAAGCCGCACCAACATAATAGAGATACAGAAACACCGTGGCCCCTTTCTTTGAGATAACTCTGCACTATTGCGAGCTGCAAATGCCACTTCCAGCTTAGCTGTGCAGAAGAAGAACAACAAAAAGAAGAAATATCTCGAAATATGTCCGTCAGGCCCCTTCCCTTGAGATAAATCTGCAAATATCTCAGAAACGAAGAGAGCTATGGCAAAATGTTAAGAGACCTTTTTTGTAGAGAATTATGTTTCCTACAATTTATGTTCTATGATATTTTTTGATCAGAAGCGTAGTTTTCGAGATATATCGAGATATTTAAAAGTTCCGAAGCCGCACCAACATAATAGAGATACAGAAACACCGTGGCCCCTTTCTTTGAGATAACCTTGCACTATTGCGAGCTGTAAATGCCACTTTCAGCTTAGCTGTGCAGAAGAAGAACAACAAGAAGAAGAAATATCTCGAAATATGTCCGTCAGGCCCCTTCCCGTGAGATATATCTGCAAATATCTCGGAAACGAAGCGAGCTATGGCAAAATGTCAAGAGACCTTTTTTGTAGAGAATTAAGTTTCCTACTTTTTATGTTCTATGATATTTTTTGATCAGATGCGTAGTTCTCGAGATATATCAAGATATTTAAAAGTTCCGAAGCCGCACCAACATAATAGAGATACAGAAACACCGTGGCCCCTTTCTTTGAGATAACTCTGCACTAGTGCGAGCCGCAAATGCCACTTCCAGCTTAGCTGTGCAGAAGAAGAACAACAAGAAGAAGAAATATCTCGAAATATGTCCGTCAGGCCCCTCCCCTTGAGATAAATCTGCAAATATCTCGGAAACGAAGCGAGCTATGGCAAAATGTTAAGAGAGCTTTTTTGTAGAGAATTATGTTTCCTACTTTTTATGTTCTATGATATTTTTTGATCAGACGCGTAGTTCTCGAGATATATCAAGATATTTAAAAGTTCCGAAGCCGCACCAACATAATAGAGATACAGAAACACCGTGGCCCCTTTCTTTGAGATAACTCTGCACTATTGCGAGCTGCAAATGCCACTTCCAGCTTAGCTGTGCAGAAGAAGAACAACAAAAAGAAGAAATATCTCGAAATATGTCCGTCAGGCCCCTTCCCTTGAGATAAATCTGCAAATATCTCAGAAACGAAGAGAGCTATGGCAAAATGTTAAGAGACCTTTTTTGTAGAGAATTATGTTTCCTACAATTTATGTTCTATGATATTTTTTGATCAGAAGCGTAGTTTTCGAGATATATCGAGATATTTAAAAGTTCCGAAGCCGCACCAACATAATAGAGATACAGAAACACCGTGGCCCCTTTCTTTGAGATAACCTTGCACTATTGCGAGCTGTAAATGCCACTTTCAGCTTAGCTGTGCAGAAGAAGAACAACAAGAAGAAGAAATATCTCGAAATATGTCCGTCAGGCCCCTTCCCTTGAGATATATCTGCAAATATCTCGGAAACGAAGCGAGCTATGGCAAAATGTTAAGAGACCTTTTTTGTAGAGAATTATGTTTCCTACAATTTATGTTCTATGATATTTTTTGATCAGAAGCGTAGTTTTCGAGATATATCGAGATATTTAAAAGTTCCGAAGCCGCACCAACATAATAGAGATACAGAAACACCGTGGCCCTTTTCTTTGAGATAACTCTGCACTAGTGCGAGCCGCAAATGCCACTTCCAGCTTAGCTGTGCAGAAGAAGAACAACAAGAAGAAGAAATATCTCGAAATATGTCCGTCAGGCCCCTCCCCTTGAGATAAATCTGCAAATATCTCGGAAACGAAGCGAGCTATGGCAAAATGTTAAGAGACCGTTTTTGTAGAGAATTAAGTTTCCTACTTTTTATGTTCTATGATATTTTTTGATCAGATGCGTAGTTCTCGAGATATATCAAGATATTTAAAAGTTCCGAAGCCGCACCAACATAATAGAGATACAGAAACACCGTGGCCCCTTTCTTTGAGATAACTCTGCACTAGTGCGAGCCGCAAATGCCACTTCCAGCTTAGCTGTGCAGAAGAAGAACAACAAGAAGAAGAAATATCTCGAAATATGTCCGTCAGGCCCCTTGCCTTGAGATAAATCTGCAAATATCTCGGAAACGAGGAGAGCTATGGCAAAATGTTGAGAGACCTTTTTTGTAGACAATTAAGTTTCCTACTATTTATGTTCTATGATATTTTTTGATCAGATGCGTAGTTCTCGAGATATATCAAGATATATAAAAGTTCCGAAGCCGCACCAACATAATAGAGATACAGAAACACCGTGGCCCCTTTCTTTGAGATAACTCTGCACTAGTGCGAGCCGCAAATGCCACTTCCAGCTTAGCTGTGCAGAAGAAGAACAACAAGAAGAAGAAATATCTCGAAATATGTCCGTCAGGCCCCTCCCCTTGAGATAAATCTGCAAATATCTCGGAAACGAAGCGAGCTATGGCAAAATGTTAAGAGAGCTTTTTTGTAGAGAATTATGTTTCCTACTTTTTATGTTCTATGATATTTTTTGATCAGACGCGTAGTTCTCGAGATATATCAAGATATTTAAAAGTTCCGAAGCCGCACCAACATAATAGAGATACAGAAACACCGTGGCCCCTTTCTTTGAGATAACTCTGCACTATTGCGAGCTGCAAATGCCACTTCCAGCTTAGCTGTGCAGAAGAAGAACAACAAAAAGAAGAAATATCTCGAAATATGTCCGTCAGGCCCCTTCCCTTGAGATAAATCTGCAAATATCTCAGAAACGAAGAGAGCTATGGCAAAATGTTAAGAGACCTTTTTTGTAGAGAATTATGTTTCCTACAATTTATGTTCTATGATATTTTTTGATCAGAAGCGTAGTTTTCGAGATATATCGAGATATTTAAAAGTTCCGAAGCCGCACCAACATAATAGAGATACAGAAACACCGTGGCCCCTTTCTTTGAGATAACCTTGCACTATTGCGAGCTGTAAATGCCACTTTCAGCTTAGCTGTGCAGAAGAAGAACAACAAGAAGAAGAAATATCTCGAAATATGTCCGTCAGGCCCCTTCCCGTGAGATATATCTGCAAATATCTCGGAAACGAAGCGAGCTATGGCAAAATGTCAAGAGACCTTTTTTGTAGAGAATTAAGTTTCCTACTTTTTATGTTCTATGATATTTTTTGATCAGATGCGTAGTTCTCGAGATATATCAAGATATTTAAAAGTTCCGAAGCCGCACCAACATAATAGAGATACAGAAACACCGTGGCCCCTTTCTTTGAGATAACTCTGCACTAGTGCGAGCCGCAAATGCCACTTCCAGCTTAGCTGTGCAGAAGAAGAACAACAAGAAGAAGAAATATCTCGAAATATGTCCGTCAGGCCCCTCCCCTTGAGATAAATCTGCAAATATCTCGGAAACGAAGCGAGCTATGGCAAAATGTTAAGAGAGCTTTTTTGTAGAGAATTATGTTTCCTACTTTTTATGTTCTATGATATTTTTTGATCAGACGCGTAGTTCTCGAGATATATCAAGATATTTAAAAGTTCCGAAGCCGCACCAACATAATAGAGATACAGAAACACCGTGGCCCCTTTCTTTGAGATAACTCTGCACTATTGCGAGCCGCAAATGCCACTTCCAGCTTAGCTGTGCAGAAGAAGAACAACAAGAAGAAGAAATATCTCGAAATATGTCCGTCAGGCCCCTTCCCTTGAGATAAATCTGCAAATATCTCGGAAACGAAGAGAGCTATGGCAAAATGTTAAGAGACCTTTTTTGTAGAGAATTATGTTTCCTACAATTTATGTTCTATGATATTTTTTGATCAGAAGCGTAGTTTTCGAGATATATCGAGATATTTAAAAGTTCCGAAGCCGCACCAACATAATAGAGATACAGAAACACCGTGGCCCCTTTCTTTGAGATAACCTTGCACTATTGCGAGCTGTAAATGCCACTTTCAGCTTAGCTGTGCAGAAGAAGAACAACAAGAAGAAGAAATATCTCGAAATATGTCCGTCAGGCCCCTTCCCGTGAGATATATCTGCAAATATCTCGGAAACGAAGCGAGCTATGGCAAAATGTCAAGAGACCTTTTTTGTAGAGAATTAAGTTTCCTACTTTTTATGTTCTATGATATTTTTTGATCAGATGCGTAGTTCTCGAGATATATCAAGATATTTAAAAGTTCCGAAGCCGCACCAACATAATAGAGATACAGAAACACCGTGGCCCCTTTCTTTGAGATAACTCTGCACTAGTGCGAGCCGCAAATGCCACTTCCAGCTTAGCGGTGCAGAAGAAGAACAACAAGAAGAAGAAATATCTCGAAATATGTCCGTCAGGCCCCTTGCCTTGAGATAAATCTGCAAATATCTCGGAAACGAAGCGAGCTATGGCAAAATGTTAAGAGACCTTTTTTGTAGAGAATTATGTTTCCTACTTTTTATGTTCTATGATATTTTTTGATCAGACGCGTAGTTCTCGAGATATATCAAGATATTTAAAAGTTCCGAAGCCGCACCAACATAATAGAGATACAGAAACACCGTGGCCCCTTTCTTTGAGATAACTCTGCACTATTGCGAGCTGCAAATGCCACTTCCAGCTTAGCTGTGCAGAAGAAGAACAACAAGAAGAAGAAATATCTCGAAATATGTCCGTCAGGCCCCTTCCCTTGAGATATATCTGCAAATATCTCGGAAACGAAGCGAGCTATGGCAAAATGTTAAGGGACCTTTTTTGTAGAGAATTATGTTTCCTACAATTTATGTTCTATGATATTTTTTGATCAGAAGCGTAGTTTTCGAGATATATCGAGATATTTAAAAGTTCCGAAGCCGCACCAACATAATAGAGATACAGAAACACCGTGGCCCTTTTCTTTGAGATAACTCTGCACTAGTGCGAGCCGCAAATGCCACTTCCAGCTTAGCTGTGCAGAAGAAGAACAACAAGAAGAAGAAATATCTCGAAATATGTCCGTCAGGCCCCTCCCCTTGAGATAAATCTGCAAATATCTCGGAAACGAAGCGAGCTATGGCAAAATGTTAAGAGACCGTTTTTGTAGAGAATTAAGTTTCCTACTTTTTATGTTCTATGATATTTTTTGATCAGATGCGTAGTTCTCGAGATATATCAAGATATTTAAAAGTTCCGAAGCCGCACCAACATAATAGAGATACAGAAACACCGTGGCCCCTTTCTTTGAGATAACTCTGCACTAGTGCGAGCCGCAAATGCCACTTCCAGCTTAGCTGTGCAGAAGAAGAACAACAAGAAGAAGAAATATCTCGAAATATGTCCGTCAGGCCCCTTGCCTTGAGATAAATCTGCAAATATCTCGGAAACGAAGCGAGCTATGGCAAAATGTTAAGAGACCGTTTTTGTAGAGAATTAAGTTTCCTACTTTTTATGTTCTATGATATTTTTTGATCAGATGCGTAGTTCTCGAGATATATCAAGATATTTAAAAGTTCCGAAGCCGCACCAACATAATAGAGATACAGAAACACCGTGGCCCCTTTCTTTGAGATAATTCTGCACTATTGTGAGCTGCAAATGCCACTTCCAGCTTAGCTGTGCAGAAGAAGAACAACAAGAATAAGAAATATCTCGAAATATGTCCGTCAGGCCCCTCCCCTTGAGATAAATCTGCAAATATCTCGGAAACGAAGCGAGCCATGGCAAAATGTTAAGAGAGCTTTTTTGTAGAGAATTATGTTTCCTACTTTTTATGTTCTATGATATTTTTTGATCAGACGCGTAGTTCTCGAGATATATCAAGATATTTAAAAGTTCCGAAGCCGCACCAACATAATAGAGATACAGAAACACCGTGGCCCCTTTCTTTGAGATAACTCTGCACTATTGCGAGCTGCAAATGCCACTTCCAGCTTAGCTGTGCAGAAGAAGAACAACAAAAAGAAGAAATATCTCGAAATATGTCCGTCAGGCCCCTTCCCTTGAGATAAATCTGCAAATATCTCAGAAACGAAGAGAGCTATGGCAAAATGTTAAGAGACCTTTTTTGTAGAGAATTATGTTTCCTACAATTTATGTTCTATGATATTTTTTGATCAGAAGCGTAGTTTTCGAGATATATCGAGATATTTAAAAGTTCCGAAGCCGCACCAACATAATAGAGATACAGAAACACCGTGGCCCCTTTCTTTGAGATAACCTTGCACTATTGCGAGCTGTAAATGCCACTTTCAGCTTAGCTGTGCAGAAGAAGAACAACAAGAAGAAGAAATATCTCGAAATATGTCCGTCAGGCCCCTTCCCGTGAGATATATCTGCAAATATCTCGGAAACGAAGCGAGCTATGGCAAAATGTCAAGAGACCTTTTTTGTAGAGAATTAAGTTTCCTACTTTTTATGTTCTATGATATTTTTTGATCAGATGCGTAGTTCTCGAGATATATCAAGATATTTAAAAGTTCCGAAGCCGCACCAACATAATAGAGATACAGAAACACCGTGGCCCCTTTCTTTGAGATAACTCTGCACTAGTGCGAGCCGCAAATGCCACTTCCAGCTTAGCTGTGCAGAAGAAGAACAACAAGAAGAAGAAATATCTCGAAATATGTCCGTCAGGCCCCTCCCCTTGAGATAAATCTGCAAATATCTCGGAAACGAAGCGAGCTATGGCAAAATGTTAAGAGAGCTTTTTTGTAGAGAATTATGTTTCCTACTTTTTATGTTCTATGATATTTTTTGATCAGACGCGTAGTTCTCGAGATATATCAAGATATTTAAAAGTTCCGAAGCCGCACCAACATAATAGAGATACAGAAACACCGTGGCCCCTTTCTTTGAGATAACTCTGCACTATTGCGAGCTGCAAATGCCACTTCCAGCTTAGCTGTGCAGAAGAAGAACAACAAAAAGAAGAAATATCTCGAAATATGTCCGTCAGGCCCCTTCCCTTGAGATAAATCTGCAAATATCTCAGAAACGAAGAGAGCTATGGCAAAATGTTAAGAGACCTTTTTTGTAGAGAATTATGTTTCCTACAATTTATGTTCTATGATATTTTTTGATCAGAAGCGTAGTTTTCGAGATATATCGAGATATTTAAAAGTTCCGAAGCCGCACCAACATAATAGAGATACAGAAACACCGTGGCCCCTTTCTTTGAGATAACCTTGCACTATTGCGAGCTGTAAATGCCACTTTCAGCTTAGCTGTGCAGAAGAAGAACAACAAGAAGAAGAAATATCTCGAAATATGTCCGTCAGGCCCCTTCCCGTGAGATATATCTGCAAATATCTCGGAAACGAAGCGAGCTATGGCAAAATGTCAAGAGACCTTTTTTGTAGAGAATTAAGTTTCCTACTTTTTATGTTCTATGATATTTTTTGATCAGATGCGTAGTTCTCGAGATATATCAAGATATTTAAAAGTTCCGAAGCCGCACCAACATAATAGAGATACAGAAACACCGTGGCCCCTTTCTTTGAGATAACTCTGCACTAGTGCGAGCCGCAAATGCCACTTCCAGCTTAGCTGTGCAGAAGAAGAACAACAAGAAGAAGAAATATCTCGAAATATGTCCGTCAGGCCCCTCCCCTTGAGATAAATCTGCAAATATCTCGGAAACGAAGCGAGCTATGGCAAAATGTTAAGAGAGCTTTTTTGTAGAGAATTATGTTTCCTACTTTTTATGTTCTATGATATTTTTTGATCAGACGCGTAGTTCTCGAGATATATCAAGATATTTAAAAGTTCCGAAGCCGCACCAACATAATAGAGATACAGAAACACCGTGGCCCCTTTCTTTGAGATAACTGTGCACTAGTGCGAGCCGCAAATGCCACTTCCAGCTTAGCTGTGCAGAAGAAGAACAACAAGAAGAAGAAATATCTCGAAATATGTCCGTCAGGCCCCTTCCCTTGAGATAAATCTGCAAATATCTCGGAAACGAAGCGAGCTATGGCAAAATGTTAAGAGACGTTTTTTGTAGAGAATTATCTTTCCTACAATTTATGTTCTATGATATTTTTTGATCAGAAGCGTAGTTTTCGAGATATATCGAGATATTTAAAAGTTCCGAAGCCGCACCAACATAATAGGGATACAGAAACACCGTGGCCCCTTTCTTTGAGATAACTCTGCAGTATTGCGAGCTGTAAATGCCACTTCCAGCTTAGCTGTGCAGAAGAAGAACAACAAGAAGAAGAAATATCTCGAAATATGCCCGTCAGGCCCCTTCCCTTGAGATAAATCTGCAAATATCTCGGAAACGAAGAGAGCTATGGCAAAATGTTAAGAGACCTTTTGTGTAGAGAATTAAGTTTCCTACTTTTTATGTTCTATGATATTTTTTTATCTGATGCGTAGTTCTCGAGATATATCAAGATATTTAAAAGTTCCGAAGCTGCACCAACATAATAGAGATACAGAAACACCGTGGCCCCTTTCTTTGAGATAACTCTGCACTATTGCGAGCTGTAAATGCCACTTCCAGCTTAGCTGTGCAGAAGAAGAATAACAAGAAGAAGAAATATCTCGAAATATGTCCGTCAGGCCCCTTCCCTTGAGATATATCTGCAAATATCTCGGAAACGAAGCGAGCTATGGCAAAATGTTAAGAGACCATTTTTGTAGAGAATTATGTTTCGTACAATTTATGTTCTATGATATTTTTTGGTCAGAAGCGTAGTTTTCGAGATATATCGAGATATTTAAAAGTTCCACAGCCGCACCAACATAATAGAGATACAGAAACACCGTGGCCCCTTTCTTTGAGATAACTCTGCACTAGTGCGAGCCGCAAATGCCACTTCCAGCTTAGCTGTGCAGAAGAAGAACAACAAGAAGAAGAAATATCTCGAAATATGTCCGTCAGGCCCCTTCCCTTGAGATAAATCTGCAAATATCTCGGAAACGAAGCGAGCTATGGCAAAATGTTGAGAGACCTATTTTGTAGAGAATTATGTTTCGTACAATTTATGTTCTATGATATTTTTTGGTCAGACGCGTAGTTTTCGAGATATATCGAGATATTTAAAAGTTCCAAAGCCGCACCAACATAATAGAGATACAGAAACACCGTGGCCCCTTTCTTTGAGATAACTCTGCACTAGTGCGAGCCGCAAATGCCACTTCCAGCTTAGCTGTGCAGAAGAAGAACAACAAGAAGAAGAAATATCTCGAAATATGTCCGTCAGGCCCCTTCCCTTGAGATAAATCTGCAAATATCTCGGAAACGAAGCGAGCTATGGCAAAATGTTGAGAGACCTTTTTTGTAGAGAATTAAGTTTCCTACGTTTTATGTTCTATGATATTTTTTGATCAGAAGCGTAGTTTTCGAGATATATCGAGATATTTAAAAGTTCCGAAGCCGCACCAACATAATAGAGATACAGAAACACCGTGGCCCCTTTCGTTGAGATAACTCTGCACTAGTGCGAGCCGCAAATGCCACTTCCAGCTTAGCTGTGCAGAAGAAGAACAACAAGAAGAAGAAATATCTCGAAATATGTCCGTCAGGCCCCTTCCCTTGAGATAAATCTGCAAATATCTCGGAAACGAAGCGAGCTATGGCAAAATGTTAAGAGACCTTTTTTGTAGAGAATTAAGTTTCCTACTTTTTATGTTCTATGATATTTTTCGATCAGATGCGTAGTTCTCGAGATATATCAAGATATCTAAAAGTTCCGAAGCCGCACCAACATAATAGAGATGCAGAAACACCGTGGCCCCTTTCTTTGAGATAACTCTGCACTATTGCGAGCTGCAAATGCCACTTCCAGCTTAGCTGTGCAGAAGAAGAACAACAAGAAGAAGAAATATCTCGAAATATGTCCGTCAGGCCCCTTCCCTTGAGATAAATCTGCAAATATCTCGGAAACGAAGAGAGCTATGGCAAAATGTTAAGAGACCCTTTTTGTAGAGAATTAAGTTTCCTACAATTTATGTTCTATGATATTTTTTGATCAGAAGCGTAGTTTTCGAGATATATCGAGATATTTAAAAGTTCCGAAGCCGCACCAACATAATAGAGATACAGAAACACCGTGGCCCCTTTCGTTGAGATAACTCTGCACTAGTGCGAGCCGCAAATGCCACTTCCAGCTTAGCTGTGCAGAAGAAGAACAACAAGAAGAAGCAATATCTCGAAATATGTCCGTCAGGCCCCTTCCCTTGAGATAAATCTCCAAATATCTCGGAAACGAAGAGAGCTATGGCAAAATGTTAAGAGACCTTTTTTGTAGAGAATTAAGTTTCCTACTTTTTATGTTCTATGATATTTTTTGATCTGATGCGTAGTTCTCGAGATATATCAAGATATTTAAAAGTTCCGAAGCCGCACCAACATAATAGAGATACAGAAACACCGTGGCCCCTTTCTTTGAGATAACTCTGCACTATTGCGAGCTGTAAATGCCACTTCCAGCTTAGCTGTGCAGAAGAAGAACAACAAGAAGAAGAAATATCTCGAAATATGTCCGTCAGGCCCCTTCCCTTGAGATATATCTGCAAATATCTCGGAAACGAAGCGAGCTATGGCAAAATGTTAAGAGACCTTTTTTGTAGAGAATTATGTTTCCTACAATTTATGTTCTATGATATTTTTTGATCAGAAGCGTAGTTTTCGAGATATATCGAGATATTTAAAAGTTCCAAAGCCGCACCAACATAATAGAGATACAGAAACACCGTGGCCCCTTTCTTTGAGATAACTCTGCACTATTGCGAGCTGCAAATGCCACTTCCAGCTTAGCTGTGCAGAGGAAGAACAACAAGAAGAAGAAATATCTCGAAATATGTCCGTCAGGCCAGTTCCTTTGAGCTGAATCTGCAAATATCTCGGAAACGAAGCGAGCTATGGCAAAATGTTAAGAGACGTTTTTTGTAGAGAATTATCTTTCCTACAATTTATGTTCTATGATATTTTTTGATCAGAAGCGTAGTTTTCGAGATATATCGAGATATTTAAAAGTTCCGAAGCCGCACCAACATAATAGGGATACAGAAACACCGTGGCCCCTTTCTTTGAGATAACTCTGCAGTATTGCGAGCTGTAAATGCCACTTCCAGCTTAGCTGTGCAGAAGAAGAACAACAAGAAGAAGAAATATCTCGAAATATGCCCGTCAGGCCCCTTCCCTTGAGATAAATCTGCAAATATCTCGGAAACGAAGCGAGCTATGGCAAAATGTTAAGAGACGTTTTTTGTAGAGAGTTATCTTTCCTACAATTTATGTTCTATGATATTTTTTGATCAGAAGCGTAGTTTTCGAGATATATCGAGATATTTAAAAGTTCCGAAGCCGCACCAACATAATAGGGATACAGAAACACCGTGGCCCCTTTCTTTGAGATAACTCTGCAGTATTGCGAGCTGTAAATGCCACTTCCAGCTTAGCTGTGCAGAAGAAGAACAACAAGAAGAAGAAATATCTCGAAATATGCCCGTCAGGCCCCTTCCCTTGAGATAAATCTGCAAATATCTCGGAAACGAAGCGAGCTATGGCAAAATGTTAAGAGACCGTTTTTGTAGACAATTAAGTTTCCTACTTTTTATGTTCTATGATATTTTTTGATCAGATGCGTAGTTCTCGAGATATATCAAGATATTTAAAAGTTCCGAAGCCGCACCAACATAATAGAGATACAGAAACACCGTGGCCCCTTTCTTTGAGATAATTCTGCACTATTGTGAGCTGCAAATGCCGCTTCCAGCTTAGCTGTGCAGAAGAAGAACAACAAGAATAAGAAATATCTCGAAATATGTCCGTCAGGCCCCTTCCCTTGAGATAAATCTGCAAATATCTCGGAAACGAGGAGAGCTATGGCAAAATGTTGAGAGACCTTTTTTGTAGAGAATTAAGTTTCCTACTATTTATGTTCTATGATATTTTTTGATCAGATGCGTAGTTCTCGAGATATATCAAGATATTTAAAAGTTCCGAAGCCGCACCAACATAATAGAGATACAGAAACACCGTGGCCCCTTTCTTTGAGATAACTCTGCACTAGTGCGAGCCGCAAATGCCACTTCCAGCTTAGCTGTGCAGAAGAAGAACAACAAGAAGAAGAAATATCTCGAAATATGTCCGTCAGGCCCCTTGCCTTGAGATAAATCTGCAAATATCTCGGAAACGAAGCGAGCTATGGCAAAATGTTAAGAGACCGTTTTTGTAGAGAATTAAGTTTCCTACTTTTTATGTTCTATGATATTTTTTGATCAGATGCGTAGTTCTCGAGATATATCAAGATATTTAAAAGTTCCGAAGCCGCACCAACATAATAGAGATACAGAAACACCGTGGCCCCTTTCTTTGAGATAACTCTGCACTAGTGCGAGCCGCAAATGCCACTTCCAGCTTAGCTGTGCAGAAGAAGAACAACAAGAAGAAGAAATATCTCGAAATATGTCCGTCAGGCCCCTTGCCTTGAGATAAATCTGCAAATATCTCGGAAACGAAGCGAGCTATGGCAAAATGTTAAGAGAGCTTTTTTGTAGAGAATTATGTTTCCTACAATTTATGTTCTATGATATTTTTTGATCAGAAGCGTAGTTTTCGAGATATATCGAGATATTTAAAAGTTCCAAAGCCGCACCAACATAATAGAGATACAGAAACACCGTGGCCCCTTTCTTTGAGATAACTCTGCACTATTGCGAGCTGCAAATGCCACTTCCAGCTTAGCTGTGCAGAGGAAGAACAACAAGAAGAAGAAATATCTCGAAATATGTCCGTCAGGCCAGTTCCTTTGAGCTGAATCTGCAAATATCTCGGAAACGAAGCGAGCTATGGCAAAATGTTAAGAGACGTTTTTTGTAGAGAATTATCTTTCCTACAATTTATGTTCTATGATATTTTTTGATCAGAAGCGTAGTTTTCGAGATATATCGAGATATTTAAAAGTTCCGAAGCCGCACCAACATAATAGGGATACAGAAACACCGTGGCCCCTTTCTTTGAGATAACTCTGCAGTATTGCGAGCTGTAAATGCCACTTCCAGCTTAGCTGTGCAGAAGAAGAACAACAAGAAGAAGAAATATCTCGAAATATGCCCGTCAGGCCCCTTCCCTTGAGATAAATCTGCAAATATCTCGGAAACGAAGCGAGCTATGGCAAAATGTTAAGAGACGTTTTTTGTAGAGAGTTATCTTTCCTACAATTTATGTTCTATGATATTTTTTGATCAGAAGCGTAGTTTTCGAGATATATCGAGATATTTAAAAGTTCCGAAGCCGCACCAACATAATAGGGATACAGAAACACCGTGGCCCCTTTCTTTGAGATAACTCTGCAGTATTGCGAGCTGTAAATGCCACTTCCAGCTTAGCTGTGCAGAAGAAGAACAACAAGAAGAAGAAATATCTCGAAATATGCCCGTCAGGCCCCTTCCCTTGAGATAAATCTGCAAATATCTCGGAAACGAAGCGAGCTATGGCAAAATGTTAAGAGACCGTTTTTGTAGAGAATTAAGTTTCCTACTTTTTATGTTCTATGATATTTTTTGATCAGATGCGTAGTTCTCGAGATATATCAAGATATTTAAAAGTTCCGAAGCCGCACCAACATAATAGAGATACAGAAACACCGTGGCCCCTTTCTTTGAGATAACTCTGCACTAGTGCGAGCCGCAAATGCCACTTCCAGCTTAGCTGTGCAGAAGAAGAACAACAAGAAGAAGAAATATCTCGAAATATGTCCGTCAGGCCCCTTGCCTTGAGATAAATCTGCAAATATCTCGGAAACGAAGCGAGCTATGGCAAAATGTTAAGAGACCGTTTTTGTAGACAATTAAGTTTCCTACTTTTTATGTTCTATGATATTTTTTGATCAGATGCGTAGTTCTCGAGATATATCAAGATATTTAAAAGTTCCGAAGCCGCACCAACATAATAGAGATACAGAAACACCGTGGCCCCTTTCTTTGAGATAATTCTGCACTATTGTGAGCTGCAAATGCCGCTTCCAGCTTAGCTGTGCAGAAGAAGAACAACAAGAATAAGAAATATCTCGAAATATGTCCGTCAGGCCCCTTCCCTTGAGATAAATCTGCAAATATCTCGGAAACGAGGAGAGCTATGGCAAAATGTTGAGAGACCTTTTTTGTAGAGAATTAAGTTTCCTACTATTTATGTTCTATGATATTTTTTGATCAGATGCGTAGTTCTCGAGATATATCAAGATATTTAAAAGTTCCGAAGCCGCACCAACATAATAGAGATACAGAAACACCGTGGCCCCTTTCTTTGAGATAACTCTGCACTAGTGCGAGCCGCAAATGCCACTTCCAGCTTAGCTGTGCAGAAGAAGAACAACAAGAAGAAGAAATATCTCGAAATATGTCCGTCAGGCCCCTCCCCTTGAGATAAATCTGCAAATATCTCGGAAACGAAGCGAGCTATGGCAAAATGTTAAGAGACCGTTTTTGTAGAGAATTAAGTTTCCTACTTTTTATGTTCTATGATATTTTTTGATCAGATGCGTAGTTCTCGAGATATATCAAGATATTTAAAAGTTCCGAAGCCGCACCAACATAATAGAGATACAGAAACACCGTGGCCCCTTTCTTTGAGATAACTCTGCACTAGTGCGAGCCGCAAATGCCACTTCCAGCTTAGCTGTGCAGAAGAAGAACAACAAGAAGAAGAAATATCTCGAAATATGTCCGTCAGGCCCCTTGCCTTGAGATAAATCTGCAAATATCTCGGAAACGAAGCGAGCTATGGCAAAATGTTAAGAGACCGTTTTTGTAGAGAATTAAGTTTCCTACTTTTTATGTTCTATGATATTTTTTGATCAGATGCGTAGTTCTCGAGATATATCAAGATATTTAAAAGTTCCGAAGCCGCACCAACATAATAGAGATACAGAAACACCGTGGCCCCTTTCCTTGAGATAATTCTGCACTATTGTGAGCTGCAAATGCCACTTCCAGCTTAGCTGTGCAGAAGAAGAACAACAAGAATAAGAAATATCTCGAAATATGTCCGTCAGGCCCCTTCCCTTGAGATAAATCTGCAAATATCTCGGAAACGAGGAGAGCTATGGCAAAATGTTGAGAGACCTTTTTTGTAGACAATTAAGTTTCCTACTATTTATGTTCTATGATATTTTTTGATCAGATGCGTAGTTCTCGAGATATATCAAGATATTTAAAAGTTCCGAAGCCGCACCAACATAATAGAGATACAGAAACACCGTGGCCCCTTTCTTTGAGATAACTCTGCACTATTGCGAGCTGCAAATGCCACTTCCAGCTTAGCTGTGCAGAAGAAGAACAACAAGAAGAAGAAGTATCTCGAAATATGTCCGTCAGGCCCCTTCCCTTGAGATAAATCTGCAAATATCTCGGAAACGAAGCGAGCTATGGCAAAATGTTAAGAGATCTTTTTTGTAGAGAATTAAGTTTCCTACTTTTTATGTTCTATGATATTTTTTGATCAGATGCGTAGTTCTCGAGATATATCAAGATATTTAAAAGTTCCGAAGCCGCACCAACATAATAGAGATACAGAAACACCGTGGCCCCTTTCTTTGAGATAACTCTGCACTAGCGCGATCCGCAAATGCCACATACAGCTTAGCTGTGCAGAGGAAGAACAACGAGAAGAAGAAATATCTCGAAATATGTCCGTCAGGCCAGTTCCTTTGAGCTGAATCTGCAAATATCTCGGAAACGAAGCGAGCTATGGCAAAATGTTAAGAGACCTTTTTTGTAGAGAATTAAGTTTCCTACATTTTATGTTCTATGATATTTTTTGATCAGATGCGTAGTTCTCGAGATATATCGAGATACTTAAAAGTTCCGAAGCCGCACCAACATAATAGAGATACAGAAACACCGTGGCCCCTTTCTTTGAGATAACTGTGCACTAGTGCGAGCCGCAAATGCCACTTCCAGCTTAGCTGTGCAGAAGAAGAACAACAAGAAGAAGAAATATCTCGAAATATGTCCGTCAGGCCCCTTCCCTTGAGATAAATCTGCAAATATCTCGGAAACGAAGCGAGCTATGGCAAAATGTTAAGAGACCTTTTTTGTACAGAATTATGTTTCCTACTTTTTATGTTCTATGATATTTTTTGATCAGACGCGTAGTTCTCGAGATATATCAAGATATTTAAAAGTTCCGAAGCCGCACCAACATAATAGAGATACAGAAACACCGTGGCCCCTTTCTTTGAGATATCTCTGCACTATTGCGAGCTGCAAATGCCACTTCCAGCTTAGCTGTGCAGAAGAAGAACAACAAGAAGAAGAAATATCTCGAAATATGTCCGTGAGGCCCCTTCCCTTGAGATAAATCTGCAAATATCTCGGAATCGAAGCGAGCTATGGCAAAATGTTAAGAGACCTTTTTTGTAGAGAATTAAGTTTCCTACTTTTTATGTTCTATGATATTTTTTGATCAGATGCGTAGTTCTCGAGATATATTAAGATATTTAAAAGTTCCGAAGCCGCACCAACATAATAGAGATACAGAAACACCGTGGCCCGTTTCTTTGAGATAACTCTGCACTATTGCGAGCTGCAAATGCCACTTCCAGCTTAGCTGTGCAGAAGAAGAACAACAAGAAGAAGAAGTATCTCGAAATATGTCCGTCAGGCCCCTTCCCTTGAGATAAATCTGCAAATATCTCGGAAACGAAGCGAGCTATGGCAAAATGTTAAGAGATCTTTTTTGTAGAGAATTAAGTTTCCTACTTTTTATGTTCTATGATATTTTTTGATCAGATGCGTAGTTCTCGAGATATATCAAGATATTTAAAAGTTCCGAAGCCCCACCAACATAATAGAGATACAGAAACACCGTGGCCCCTTTCTTTGAGATAACTCTGCACTATTGCGAGCTGCAAATGCCACTTCCAGCTTAGCTGTGCAGAGGAAGAACAACAAGAAGAAGAAATATCTCGAAATATGTCCGTCAGGCCAGTTCCTTTGAGATAAATCTGCAAATATCTCGGAAACGAAGCGAGCTATGGCAAAATGTTAAGAGACCTTTTTTGTACAGAATTATGTTTCCTACTTTTTATGTTCTATGATATTTTTTGATCAGACGCGTAGTTCTCGAGATATATCAAGATATTTAAAAGTTCCGAAGCCGCACCAACATAATAGAGATACAGAAACACCGTGGCCCCTTTCTTTGAGATATCTCTGCACTATTGCGAGCTGCAAATGCCACTTCCAGCTTAGCTGTGCAGAAGAAGAACAACAAGAAGAAGAAATATCTCGAAATATGTCCGTGAGGCCCCTTCCCTTGAGATAAATCTGCAAATATCTCGGAATCGAAGCGAGCTATGGCAAAATGTTAAGAGACCTTTTTTGTAGAGAATTAAGTTTCCTACTTTTTATGTTCTATGATATTTTTTGATCAGATGCGTAGTTCTCGAGATATATCAAGATATTTAAAAGTTCCGAAGCCGCACCAACATAATAGAGATACAGAAACACCGTGGCCCCTTTCTTTGAGATAACTCTGCACTATTGCGAGCTGCAAATGCCACTTCCAGCTTAGCTGTGCAGAAGAAGAACAACAAGAAGAAGAAGTATCTCGAAATATGTCCGTCAGGCCCCTTCCCTTGAGATAAATCTGCAAATATCTCGGACACGAAGAGAGCTATGGCAAAATGTTAAGAGACCTTTTTTGTAGAGAATTAAGTTTCCTACTTTTTATGTTCTATGATATTTTTTGATCAGATGCGTAGTTCTCGAGATATATCAAGATATTTAAAAGTTCCGAAGCCCCACCAACATAATAGAGATACAGAAACACCGTGGCCCCTTTCTTTGAGATAACTCTGCACTATTGCGAGCTGCAAATGCCACTTCCAGCTTAGCTGTGCAGAGGAAGAACAACAAGAAGAAGAAATATCTCGAAATATGTCCGTCAGGCCAGTTCCTTTGAGCTGGATCTGCAAATATCTCGGAAACGAAGCGAGCTATGGCAAAATGTTAAGAGACGTTTTTTGTAGAGAATTATGTTTCCTACAATTTATGTTCTATGATATTTTTTGATCAGAAGCGTAGTTTTCGAGATATATCGAGATACTTAAAAGTTTCGAAGCCGCACCAACATAATAGAGATACAGAAACACCGTGGCCCCCTTCTTTGAGATAACTGTGCACTAGTGCGAGCCGCAAATGCCACTTCCAGCTTAGCTGTGCAGAAGAAGAACAACAAGAAGAAGAAATATCTCGAAATATGTCCGTCAGGCCCCTTCCCTTGAGATAAATCTGCAAATATCTCGGAAACGAAGCGAGCTATGGCAAAATGTTAAGAGACCTTTTTTGTACAGAATTATGTTTCCTACTTTTTATGTTCTATGATATTTTTTGATCAGACGCGTAGTTCTCGAGATATATCAAGATATTTAAAAGTTCCGAAGCCGCACCAACATAATAGAGATACAGAAACACCGTGGCCCCTTTCTTTGAGATATCTCTGCACTATTGCGAGCTGCAAATGCCACTTCCAGCTTAGCTGTGCAGAAGAAGAACAACAAGAAGAAGAAATATCTCGAAATATGTCCGTGAGGCCCCTTCCCTTGAGATAAATCTGCAAATATCTCGGAATCGAAGCGAGCTATGGCAAAATGTTAAGAGACCTTTTTTGTAGAGAATTAAGTTTCCTACTTTTTATGTTCTATGATATTTTTTGATCAGATGCGTAGTTCTCGAGATATATTAAGATATTTAAAAGTTCCGAAGCCGCACCAACATAATAGAGATACAGAAACACCGTGGCCCGTTTCTTTGAGATAACTCTGCACTATTGCGAGCTGCAAATGCCACTTCCAGCTTAGCTGTGCAGAAGAAGAACAACAAGAAGAAGAAGTATCTCGAAATATGTCCGTCAGGCCCCTTCCCTTGAGATAAATCTGCAAATATCTCGGAAACGAAGCGAGCTATGGCAAAATGTTAAGAGATCTTTTTTGTAGAGAATTAAGTTTCCTACTTTTTATGTTCTATGATATTTTTTGATCAGATGCGTAGTTCTCGAGATATATCAAGATATTTAAAAGTTCCGAAGCCGCACCAACATAATAGAGATACAGAAACACCGTGGCCCCTTTCTTTGAGATAACTCTGCACTAGCGCGAGTCGCAAATGCCACTTACAGCTTAGCTGTGCAGAAGAAGAACAACGAGAAGAAGAAATATCTCGAAATATGTCCGTCAGGCCCCTTCCCTTGAGATAAATCTGCAAATATCTCGGAATCGAAGCGAGCTATGGCAAAATGTTAAGAGACCTTTTTTGTAGAGAATTAAGTTTCCTACTTTTTATGTTCTATGATATTTTTTGATCAGATGCGTAGTTCTCGAGATATATCAAGATATTTAAAAGTTCCGAAGCCGCACCAACATAATAGAGATACAGAAACACCGTGGCCCCTTTCTTTGAGATAACTCTGCACTAGCGCGAGCCGCAAATGCCACTTACAGCTTAGCTGTGCAGAAGAAGAACAACGAGAAGAAGAAATATCTCGAAATATGTCCGTCAGGCCCCTTCCCTTGAGATAAATCTACAAATATCTCGGAAACGAAGCGAGCTATGGCAAAATGTTAAGAGACCTTTTTTGTAGAGAATTAAGTTTCCTACATTTTATGTTCTATGATATTTTTTGATCAGATGCGTAGTTCTCGAGATATATCAAGATATTTAAAAGTTCCGAAGCCGCACCAACATAATAGAGATACAGAAACACCGTGGCTCCTTTCTTTGAGATAACTCTGCACTATTGCGAGCTGGAAATGCCACTTCCAGTTTAGCTGTGCAGAAGAAGAACAACAAGAAGAAGAAATATCTCGAAATATGTCGGTCAGGCCCCTTCCCTTGAGATAAATATGCAAATATCTCGGAAACGAAGCGAGCTATGGCAAAATGTTAAGCGACCTTTTTTGTAGAGAATTAAGTTTCCTACTTTTTATGTTCTATGGTATTTTTTGATCAGATGCGTAGTTCTCGAGATATATCAAGATATTTAAAAGTTCCGAAGCCCCACCAACATAATAGAGATACAGAAACACCGTGGCCCCTTTCTTTGAGATAACTCTGCACTATTGCGAGCTGCAAATGCCACTTCCAGCTTAGCTGTGCAGAGGAAGAACAACAAGAAGAAGAAATATCTCGAAATATGTCCGCCAGGCCAGTTCCTTTGAGCTGAATCTGCAAATATCTCGGAAACGAAGCGAGCTATGGCAAAACGTTAAGAGACGTTTTTTGTAGAGAATTATGTTTCCTACAATTTATGTTCTATGATATTTTTTGATCAGAAGCGTAGTTTTCGAGATGTATCGAGATACTTAAAAGTTCCGAAGCCGCACCAACATAATAGAGATACAGAAACACCGTGGCCCCTTTCTTTGAGATAACTGTGCACTAGTGCGAGCCGCAAATGCCACTTCCAGCTTAGCTGTGCAGAAGAAGAACAACAAGAAGAAGAAATATCTCGAAATATGTCCGTCAGGCCCCTTCCCTTGAGATAAATCTGCAAATATCTCGGAAACGAAGGGAGCTATGGCAAAATGTTAAGAGACCTTTTTTGTACAGAATTATGTTTCCTACTTTTTATGTTCTATGATATTTTTTGATCAGATGCGTAGTTCTCGAGATATATCAAGATATTTAAAAGTTCCGAAGCCGCACCAACATAATAGAGATACAGAAACACCGTGGCTCCTTTCTTTGAGATAACTCTGCACTATTGCGAGCTGGAAATGCCACTTCCAGTTTAGCTGTGCAGAAGAAGAACAACAAGAAGAAGAAATATCTCGAAATATGTCGGTCAGGCCCCTTCCCTTGAGATAAATATGCAAATATCTCGGAAACGAAGCGAGCTATGGCAAAATGTTAAGCGACCTTTTTTGTAGAGAATTAAGTTTCCTACTTTTTATGTTCTATGGTATTTTTTGATCAGATGCGTAGTTCTCGAGATATATCAAGATATTTAAAAGTTCCGAAGCCCCACCAACATAATAGAGATACAGAAACACCGTGGCCCCTTTCTTTGAGATAACTCTGCACTATTGCGAGCTGCAAATGCCACTTCCAGCTTAGCTGTGCAGAGGAAGAACAACAAGACGAAGAAATATCTCGAAATATGTCCGCCAGGCCAGTTCCTTTGAGCTGAATCTGCAAATATCTCGGAAACGAAGCGAGCTATGGCAAAACGTTAAGAGACGTTTTTTGTAGAGAATTATGTTTCCTACAATTTATGTTCTATGATATTTTTTGATCAGAAGCGTAGTTTTCGAGATGTATCGAGATACTTAAAAGTTCCGAAGCCGCACCAACATAATAGAGATACAGAAACACCGTGGCCCCTTTCTTTGAGATAACTGTGCACTAGTGCGAGCCGCAAATGCCACTTCCAGCTTAGCTGTGCAGAAGAAGAACAACAAGAAGAAGAAATATCTCGAAATATGTCCGTCAGGCCCCTTCCCTTGAGATAAATCTGCAAATATCTCGGAAACGAAGCGAGCTATGGCAAAATGTTAAGAGACCTTTTTTGTACAGAATTATGTTTCCTACTTTTTATGTTCTATGATATTTTTTGATCAGACGCGTAGTTCTCGAGATATATCAAGATATTTAAAAGTTCCGAAGCCGCACCAACATAATAGAGATACAGAAACACCGTGGCCCCTTTCTTTGAGATATCTCTGCACTATTGCGAGCTGCAAATGCCACTTCCAGCTTAGCTGTGCAGAAGAAGAACAACAAGAAGAAGAAATATCTCGAAATATGTCCGTTAGGCCCCTTCCCTTGAGATAAATCTGCAAATATCTCGGAAACGAAGCGAGCTATGGCAAAATGTTAAGAGAGCTTTTTTGTAGAGAATTAAGTTTCCTACTTTTTATGTTCTATGATATTTTTTGATCAGACGCGTAGTTCTCGAGATATATCAAGATATTTAAAAGTTCCGAAGCCGCACCAACATAATAGAGATACAGAAACACCGTGGCCCCTTTCTTTGAGATAACTCTGCACTATTGCGAGCTGCAAATGCCACTTCCAGCTTAGCTGTGCAGAAGAAGAACAACAAGAAGAAGAAATATCTCGAAATATGTCCGTCAGGCCCCTCCCCTTGAGATAAATCTGCAAATATCTCGGAAACGAAGCGAGCTGTGGCAAAATGTTAAGAGACCGTTTTTGTAGAGAATTAAGTTTCCTACTTTTTATGTTCTATGATATTTTTTGATCAGATGCGTAGTTCTCGAGATATATCAAGATATTTAAAAGTTCCGAAGCCGCACCAACATAATAGAGATACAGAAACACCGTGGCCCCTTTCTTTGAGATAACTCTGCACTAGTGCGAGCCGCAAATGCCACTTCCAGCTTAGCTGTGCAGAAGAAGAACAACAAGAAGAAGAAATATCTCGAAATATGTCCGTCAGGCCCCTTGCCTTGAGATAAATCTGCAAATATCTCGGAAACGAAGCGAGCTATGGCAAAATGTTAAGAGACCGTTTTTGTAGAGAATTAAGTTTCCTACTTTTTATGTTCTATGATATTTTTTGATCAGAAGCGTAGTTTTCGAGATATATCGAGATATTCAAAAGTTCCGAAGCCGCACCAACATAATAGGGATACAGAAACACCGTGGCCCCTTTCTTTGAGACAACTCTGCACGATTGCGAGCTGGAAATGCCACTTCCAGTTTAGCTGTGCAGAAGAAGAACAACAAGAAGAAGAAATATCTCGAAATATGTCCGTCAGGCCCCTTCCCTTGAGATAAATCTGCAAATATCTCGGAAACGAAGCGAGCTATGGCAAAATGTTAAGAGACCTTTTTTGTACAGAATTATGTTTCCTACTTTTTATGTTCTATGATATTTTTTGATCAGACGCGTAGTTCTCGAGATATATCAAGATATTTAAAAGTTCCGAAGCCGCACCAACATAATAGAGATACAGAAACACCGTGGCCCCTTTCTTTGAGATATCTCTGCACTATTGCGAGCTGCAAATGCCACTTCCAGCTTAGCTGTGCAGAAGAAGAACAACAAGAAGAAGAAATATCTCGAAATATGTCCGTGAGGCCCCTTCCCTTGAGATAAATCTGCAAATATCTCGGAATCGAAGCGAGCTATGGCAAAATGTTAAGAGACCTTTTTTGTAGAGAATTAAGTTTTCTACTTTTTATGTTCTATGATATTTTTTGATCAGATGCGTAGTTCTCGAGATATATTAAGATATTTAAAAGTTCCGAAGCCGCACCAACATAATAGAGATACAGAAACACCGTGGCCCGTTTCTTTGAGATAACTCTGCACTATTGCGAGCTGCAAATGCCACTTCCAGCTTAGCTGTGCAGAAGAAGAACAACAAGAAGAAGAAGTATCTCGAAATATGTCCGTCAGGCCCCTTCCCTTGAGATAAATCTGCAAATATCTCGGAAACGAAGCGAGCTATGGCAAAATGTTAAGAGATCTTTTTTGTAGAGAATTAAGTTTCCTACTTTTTATGTTCTATGATATTTTTTGATCAGATGCGTAGTTCTCGAGATATATCAAGATATTTAAAAGTTCCGAAGCCGCACCAACATAATAGAGATACAGAAACACCGTGGCCCCTTTCTTTGAGATAACTCTGCACTAGCGCGATCCGCAAATGCCACATACAGCTTAGCTGTGCAGAGGAAGAACAACGAGAAGAAGAAATATCTCGAAATATGTCCGTCAGGCCAGTTCCTTTGAGCTGAATCTGCAAATATCTCGGAAACGAAGCGAGCTATGGCAAAATGTTAAGAGACCTTTTTTGTAGAGAATTAAGTTTCCTACATTTTATGTTCTATGATATTTTTTGATCAGATGCGTAGTTCTCGAGATATATCGAGATACTTAAAAGTTCCGAAGCCGCACCAACATAATAGAGATACAGAAACACCGTGGCCCCTTTCTTTGAGATAACTGTGCACTAGTGCGAGCCGCAAATGCCACTTCCAGCTTAGCTGTGCAGAAGAAGAACAACAAGAAGAAGAAATATCTCGAAATATGTCCGTCAGGCCCCTTCCCTTGAGATAAATCTGCAAATATCTCGGAAACGAAGCGAGCTATGGCAAAATGTTAAGAGACCTTTTTTGTACAGAATTATGTTTCCTACTTTTTATGTTCTATGATATTTTTTGATCAGACGCGTAGTTCTCGAGATATATCAAGATATTTAAAAGTTCCGAAGCCGCACCAACATAATAGAGATACAGAAACACCGTGGCCCCTTTCTTTGAGATATCTCTGCACTATTGCGAGCTGCAAATGCCACTTCCAGCTTAGCTGTGCAGAAGAAGAACAACAAGAAGAAGAAATATCTCGAAATATGTCCGTGAGGCCCCTTCCCTTGAGATAAATCTGCAAATATCTCGGAATCGAAGCGAGCTATGGCAAAATGTTAAGAGACCTTTTTTGTAGAGAATTAAGTTTCCTACTTTTTATGTTCTATGATATTTTTTGATCAGATGCGTAGTTCTCGAGATATATTAAGATATTTAAAAGTTCCGAAGCCGCACCAACATAATAGAGATACAGAAACACCGTGGCCCGTTTCTTTGAGATAACTCTGCACTATTGCGAGCTGCAAATGCCACTTCCAGCTTAGCTGTGCAGAAGAAGAACAACAAGAAGAAGAAGTATCTCGAAATATGTCCGTCAGGCCCCTTCCCTTGAGATAAATCTGCAAATATCTCGGAAACGAAGCGAGCTATGGCAAAATGTTAAGAGATCTTTTTTGTAGAGAATTAAGTTTCCTACTTTTTATGTTCTATGATATTTTTTGATCAGATGCGTAGTTCTCGAGATATATCAAGATATTTAAAAGTTCCGAAGCCCCACCAACATAATAGAGATACAGAAACACCGTGGCCCCTTTCTTTGAGATAACTCTGCACTATTGCGAGCTGCAAATGCCACTTCCAGCTTAGCTGTGCAGAGGAAGAACAACAAGAAGAAGAAATATCTCGAAATATGTCCGTCAGGCCAGTTCCTTTGAGATAAATCTGCAAATATCTCGGAAACGAAGCGAGCTATGGCAAAATGTTAAGAGACCTTTTTTGTACAGAATTATGTTTCCTACTTTTTATGTTCTATGATATTTTTTGATCAGACGCGTAGTTCTCGAGATATATCAAGATATTTAAAAGTTCCGAAGCCGCACCAACATAATAGAGATACAGAAACACCGTGGCCCCTTTCTTTGAGATATCTCTGCACTATTGCGAGCTGCAAATGCCACTTCCAGCTTAGCTGTGCAGAAGAAGAACAACAAGAAGAAGAAATATCTCGAAATATGTCCGTGAGGCCCCTTCCCTTGAGATAAATCTGCAAATATCTCGGAATCGAAGCGAGCTATGGCAAAATGTTAAGAGACCTTTTTTGTAGAGAATTAAGTTTCCTACTTTTTATGTTCTATGATATTTTTTGATCAGATGCGTAGTTCTCGAGATATATCAAGATATTTAAAAGTTCCGAAGCCGCACCAACATAATAGAGATACAGAAACACCGTGGCCCCTTTCTTTGAGATAACTCTGCACTATTGCGAGCTGCAAATGCCACTTCCAGCTTAGCTGTGCAGAAGAAGAACAACAAGAAGAAGCAGTATCTCGAAATATGTCCGTCAGGCCCCTTCCCTTGAGATAAATCTGCAAATATCTCGGACACGAAGAGAGCTATGGCAAAATGTTAAGAGACCTTTTTTGTAGAGAATTAAGTTTCCTACTTTTTATGTTCTATGATATTTTTTGATCAGATGCGTAGTTCTCGAGATATATCAAGATATTTAAAAGTTCCGAAGCCCCACCAACATAATAGAGATACAGAAACACCGTGGCCCCTTTCTTTGAGATAACTCTGCACTATTGCGAGCTGCAAATGCCACTTCCAGCTTAGCTGTGCAGAGGAAGAACAACAAGAAGAAGAAATATCTCGAAATATGTCCGTCAGGCCAGTTCCTTTGAGCTGGATCTGCAAATATCTCGGAAACGAAGCGAGCTATGGCAAAATGTTAAGAGACGTTTTTTGTAGAGAATTATGTTTCCTACAATTTATGTTCTATGATATTTTTTGATCAGAAGCGTAGTTTTCGAGATATATCGAGATACTTAAAAGTTTCGAAGCCGCACCAACATAATAGAGATACAGAAACACCGTGGCCCCCTTCTTTGAGATAACTGTGCACTAGTGCGAGCCGCAAATGCCACTTCCAGCTTAGCTGTGCAGAAGAAGAACAACAAGAAGAAGAAATATCTCGAAATATGTCCGTCAGGCCCCTTCCCTTGAGATAAATCTGCAAATATCTCGGAAACGAAGCGAGCTATGGCAAAATGTTAAGAGACCTTTTTTGTACAGAATTATGTTTCCTACTTTTTATGTTCTATGATATTTTTTGATCAGACGCGTAGTTCTCGAGATATATCAAGATATTTAAAAGTTCCGAAGCCGCACCAACATAATAGAGATACAGAAACACCGTGGCCCCTTTCTTTGAGATATCTCTGCACTATTGCGAGCTGCAAATGCCACTTCCAGCTTAGCTGTGCAGAAGAAGAACAACAAGAAGAAGAAATATCTCGAAATATGTCCGTGAGGCCCCTTCCCTTGAGATAAATCTGCAAATATCTCGGAATCGAAGCGAGCTATGGCAAAATGTTAAGAGACCTTTTTTGTAGAGAATTAAGTTTCCTACTTTTTATGTTCTATGATATTTTTTGATCAGATGCGTAGTTCTCGAGATATATTAAGATATTTAAAAGTTCCGAAGCCGCACCAACATAATAGAGATACAGAAACACCGTGGCCCGTTTCTTTGAGATAACTCTGCACTATTGCGAGCTGCAAATGCCACTTCCAGCTTAGCTGTGCAGAAGAAGAACAACAAGAAGAAGAAGTATCTCGAAATATGTCCGTCAGGCCCCTTCCCTTGAGATAAATCTGCAAATATCTCGGAAACGAAGCGAGCTATGGCAAAATGTTAAGAGATCTTTTTTGTAGAGAATTAAGTTTCCTACTTTTTATGTTCTATGATATTTTTTGATCAGATGCGTAGTTCTCGAGATATATCAAGATATTTAAAAGTTCCGAAGCCGCACCAACATAATAGAGATACAGAAACACCGTGGCCAATTTCTTTGAGATAACTCTGCACTAGCGCGAGTCGCAAATGCCACTTACAGCTTAGCTGTGCAGAAGAAGAACAACGAGAAGAAGAAATATCTCGAAATATGTCCGTCAGGCCCCTTCCCTTGAGATAAATCTGCAAATATCTCGGAATCGAAGCGAGCTATGGCAAAATGTTAAGAGACCTTTTTTGTAGAGAATTAAGTTTCCTACTTTTTATGTTCTATGATATTTTTTGATCAGATGCGTAGTTCTCGAGATATATCAAGATATTTAAAAGTTCCGAAGCCGCACCAACATAATAGAGATACAGAAACACCGTGGCCCCTTTCTTTGAGATAACTCTGCACTAGCGCGAGCCGCAAATGCCACTTACAGCTTAGCTGTGCAGAAGAAGAACAACGAGAAGAAGAAATATCTCGAAATATGTCCGTCAGGCCCCTTCCCTTGAGATAAATCTACAAATATCTCGGAAACGAAGCGAGCTATGGCAAAATGTTAAGAGACCTTTTTTGTAGAGAATTAAGTTTCCTACATTTTATGTTCTATGATATTTTTTGATCAGATGCGTAGTTCTCGAGATATATCAAGATATTTAAAAGTTCCGAAGCCGCACCAACATAATAGAGATACAGAAACACCGTGGCTCCTTTCTTTGAGATAACTCTGCACTATTGCGAGCTGGAAATGCCACTTCCAGTTTAGCTGTGCAGAAGAAGAACAACAAGAAGAAGAAATATCTCGAAATATGTCGGTCAGGCCCCTTCCCTTGAGATAAATATGCAAATATCTCGGAAACGAAGCGAGCTATGGCAAAATGTTAAGCGACCTTTTTTGTAGAGAATTAAGTTTCCTACTTTTTATGTTCTATGGTATTTTTTGATCAGATGCGTAGTTCTCGAGATATATCAAGATATTTAAAAGTTCCGAAGCCCCACCAACATAATAGAGATACAGAAACACCGTGGCCCCTTTCTTTGAGATAACTCTGCACTATTGCGAGCTGCAAATGCCACTTCCAGCTTAGCTGTGCAGAGGAAGAACAACAAGAAGAAGAAATATCTCGAAATATGTCCGCCAGGCCAGTTCCTTTGAGCTGAATCTGCAAATATCTCGGAAACGAAGCGAGCTATGGCAAAACGTTAAGAGACGTTTTTTGTAGAGAATTATGTTTCCTACAATTTATGTTCTATGATATTTTTTGATCAGAAGCGTAGTTTTCGAGATGTATCGAGATACTTAAAAGTTCCGAAGCCGCACCAACATAATAGAGATACAGAAACACCGTGGCCCCTTTCTTTGAGATAACTGTGCACTAGTGCGAGCCGCAAATGCCACTTCCAGCTTAGCTGTGCAGAAGAAGAACAACAAGAAGAAGAAATATCTCGAAATATGTCCGTCAGGCCCCTTCCCTTGAGATAAATCTGCAAATATCTCGGAAACGAAGCGAGCTATGGCAAAATGTTAAGAGACCTTTTTTGTACAGAATTATGTTTCCTACTTTTTATGTTCTATGATATTTTTTGATCAGATGCGTAGTTCTCGAGATATATCAAGATATTTAAAAGTTCCGAAGCCGCACCAACATAATAGAGATACAGAAACACCGTGGCTCCTTTCTTTGAGATAACTCTGCACTATTGCGAGCTGGAAATGCCACTTCCAGTTTAGCTGTGCAGAAGAAGAACAACAAGAAGAAGAAATATCTCGAAATATGTCGGTCAGGCCCCTTCCCTTGAGATAAATATGCAAATATCTCGGAAACGAAGCGAGCTATGGCAAAATGTTAAGCGACCTTTTTTGTAGAGAATTAAGTTTCCTACTTTTTATGTTCTATGGTATTTTTTGATCAGATGCGTAGTTCTCGAGATATATCAAGATATTTAAAAGTTCCGAAGCCCCACCAACATAATAGAGATACAGAAACACCGTGGCCCCTTTCTTTGAGATAACTCTGCACTATTGCGAGCTGCAAATGCCACTTCCAGCTTAGCTGTGCAGAGGAAGAACAACAAGACGAAGAAATATCTCGAAATATGTCCGCCAGGCCAGTTCCTTTGAGCTGAATCTGCAAATATCTCGGAAACGAAGCGAGCTATGGCAAAACGTTAAGAGACGTTTTTTGTAGAGAATTATGTTTCCTACAATTTATGTTCTATGATATTTTTTGATCAGAAGCGTAGTTTTCGAGATGTATCGAGATACTTAAAAGTTCCGAAGCCGCACCAACATAATAGAGATACAGAAACACCGTGGCCCCTTTCTTTGAGATAACTGTGCACTAGTGCGAGCCGCAAATGCCACTTCCAGCTTAGCTGTGCAGAAGAAGAACAACAAGAAGAAGAAATATCTCGAAATATGTCCGTCAGGCCCCTTCCCTTGAGATAAATCTGCAAATATCTCGGAAACGAAGCGAGCTATGGCAAAATGTTAAGAGACCTTTTTTGTACAGAATTATGTTTCCTACTTTTTATGTTCTATGATATTTTTTGATCAGACGCGTAGTTCTCGAGATATATCAAGATATTTAAAAGTTCCGAAGCCGCACCAACATAATAGAGATACAGAAACACCGTGGCCCCTTTCTTTGAGATATCTCTGCACTATTGCGAGCTGCAAATGCCACTTCCAGCTTAGCTGTGCAGAAGAAGAACAACAAGAAGAAGAAATATCTCGAAATATGTCCGTTAGGCCCCTTCCCTTGAGATAAATCTGCAAATATCTCGGAAACGAAGCGAGCTATGGCAAAATGTTAAGAGAGCTTTTTTGTAGAGAATTAAGTTTCCTACTTTTTATGTTCTATGATATTTTTTGATCAGATGCGTTGTTCTCGAGATATATTAAGATATTTAAAAGTTCCGAAGCCGCACTAACATAATAGAGATACAGAAACACCGTGGCCCCTTTCTTTGAGATAACTCTGCACTATTGCGAGCTGCAAATGCCACGTCCACCTTAGCTGTGCAGAAGAAGAACAACAAGAAGAAGAAGTATCTCGAAATATGTCCGTCAGGCCCCTTCCCTTGAGATAAATCTGCAAATATCTCGGAAACGAAGCGAGCTATGGCAAAATGTTAAGAGACCTTTTTTGTAGAGAATTACGTTTCCTACTTTTTATGTTCTATGATATTTTTTGATCAGATGCGTAGTTCTCGAGATATATTAAGATATTTAAAAGTTCCGAAGCCGCACCAACATAATAGAGATACAGAAACACCGTGGCCCCTTTCTTTGAGATAACTCTGCACTATTGCGAGCTGTAAATGCCACTTCCAGCTTAGCTGTGCAGGAGAAGAACAACAAGAAGAAGAAATATCTCGAAATATGTCCGTCAGGCCCCTTCCCTTGAGATAAATCTGCAAATATCTCGGAAACGAAGAGAGCTATGGCAAAATGTTAAGAGACCTTTTTTGTAGAGAATTAAGTTTCCTACTTTTTATGTTCTATCATATTTTTTGATCAGATGCGTAGTTCTCGAGATATATCAAGATATTTAAAAGTTCCGAAACCGCACCAACATAATAGAGATACAGAAACACCGTGGCCCCTTTCTTTGAGATAACTCTGCACTAGTGCGAGCCGCAAATGCCACTTCCAGCTTAGCTGTGCAGAAGAGGAACAACAAGAAGAAGAAATATCTCGAAATATGTCCGTGAGGCCCCTTCCCTTGAGATAAATCTGCAAATATCTCGGAAACAAAGCGAGCTATGGCAAAATGTTAAGAGACCTTTTTTGTAGAGAATTAAGTTTCCTACTTTTTATGTTCTACGATATTTTTTGATCAGATGCGCAGTTCTCGAGATATATCAAGATATTTAAAAGTTGCGAAGCCGCACCAACATAATAGAGATACAGAAACACCGTGGCCCCTTTCTTTGAGATAACTCTGCACTATTGCGAGCTGCAAATGCCACTTCCAGCTTAGCTGTGCAGAGGAAGAACAACAAGACGAAGAAATATCTCGAAATATGTCCGCCAGGCCAGTTCCTTTGAGCTGAATCTGCAAATATCTCGGAAACGAAGCGAGCTATGGCAAAACGTTAAGAGACGTTTTTTGTAGAGAATTATGTTTCCTACAATTTATGTTCTATGATATTTTTTGATCAGAAGCGTAGTTTTCGAGATGTATCGAGATACTTAAAAGTTCCGAAGCCGCACCAACATAATAGAGATACAGAAACACCGTGGCCCCTTTCTTTGAGATAACTGTGCACTAGTGCGAGCCGCAAATGCCACTTCCAGCTTAGCTGTGCAGAAGAAGAACAACAAGAAGAAGAAATATCTCGAAATATGTCCGTCAGGCCCCTTCCCTTGAGATAAATCTGCAAATATCTCGGAAACGAAGCGAGCTATGGCAAAATGTTAAGAGACCTTTTTTGTACAGAATTATGTTTCCTACTTTTTATGTTCTATGATATTTTTTGATCAGACGCGTAGTTCTCGAGATATATCAAGATATTTAAAAGTTCCGAAGCCGCACCAACATAATAGAGATACAGAAACACCGTGGCCCCTTTCTTTGAGATATCTCTGCACTATTGCGAGCTGCAAATGCCACTTCCAGCTTAGCTGTGCAGAAGAAGAACAACAAGAAGAAGAAATATCTCGAAATATGTCCGTTAGGCCCCTTCCCTTGAGATAAATCTGCAAATATCTCGGAAACGAAGCGAGCTATGGCAAAATGTTAAGAGAGCTTTTTTGTAGAGAATTAAGTTTCCTACTTTTTATGTTCTATGATATTTTTTGATCAGATGCGTTGTTCTCGAGATATATTAAGATATTTAAAAGTTCCGAAGCCGCACTAACATAATAGAGATACAGAAACACCGTGGCCCCTTTCTTTGAGATAACTCTGCACTATTGCGAGCTGCAAATGCCACGTCCACCTTAGCTGTGCAGAAGAAGAACAACAAGAAGAAGAAGTATCTCGAAATATGTCCGTCAGGCCCCTTCCCTTGAGATAAATCTGCAAATATCTCGGAAACGAAGCGAGCTATGGCAAAATGTTAAGAGACCTTTTTTGTAGAGAATTACGTTTCCTACTTTTTATGTTCTATGATATTTTTTGATCAGATGCGTAGTTCTCGAGATATATTAAGATATTTAAAAGTTCCGAAGCCGCACCAACATAATAGAGATACAGAAACACCGTGGCCCCTTTCTTTGAGATAACTCTGCACTATTGCGAGCTGCAAATGCCACGTCCAGCTTAGCTGTGCAGAAGAAGAACAACAAGAAGAAGAAGTATCTCGAAATATGTCCGTCAGGCCCCTTCCCTTGAGATAAATCTGCAAATATCTCGGAAACGAAGAGAGCTATGGCAAAATGTTAAGAGACGTTTTTTGTAGAGAATTAAGTTTCCTACTTTTTATGTTCTATGATATTTTTTGATCAGATGCGTAGTTCTCGAGATATATCCAGATATTTAAAAGTTCCGAAGCCGCACCAACATAATAGAGATACAGAAACACCGTGGCCCCTTTCTTTGAGATAACTCTGCACTGTTGCGAGCTGTAAATGCCACTTCCAGCTTAGCTGTGCAGAAGAAGAACAACAAGAAGAAGAAATATCTCGAAATATGTCCGTCAGGCCCCTGCCCTTGAGATATATCTGCAAATATCTCGGAAACGAAACCAGCTATGGCAAAATGTTAAGAGACCTTTTTTGTAGAGAATTATGTTTCCTACAATTTATCTTCTATGATATTTTTTGATCAGAAGCGTAGTTTTCGAGATATATCGAGATATTTAAAGGTTCCGAAGCCGCACCAACATAATGGAGATACAGAAACACCGTGGCCCCTTTCTTTGAGATAACTCTGCACTAGTGCGAGCCGCAAATGCCACTTCCAGCTTAGCTGTGCAGAAGAAGAACAACAAGAAGAAGAAATATCTCGAAATATGTCCGTCAGGCCCCTTCCCTTGAGATAAATCTGCAAATATCTCGGAGACAAAGCGAGCTATGGCAAAATGTTAAGAGACCTTTTTTGTAGAGAATTAAGTTTCCTACTTTTTATGTTCTATGATATTTTTTGATCAGATGCGTAGTTCTCGAGATATATCAAGATATTTAAAAGTTCCGTAGCCGCACCAACATAATAGAGATACAGAAACACCGTGGCCACTTTCTTTGCGATAACACTGCACTATTGCGAGCTGCAAATGCCACTTCCAGCTTAGCTGTGCAGAAGAAGAACAACAAGAAGAAGAAATATCTCGATATATGTCCGTCAGGCCCCTTCCCTCGAGATAAATCTGTAAATATCTCGGAAACGAAGCGAGCTATGGCAAAATGTTAAGAGACCTTTTTTGTAGAGAATTACGTTTCCTACTTTTTATGTTCTATGATATTTTTTGATCAGATGCGTAGTTCTCGAGATATATTAAGATATTTAAAAGTTCCGAAGCCGCACCAACATAATAGAGATACAGAAACACCGTGGCCCCTTTCTTTGAGATAACTCTGCACTATTGCGAGCTGCAAATGCCACGTCCAGCTTAGCTGTGCAGAAGAAGAACAACAAGAAGAAGAAGTATCTCGAAATATGTCCGTCAGGCCCCTTCCCTTGAGATAAATCTGCAAATATCTCGGAAACGAAGAGAGCTATGGCAAAATGTTAAGAGACGTTTTTTGTAGAGAATTAAGTTTCCTACTTTTTATGTTCTATGATATTTTTTGATCAGATGCGTAGTTCTCGAGATATATCAAGATATTTAAAAGTTCCGAAGCCGCACCAACATAATAGAGATACAGAAACACCGTGGCCCCTTTCTTTGAGATAACTCTGCACTGTTGCGAGCTGTAAATGCCGCTTCCAGCTTAGCTGTGCAGAAGAAGAACAACAAGAAGAAGAAATATCTCGAAATATGTCCGTCAGGCCCCTGCCCTTGAGATATATCTGCAAATATCTCGGAAACGAAACCAGCTATGGCAAAATGTTAAGAGACCTTTTTTGTAGAGAATTATGTTTCCTACAATTTATCTTCTATGATATTTTTTGATCAGAAGCGTAGTTTTCGAGATATATCGAGATATTTAAAGGTTCCGAAGCCGCACCAACATAATGGAGATACAGAAACACCGTGGCCCCTTTCTTTGAGATAACTCTGCACTAGTGCGAGCCGCAAATGCCACTTCCAGCTTAGCTGTGCAGAAGAAGAACAACAAGAAGAAGAAATATCTCGAAATATGTCCGTCAGGCCCCTTCCCTTGAGATAAATCTGCAAATATCTCGGAGACAAAGCGAGCTATGGCAAAATGTTAAGAGACCTTTTTTGTAGAGAATTAAGTTTCCTACTTTTTATGTTCTATGATATTTTTTGATCAGATGCGTAGTTCTCGAGATATATCAAGATATTTAAAAGTTCCGTAGCCGCACCAACATAATAGAGATACAGAAATACCGTGGCCACTTTCTTTGAGATAACTCTGCACTGTTGCGAGCTGTAAATGCCACTTCCAGCTTAGCTGTGCAGAAGAAGAACAACAAGAAGAAGAAATATCTCGAAATATGTCCGTCAGGCCCCTGCCCTTGAGATATATCTGCAAATATCTCGGAAACGAAACCAGCTATGGCAAAATGTTAAGAGACCTTTTTTGTAGAGAATTATGTTTCCTACAATTTATCTTCTATGATATTTTTTGATCAGAAGCGTAGTTTTCGAGATATATCGAGATATTTAAAGGTTCCGAAGCCGCACCAACATAATGGAGATACAGAAACACCGTGGCCCCTTTCTTTGAGATAACTCTGCACTAGTGCGAGCCGCAAATGCCACTTCCAGCTTAGCTGTGCAGAAGAAGAACAACAAGAAGAAGAAATATCTCGAAATATGTCCGTCAGGCCCCTTCCCTTGAGATAAATCTGCAAATATCTCGGAGACAAAGCGAGCTATGGCAAAATGTTAAGAGACCTTTTTTGTAGAGAATTAAGTTTCCTACTTTTTATGTTCTATGATATTTTTTGATCAGAAGCGTAGTTCTCGAGATATATCAAGATATTTAAAAGTTCCGTAGCCGCACCAACATAATAGAGATACAGAAACACCGTGGCCACTTTCTTTGCGATAACACTGCACTATTGCGAGCTGCAAATGCCACTTCCAGCTTAGCTGTGCAGAAGAAGAACAACAAGAAGAAGAAATATCTCGATATATGTCCGTCAGGCCCCTTCCCTCGAGATAAATCTGTAAATATCTCGGAAACGAAGCGAGCTATGGCAAAATGTTAAGAGACCTTTTTTGTAGAGAATTACGTTTCCTACTTTTTATGTTCTATGATATTTTTTGATCAGATGCGTAGTTCTCGAGATATATTAAGATATTTAAAAGTTCCGAAGCCGCACCAACATAATAGAGATACAGAAACACCGTGGCCCCTTTCTTTGAGATAACTCTGCACTATTGCGAGCTGCAAATGCCACGTCCAGCTTAGCTGTGCAGAAGAAGAACAACAAGAAGAAGAAGTATCTCGAAATATGTCCGTCAGGCCCCTTCCCTTGAGATAAATCTGCAAATATCTCGGAAACGAAGAGAGCTATGGCAAAATGTTAAGAGACGTTTTTTGTAGAGAATTAAGTTTCCTACTTTTTATGTTCTATGATATTTTTTGATCAGATGCGTAGTTCTCGAGATATATCAAGATATTTAAAAGTTCCGAAGCCGCACCAACATAATAGAGATACAGAAACACCGTGGCCCCTTTCTTTGAGATAACTCTGCACTGTTGCGAGCTGTAAATGCCGCTTCCAGCTTAGCTGTGCAGAAGAAGAACAACAAGAAGAAGAAATATCTCGAAATATGTCCGTCAGGCCCCTGCCCTTGAGATATATCTGCAAATATCTCGGAAACGAAACCAGCTATGGCAAAATGTTAAGAGACCTTTTTTGTAGAGAATTATGTTTCCTACAATTTATCTTCTATGATATTTTTTGATCAGAAGCGTAGTTTTCGAGATATATCGAGATATTTAAAGGTTCCGAAGCCGCACCAACATAATGGAGATACAGAAACACCGTGGCCCCTTTCTTTGAGATAACTCTGCACTAGTGCGAGCCGCAAATGCCACTTCCAGCTTAGCTGTGCAGAAGAAGAACAACAAGAAGAAGAAATATCTCGAAATATGTCCGTCAGGCCCCTTCCCTTGAGATAAATCTGCAAATATCTCGGAGACAAAGCGAGCTATGGCAAAATGTTAAGAGACCTTTTTTGTAGAGAATTAAGTTTCCTACTTTTTATGTTCTATGATATTTTTTGATCAGATGCGTAGTTCTCGAGATATATCAAGATATTTAAAAGTTCCGTAGCCGCACCAACATAATAGAGATACAGAAACACCGTGGCCACTTTCTTTGCGATAACACTGCACTATTGCGAGCTGCAAATGCCACTTCCAGCTTAGCTGTGCAGAAGAAGAACAACAAGAAGAAGAAATATCTCGATATATGTCCGTCAGGCCCCTTCCCTCGAGATAAATCTGTAAATATCTCGGAAACGAAGCGAGCTATGGCAAAATGTTAAGAGACCTTTTTTGTAGAGAATTAAGTTTCCTACTTTTTATGTTCTATGATATTTTTCGATCAGAGGCGTAGTTCTCGAGATATATCAAGATATTTAAAAGTTCCGAAGCCGCACCAACATAATAGAGATACAGAAACACCGTGGCCCCTCTCTTTGAGATAACTCTGCACGATTTCGAGCCGCAAATGCCACTTACAGCTTAGCTGTGCAGAAGAAGAACAACGAGAAGAAGAAGTATCTCGAAATATGTCCGTCAGGCCCGTTCCTTTGAGCTGAATCTGCAAATATCTCGGAAACGAAGCGAGCTATGGCAAAATGTTAAGAGACGTTTTTTGTAGTGAATTATGTTTCCTACAATTTATGTTCTATGATATTTTTTGATCAGAAGCGTAGTTTTCGAGATATATCGAGATATTTAAAAGTTCCGAAGCCGCACCAACATAATAGAGATACAGAAACACCGTGGCTCCTTTCTTTGAGATAACTCTGCACTACTGCGAGCTGCAAATGCCACTTCCAGCTTAGCTGTGCAGAAGAAGAACAACAAGAAGAAGAAATATCTCGAAATATGTCCGTCAGGCCCCTTCCCTTGAGATAAATCTGCAAATATCTCGGAAACGAAGCGAGCTATGGCAAAATGTTAAGAGACCTTTTTTGTAGAGAATTAAGTTTCCTATATTTTATGTTCTATGATATTCTTTGATCAGATGCGTAGTTCTCGAGATATATCGAGATACTTAAAAGTTCCGAAGCCGCACCAACATAATAGAGATACAGAAACACCGTGGCCCCTTTCTTTGAGATAACTGTGCACTAGTGCGAGCCGCAAATGCCACTTCCAGCTTAGCTGTGCAGAAGAAGAACAACAAGAAGAAGAAATATCTCGAAATATGTCCGTCAGGCCCCTTCCCTTGAGATAAATCTGCAAATATCTCGGAAACGAAGCGAGCTATGGCAAAATATTAAGAGACCTTTTTTGTACAGAATTATGTTTCCTACTTTTTATGTTCTATGATATTTTTTGATCAGACGCGTAGTTCTCGAGATATATCAAGATATTTAAAAGTTCCGAAGCCGCACCAACATAATAGAGATACAGAAACACCGTGGCCCCTTTCTTTGAGATATCTCTGCACTATTGCGAGCTGCAAATGCCACTTCCAGCTTAGCTGTGCAGAAGAAGAACAACAAGAAGAAGAAATATCTCGAAATATGTCCGTGAGGCCCCTTCCCTTGAGATAAATCTGCAAATATCTCGGAATCGAAGCGAGCTATGGCAAAATGTTAAGAGACCTTTTTTGTAGAGAATTAAGTTTCCTACTTTTTATGTTCTATGATATTTTTTGATCAGATGCGTAGTTCTCGAGATATATCAAGATATTTAAAAGTTCCGAAGCCGCACCAACATAATAGAGATACAGAAACACCGTGGCCCCTCTCTTTGAGATAACTCTGCACGATTGCGAGCCGCAAATGCCACTTACAGCTTAGCTGTGCAGAAGAAGAACAACGAGAAGAAGAAGTATCTCGAAATATGTCCGTCAGGCCCGTTCCTTTGAGCTGAATCTGCAAATATCTCGGAAACGAAGCGAGCTATGGCAAAATGTTAAGAGACGTTTTTTGTAGTGAATTATGTTTCCTACAATTTATGTTCTATGATATTTTTTGATCAGAAGCGTAGTTTTCGAGATATATCGAGATATTTAAAAGTTCCGAAGCCGCACCAACATAATAGAGATACAGAAACACCGTGGCTCCTTTCTTTGAGATAACTCTGCACTACTGCGAGCTGCAAATGCCACTTCCAGCTTAGCTGTGCAGAAGAAGAACAACAAGAAGAAGAAATATCTCGAAATATGTCCGTCAGGCCCCTTCCCTTGAGATAAATCTGCAAATATCTCGGAAACGAAGCGAGCTATGGCAAAATGTTAAGAGATCTTTTTTGTAGAGAATTAAGTTTCTTACTTTTTATGTTCTATGATATTTTTTGATCAGATGCGTAGTTCTCGAGATATATCAAGATATTTAAAAGTTCCGAAGCCGCACCATCATAATAGAGATACAGAAACACCGTGGCCCCTTTCTTTGAGATAACTCTGCACTAGCGCGAGCCGCAAATGCCACTTACAGCTTAGCTGTGCAGAAGAAGAACAACGAGAAGAAGAAATATCTCGAAATATGTCCGTCAGGCCCCTTCCCTTGAGATAAATCTGCAAATATCTCGGAAACGAAGCGAGCTATGGCAAAATGTTAAGAGACCTTTTTTGTAGAGAATTAAGTTTCCTACATTTTATGTTCTATGATATTCTTTGATCAGATGCGTAGTTCTCGAGATATATCGAGATACTTAAAAGTTCCGAAGCCGCACCAACATAATAGAGATACAGAAACACCGTGGCCCCTTTCTTTGAGATAACTGTGCACTAGTGCGAGCCGCAAATGCCACTTCCAGCTTAGCTGTGCAGAAGAAGAACAACAAGAAGAAGAAATATCTCGAAATATGTCCGTCAGGCCCCTTCCCTTGAGATAAATCTGCAAATATCTCGGAAACGAAGCGAGCTATGGCAAAATATTAAGAGACCTTTTTTGTACAGAATTATGTTTCCTACTTTTTATGTTCTATGATATTTTTTGATCAGACGCGTAGTTCTCGAGATATATCAAGATATTTAAAAGTTCCGAAGCCGCACCAACATAATAGAGATACAGAAACACCGTGGCCCCTTTCTTTGAGATATCTCTGCACTATTGCGAGCTGCAAATGCCACTTCCAGCTTAGCTGTGCAGAAGAAGAACAACAAGAAGAAGAAATATCTCGAAATATGTCCGTGAGGCCCCTTCCCTTGAGATAAATCTGCAAATATCTCGGAATCGAAGCGAGCTATGGCAAAATGTTAAGAGACCTTTTTTGTAGAGAATTAAGTTTCCTACTTTTTATGTTCTATGATATTTTTTGATCAGATGCGTAGTTCTCGAGATATATCAAGATATTTAAAAGTTCCGAAGCCGCACCAACATAATAGAGATACAGAAACACCGTGGCCCCTTTCTTTGAGATAACTCTGCACTAGCGCGAGCTGCAAATGCCACTTACAGCTTAGCTGTGCAGAAGAAGAACAACGAGAAGAAGAAATATCTCGAAATATGTCCGTCAGGCCCCTTCCCTTGAGATAAATCTGCAAATATCTCGGAAACGAAGCGAGCTATGGCAAAATGTTAAGCGACCTTTTTTGTAGAGAATTAAGTTTCCTACTTTTTATGTTCTATGATATTTTTTGATCAGATGCGTAGTTCTCGAGATATATTAAGATATTTAAAAGTTCCGAAGCCGCACCAACATAATAGAGATACAGAAACACCGTGGCCCCTTTCTTTGAGATAACTCTGCACTATTGCGAGCTGCAAATGCCACGTCCAGCTTAGCTGTGCAGAAGAAGAACAACAAGAAGAAGAAGTATCTCGAAATATGTCCGTCAGGCCCCTTCCCTTGAGATAAATCTGCAAATATCTCGGAAACGAAGCGAGCTATGGCAAAATGTTAAGAGACCTTTTTTGTAGAGAATTAAGTTTCCTACTTTTTATGTTCTATGATATTTTTTGATCAGATGCGTAGTTCTCGAGATATATCAAGATATTTAAAAGTTCCGAAGCCGCACCAACATAATAGAGATACAGAAACACCGTGGCCCCTCTCTTTGAGATAACTCTGCACGATTGCGAGCCGCAAATGCCACTTACAGCTTAGCTGTGCAGAAGAAGAACAAAGAGAAGAAGAAGTATCTCGAAATATGTCCGTCAGGCCCGTTCCTTTGAGCTGAATCTGCAAATATCTCGGAAACGAAGCGAGCTATGGCAAAATGTTAAGAGACGTTTTTTGTAGTGAATTATGTTTCCTACAATTTATGTTCTATGATATTTTTTGATCAGAAGCGTAGTTTTCGAGATATATCGAGATATTTAAAAGTTCCGAAGCCGCACCAACATAATAGAGATACAGAAACACCGTGGCTCCTTTCTTTGAGATAACTCTGCACTACTGCGAGCTGCAAATGCCACTTCCAGCTTAGCTGTGCAGAAGAAGAACAACAAGAAGAAGAAATATCTCGAAATATGTCCGTCAGGCCCCTTCCCTGGAGATAAATCTGCAAATATCTCGGAAACGAAGCGAGCTATGGCAAAATGTTAAGAGACCTTTTTTGTAGAGACTTAAGTTTCCTACTTTTTATGTTCTATGATATTTTTCGATCAGAGGCGTAGTTCTCGAGATATATCAAGATATTTAAAAGTTCCGAAGCCGCACCAACATAATAGAGATACAGAAACACCGTGGCCCCTTTCTTTGAGATAACTCTGCACTATTGCGAGCTGTAAATGCCACTTCCAGCTTAGCTGTGCAGGAGAAGAACAACAAGAAGAAGAAATATCTCGAAATATGTCCGTCAGGCCCCTTCCCTTGAGATAAATCTGCAAATATCTCGGAAACGAAGAGAGCTATGGCAAAATGTTAAGAGACGTTTTTTGTAGAGAATTAAGTTTCCTACTTTTTATGTTCTATCATATTTTTTGATCAGATGCGTAGTTCTCGAGATATATCAAGATATTTAAAAGTTCCGAAACCGCACCAACATAATAGAGATACAGAAACACCGTGGCCCCTTTCTTTGAGATAACTCTGCACTAGTGCGAGCCGCAAATGCCACTTCCAGCTTAGCTGTGAAGAAGAGGAACAACAAGAAGAAGAAATATCTCGAAATATGTCCGTGAGGCCCCTTCCCTTGAGATAAATCTGCAAATATCTCGGAAACAAAGCGAGCTATGGCAAAATGTTAAGAGACCTTTTTTGTAGAGAATTAAGTTTCCTACTTTTTATGTTCTACGATATTTTTTGATCAGATGCGCAGTTCTCGAGATATATCAAGATATTTAAAAGTTGCGAAGCCGCACCAACATAATAGAGATACAGAAACACCGTGGCCCCTTTCTTTGAGATAACTCTGCACTATTGCGAGCTGCAAATGCCACTTCCAGCTTAGCTGTGCAGAAGAAGAACAACAAGAAGAAGAAATATCTCGAAATATGTCCGTCAGGCCCCTGCCCTTGAGATATATCTGCAAATATCTCGGAAACGAAGCGAGCTATGGCAAAATGTTAAGAGACCTTTTTTGTATAGAATTATGTTTCCTACAATTTATCTTCTATGATATTTTTTGATCAGAAGCGTAGTTTTCGAGATATATCGAGATATTTAAAGGTTCCGAAGCCGCACCAACATAATAGAGATACAGAAACACCGTGGCCCCTTTCTTTGAGATAACTCTGCACTAGTGCGAGCCGCAAATGCCACTTCCAGCTTAGCTGTGCAGAAGAAGAACAACAAGAAGAAGAAATATCTCGAAATATGTCCGTCAGGCCCCTTCCCTTGAGATAAATCTGCAAATATCTCGGAAACGAAGCGAGCTATGGCAAAATGTTAAGAGACCTTTTTTGTAGAGAATTAGGTTTCCTACTTTTTATGTTCTATGATATTTTTTGATCAGATGCGTAGTTCTCGAGATATATCAAGATATTTAAAAGTTCCGAAGCCGCACCAACATAATAGAGATACAGAAACACCGTGGCCCCTTTCTTTGAGATAACTCTGCACTATTGCGCGCTGCAAATGCCACTTCCAGCTTAGCTGTGCAGAAGAAGAACAACAAGAAGAAGAAATATCTCGAAATATGTCCGTCAGGCCCCTTCCCTTGAGATAAATCTGCAAATATCTCGGAAACGAAGCGAGCTATGGCAAAATGTTAAGAGACCTTTTTTGTAGAGAATTAAGTTTCCTACTTTTTATGTTCTATGATATTTTTTGATCAGATGCGTAGTTCTCGAGATATATCAAGATATTTAAAAGCTCCGAAGCTGCACCAACATAATAGAGGTACAGAAACACCGTGGCCCCTTTCTTTGAGATAACTCTGCACTATTGCGAGCTGCAAATGCCACTTCCAGCTTAGCTGTGCAGAAGAAGAACAACAAGAATAAGAAATATTTCGAAATATGTCCGTCAGGCCCCTTCCCTTGAGATAAATCTGCAAATATCTCGGAAACGAAGCGAGCTACGGCAAAATGTTAAGAGACCTTTTTTGTAGAAAATTAGGTTTCCTACTTTTTATGTTCTATGATATTTTTTGATCAGATGCGTAGTTCTCGAGATATATCAAGATATTTAAAAGTTCCGAAGCCGCACCAACATAATAGAGATACAGAAACACCGTGGCCCCTCTCTTTGAGATAACTCTGCACTATTGCGCGCTGCAAATGCCACTTCCAGCTTAGCTGTGCAGAAGAAGAACAACAAGAAGAAGAAATATCTCGAAATATGTCCATCAGGACCCTTCCCTTGAGATAAATCTGCAAATATCTCGGAAACGAAGCGAGCTATGGCAAAATGTTAGGAGACCTTTTTTGTAGAGAATTATGTTTCCTACAATTTATGTTCTATGATATTTTTTGATCAGAAGCGTAGTTTTCGAGATATATCGAGATATTTAAAAGTTCCGAAGCCGCACCAACATAATAGAGATACGGAAACACCGTGGCCCCTTTCTTTGGGATAACTCTGCACTATTGCGAGCTGGAAATGCCACTTCCAGTTTAGCTGTGCAGAAGAAGAACAACAAGAAGAAGAAATATCTCGAAATATGTCCGTCAGGACCCTTCCCTTGAGATAAATCTGCAAATATCTCGGAAACGAAGCGAGCTATTGCAAAACGTTGAGAGACCTTTTTTGTAGAGAATTAAGTTTCCTACTTTTTATGTTCTATGATATTTTTTGATCAGATGCGTAGTTCTCGAGATATATCAAGATATTTAAAAGCTCCGAAGCTGCACCAACATAATAGAGGTACAGAAACACCGTGGCCCCTTTCTTTGAGATAACTCTGCACTATTGCGAGCTGCAAATGCCACTTCCGGCTTAGCTGTGCAGAAGAAGAACAACAAGAATAAGAAATATTTCTAAATATGTCCGTCAGGCCCCTTCCCTTGAGATAAATCTGCAAATATCTCGGAAACGAAGCGAGCTACGGCAAAATGTTAAGCGACCTTTTTTGTAGAAAATTAGGTTTCCTACTTTTTATGTTCTATGATATTTTTTGATCAGATGCGTAGTTCTCGAGATATATCAAGATATTTAAAAGTTCCGAAGCCGCACCAACATAATAGAGATACAGAAACACCGTGGCCCCTTTCTTTGAGATAACTCTGCACGATTGCGAGCTGGAAATGCCACTTCCAGTTTAGCTGTGCAGAAGAAGAACAACAAGAAGAAGAAATATCTCGAAATATGTCCATCAGGACCCTTCCGTTGAGATAAATCTGCAAATATCTCGGAAACGAAGCGAGCTATGGCAAAATGTTAAGAGACCTTTTTTGTAGAGAATTATGTTCCCTACAATTTATGTTCTATGATATTTTTTGATCAGATGCGTAGTTCTCGAGATATATCAAGATATTTAAAATTTCCGAAGCCGCACCAACATAATAGAGATACAGAAACACCGTGGCCCATTTCTTTGCGATAACTCTGCACTATTGCGAGCTGCAAATGCCACTTCCAGCTTAGCTGTGCAGAAGAGGAACAACAAGAAGAAGAAATATCTCGGAATAAGTCCGTCAGGCCCCTTCCCTTGAGATAAATCTGCAAATATCTCGGAAACGATGCCAGCTATGGGAAAATGTTAAAAAACCTTTTTTGTAGAGGATTAAGTTTCCTACTTTTTATCTTCTATGATATTTTCTGATCAGATGCGTAGTTCTCGAGATATATCAAGATATTTAAAAGTTCCGAAGCCGCACCAACATAATAGAGATACAGAAACACCGTGGCCCCTTTCTTTGAGATAACTCTGCACTATTGCGAGCTGTAAATGCCACTTCCAGCTTAGCTGTGCAGAAGAAGAACAACAAGAAGAAGAAATATCTCGAAATATGTCCGTCAGGCCCCTTCCCTTGAGATAAATCGGCAAGTATCTCGGAAACGAAGCGAGCTATGGCAAAATGTTAAGAGACCTTTTTTGTAGACAATTATGTTTCCTACAATTTATGTTCTATGATATTTTTTGATCAGATGCGTAGTTCTCGAGATATATCAAGATATTTAAAAGTTCCGAAGCCGCACCAACATAATAGAGATACAGAAACACCGTGGCCCCTCTCTTTGAGATAACTCTGCACTATTGCGAGCTGGAAATGCCACGTCCAGTTTAGCTGTGCAGAAGAAGAACAACAAGAAGAAGAAATATCTCGAAATATGTCCGTCAGGCCCCTTCCCTTGAGATAAATCTGCAAATATCTCGGAAACGAAGCGAGCTATGGCAAAATGTTAAGAGACCTTTTTTGTAGAGAATTAAGTTTCCTACTTTTTATGTTCTATGATATTTTTTGATCAGATGCGTAGTTCTCGAGATATATCAAGATATTTAAAAGCTCCGAAGCTGCACCAACATAATAGAGGTACAGAAACACCGTGGCCCCTTTCTTTGAGATAACTCTGCACTATTGCGAGCTGCAAATGCCACTTCCAGCTTAGCTGTGCAGAAGAAGAACAACAAGAAGAAGAAATATCTCGAAATATGTCCGTCAGGCCCCTTCCCTTGAGATAAATCTGCAAATATCTCGGAAACGATGCGAGCTATGGCAAAATGTTAAGAGACCTTTTTTGTAGAGAATTAAGTTTCCTACTTTTTATGTTCTATGATATTTTTTGATCAGATGCGTAGTTCTCGAGATATATCAAGATATTTAAAAGCTCCGAAGCTGCACCAACATAATAGAGGTACAGAAACACCGTGGCCCCTTTCTTTGAGATAACTCTGCACTATTGCGAGCTGCAAATGCCACTTCCAGCTTAGCTGTGCAGTAGAAGAACAACAAGAATAAGAAATATTTCGAAATATGTCCGTCAGGCCCCTTCCCTTGAGATAAATCTGCAAATATCTCGGAAACGAAGCGAGCTACGGCAAAATGTTAAGAGACCTTTTTTGTAGAGAATTAAGTTTCCTACTTTTTATGTTCTATGATATTTTTCGATCAGAGGCGTAGTTCTCGAGATATATCAAGATATTTAAAAGTTCCGAAGCCGCACCAACATAATAGAGATACAGAAACACCGTGGCCCCTCTCTTTGAGATAACTCTGCACGACTGCGAGCCGCAAATGCCACTTACAGCTTAGCTGTGCAGAAGAAGAACAACGAGAAGAAGAAGTATCTCGAAATATGTCCGTCAGGTCCGTTCCTTTGAGCTGAATCTGCGAATATCTCGGAAACGAAGCGAGCTATGGCAAAATGTTAAGAGACGTTTTTTGTAGTGAATTATGTTTCCTACAATTTATGTTCTATGATATTTTTTGATCAGAAGCGTAGTTTTCGAGATATATCGAGATATTTAAAAGTTCCGAAGCCGCACCAACATAATAGAGATACAGAAACACCGTGGCTCCTTTCTTTGAGATAACTATGCACTATTGCGAGCTGCAAATGCCACTTCCAGTTTAGCTGTGCAGAAGAAGAACAACAAGAAGAAGAAATATCTCGAAATATGTCCATCAGGACCCTTCCCTTGAGATAAATCTGCAAATATCTCGGAAACGAAGCGAGCTATGGCAAAATGTTAAGAGACCTTTTTTGTAGAGAATTATGTTTCCTACAATTTATGTTCTATGATATTTTTTGATCAGAAGCGTAGTTTTCGAGATATATCGAGATATTTAAAAGTTCCGAAGCCGCACCAACATAATAGAGATACAGAAACACCGTGGCCCCTTTCTTTGGGATAACTCTGCACTATTGCGAGCTGGAAATGCCACTTCCAGTTTAGCTGTGCAGAAGAAGAACAACAAGAAGAAGAAATATCTCGAAATATGTCCGTCAGGACCCTTCCCTTGAGATAAATCTGCAAATATCTCGGAAACAAAGCGAGCTATTGCAAAACGTTAAGAGACCTTTTTTGTAGAGAATTAAGTTTCCTACTTTTTATGTTCTATGATATTTTTTGATCAGATGCGTAGTTCTCGAGATATATCAAGATATTTAAAAGTTCCGAAGCTGCACCAACATAATAGAGGTGCAGAAACACCGTGGCCTCTTTCTTTGAGATAACTCTGCACTATTGCGAGCTGCAAATGCCACTTCCAGCTTAGCTGTGCAGAAGAGGAACAACAAGGAGAAGAAATATCTCGGAATATGTCCGTCAGGCCCCTTCCCTTGAGATATATCTGCAAATATCTCGGAAACGATGCCAGCTATGGGAAAATGTTAAGAGACCTTTTTTGTAGAGAATTAAGTTTCCTACTTTTTAGCTTCTATGCTATGTTTTGATCAGATGCGTAGTTCTCGAGATATATCAAGATATTTAAAAGTTCCGAAGCCGCACCAACATAATAGAGATACAGAAACACCGTGGCCCCTTTCTTTGAGATAACTCTGCACTATTGCGAGCTGTAAATGCCACTTCCAGCTTAGCTGTGCAGAAGAAGAACAACAAGAAGAAGAAATATCTCGAAATATGTCCGTCAGGCCCCTTCCCTTGAGATAAATCGGCAAGTATCTCGGAAACGAAGCGAGCTATGGCAAAATGTTAAGAGACCTTTTTTGTAGACAATTATGTTTCCTACTTTTTATCTTCTATGCTATTTTTTGATCAGATGCGTAGTTCTCGAGATATATCAAGATATTTAAAAGTTCCGAAGCCGCACCAACATAATAGAGATACAGAAACACCGTGGCCCCTGTCTTTGAGATAACTCTGCACTATTGCGAGCTGTAAATGCCACTTCCAGCTTAGCTGTGCAGAAGAAGAACAACAAGAAGAAGAAATATCTCGAAATATGTCCGTCAGGCCCCTTCCCTTGAGATAAATCTGCAAATATCTCGGAAACGAAGCGAGCTATGGCAAAATGTTAAGAGACCTTTTTTGTAGAGACTTAAGTTTCCTACTTTTTATGTTCTATGATATTTTTCGATCAGAGGCGTAGTTCTCGAGATATATCAAGATATTTAAAAGTTCCGAAGCCGCACCAACATAATAGAGATACAGAAACACCGTGGCCCCTTTCTTTGAGATAACTCTGCACTATTGCGAGCTGTAAATGCCACTTCCAGCTTAGCTGTGCAGGAGAAGAACAACAAGAAGAAGAAATATCTCGAAATATGTCCGTCAGGCCCCTTCCCTTGAGATAAATCTGCAAATATCTCGGAAACGAAGAGAGCTATGGCAAAATGTTAAGAGACCTTTTTTGTAGAGAATTAAGTTTCCTACTTTTTATGTTCTATCATATTTTTTGATCAGATGCGTAGTTCTCGAGATATATCAAGATATTTAAAAGTTCCGAAACCGCACCAACATAATAGAGATACAGAAACACCGTGGCCCCTTTCTTTGAGATAACTCTGCACTAGTGCGAGCCGCAAATGCCACTTCCAGCTTAGCTGTGCAGAAGAGGAACAACAAGAAGAAGAAATATCTCGAAATATGTCCGTGAGGCCCCTTCCCTTGAGATAAATCTGCAAATATCTCGGAAACAAAGCGAGCTATGGCAAAATGTTAAGAGACCTTTTTTGTAGAGAATTAAGTTTCCTACTTTTTATGTTCTACAATATTTTTTGATCAGATGCGCAGTTCTCGAGATATATCAAGATATTTAAAAGTTGCGAAGCCGCACCAACATAATAGAGATACAGAAACACCGTGGCCCCTTTCTTTGAGATAACTCTGCACTATTGCGAGCTGCAAATGCCACTTCCAGCTTAGCTGTGCAGAAGAAGAACAACAAGAAGAAGAAATATCTCGAAATATGTCCGTCAGGCCCCTGCCCTTGAGATATATCTGCAAATATCTCGGAAACGAAGCGAGCTATGGCAAAATGTTAAGAGACCTTTTTTGTATAGAATTATGTTTCCTACAATTTATCTTCTATGATATTTTTTGATCAGAAGCGTAGTTTTCGAGATATATCGAGATATTTAAAGGTTCCGAAGCCGCACCAACATAATAGAGATACAGAAACACCGTGGCCCCTTTCTTTGAGATAACTCTGCACTAGTGCGAGCCGCAAATGCCACTTCCAGCTTAGCTGTGCAGAAGAAGAACAACAAGAAGAAGAAATATCTCGAAATATGTCCGTCAGGCCCCTTCCCTTGAGATAAATCTGCAAATATCTCGGAAACGAAGCGAGCTATGGCAAAATGTTAAGAGACCTTTTTTGTAGAGAATTAGGTTTCCTACTTTTTATGTTCTATGATATTTTTTGATCAGATGCGTAGTTCTCGAGATATATCAAGATATTTAAAAGTTCCGAAGCCGCACCAACATAATAGAGATACAGAAACACCGTGGCCCCTTTCTTTGAGATAACTCTGCACTATTGCGCGCTGCAAATGCCACTTCCAGCTTAGCTGTGCAGAAGAAGAACAACAAGAAGAAGAAATATCTCGAAATATGTCCGTCAGGCCCCTTCCCTTGAGATAAATCTGCAAATATCTCGGAAACGAAGCGAGCTATGGCAAAATGTTAAGAGACCTTTTTTGTAGAGAATTAAGTTTCCTACTTTTTATGTTCTATGATATTTTTTGATCAGATGCGTAGTTCTCGAGATATATCAAGATATTTAAAAGCTCCGAAGCTGCACCAACATAATAGAGGTACAGAAACACCGTGGCCCCTTTCTTTGAGATAACTCTGCACTATTGCGAGCTGCAAATGCCACTTCCAGCTTAGCTGTGCAGAAGAAGAACAACAAGAATAAGAAATATTTCGAAATATGTCCGTCAGGCCCCTTCCCTTGAGATAAATCTGCAAATATCTCGGAAACGAAGCGAGCTACGGCAAAATGTTAAGAGACCTTTTTTGTAGAAAATTAGGTTTCCTACTTTTTATGTTCTATGATATTTTTTGATCAGATGCGTAGTTCTCGAGATATATCAAGATATTTAAAAGTTCCGAAGCCGCACCAACATAATAGAGATACAGAAACACCGTGGCCCCTCTCTTTGAGATAACTCTGCACTATTGCGCGCTGCAAATGCCACTTCCAGCTTAGCTGTGCAGAAGAAGAACAACAAGAAGAAGAAATATCTCGAAATATGTCCATCAGGACCCTTCCCTTGAGATAAATCTGCAAATATCTCGGAAACGAAGCGAGCTATGGCAAAATGTTAGGAGACCTTTTTTGTAGAGAATTATGTTTCCTACAATTTATGTTCTATGATATTTTTTGATCAGAAGCGTAGTTTTCGAGATATATCGAGATATTTAAAAGTTCCGAAGCCGCACCAACATAATAGAGATACGGAAACACCGTGGCCCCTTTCTTTGGGATAACTCTGCACTATTGCGAGCTGGAAATGCCACTTCCAGTTTAGCTGTGCAGAAGAAGAACAACAAGAAGAAGAAATATCTCGAAATATGTCCGTCAGGACCCTTCCCTTGAGATAAATCTGCAAATATCTCGGAAACGAAGCGAGCTATTGCAAAACGTTGAGAGACCTTTTTTGTAGAGAATTAAGTTTCCTACTTTTTATGTTCTATGATATTTTTTGATCAGATGCGTAGTTCTCGAGATATATCAAGATATTTAAAAGCTCCGAAGCTGCACCAACATAATAGAGGTACAGAAACACCGTGGCCCCTTTCTTTGAGATAACTCTGCACTATTGCGAGCTGCAAATGCCACTTCCGGCTTAGCTGTGCAGAAGAAGAACAACAAGAATAAGAAATATTTCTAAATATGTCCGTCAGGCCCCTTCCCTTGAGATAAATCTGCAAATATCTCGGAAACGAAGCGAGCTACGGCAAAATGTTAAGCGACCTTTTTTGTAGAAAATTAGGTTTCCTACTTTTTATGTTCTATGATATTTTTTGATCAGATGCGTAGTTCTCGAGATATATCAAGATATTTAAAAGTTCCGAAGCCGCACCAACATAATAGAGATACAGAAACACCGTGGCCCCTTTCTTTGAGATAACTCTGCACGATTGCGAGCTGGAAATGCCACTTCCAGTTTAGCTGTGCAGAAGAAGAACAACAAGAAGAAGAAATATCTCGAAATATGTCCATCAGGACCCTTCCGTTGAGATAAATCTGCAAATATCTCGGAAACGAAGCGAGCTATGGCAAAATGTTAAGAGACCTTTTTTGTAGAGAATTATGTTCCCTACAATTTATGTTCTATGATATTTTTTGATCAGATGCGTAGTTCTCGAGATATATCAAGATATTTAAAATTTCCGAAGCCGCACCAACATAATAGAGATACAGAAACACCGTGGCCCATTTCTTTGCGATAACTCTGCACTATTGCGAGCTGCAAATGCCACTTCCAGCTTAGCTGTGCAGAAGAGGAACAACAAGAAGAAGAAATATCTCGGAATAAGTCCGTCAGGCCCCTTCCCTTGAGATAAATCTGCAAATATCTCGGAAACGATGCCAGCTATGGGAAAATGTTAAAAAACCTTTTTTGTAGAGGATTAAGTTTCCTACTTTTTATCTTCTATGATATTTTCTGATCAGATGCGTAGTTCTCGAGATATATCAAGATATTTAAAAGTTCCGAAGCCGCACCAACATAATAGAGATACAGAAACACCGTGGCCCCTTTCTTTGAGATAACTCTGCACTATTGCGAGCTGTAAATGCCACTTCCAGCTTAGCTGTGCAGAAGAAGAACAACAAGAAGAAGAAATATCTCGAAATATGTCCGTCAGGCCCCTTCCCTTGAGATAAATCGGCAAGTATCTCGGAAACGAAGCGAGCTATGGCAAAATGTTAAGAGACCTTTTTTGTAGACAATTATGTTTCCTACAATTTATGTTCTATGATATTTTTTGATCAGATGCGTAGTTCTCGAGATATATCAAGATATTTAAAAGTTCCGAAGCCGCACCAACATAATAGAGATACAGAAACACCGTGGCCCCTCTCTTTGAGATAACTCTGCACTATTGCGAGCTGGAAATGCCACGTCCAGTTTAGCTGTGCAGAAGAAGAACAACAAGAAGAAGAAATATCTCGAAATATGTCCGTCAGGCCCCTTCCCTTGAGATAAATCTGCAAATATCTCGGAAACGAAGCGAGCTATGGCAAAATGTTAAGAGACCTTTTTTGTAGAGAATTATGTTTCCTACTTTTTATGTTCTATGATATTTTTTGATCAGACGCGTAGTTCTCGAGATATATCAAGATATTTAAAAGTTCCGAAGCCGCACCAACATAATAGAGATACAGAAACACCGTGGCCCCTTTCTTTGAGATAACTCTGCACTATTGCGAGCTGCAAATGCCACTTCCAGCTTAGCTGTGCAGAAGAAGAACAACAAGAAGAAGAAATATCTCGAAATATGTCCGTCAGGCCCCTGCCCTTGAGATATATCTGCAAATATCTCGGAAACAAAGCGAGCTATGGCAAAATGTTAAGAGACCTTTTTTGTAGAGAATTAAGTTTCCTACTTTTTATGTTCTATGATATTTTTTGATCAGATGCGCAGTTCTCGAGATATATCAAGATATTTAAAAGTTCCGAAGCCGCACCAACATAATAGAGATACAGAAACACCGTGGCCCCTTTCTTTGAGATAACTCTGCACTATTGCGCGCTGCAAATGCCACTTCCAGCTTAGCTGTGCAGAAGAAGAACAACAAGAAGAAGAAATATCTCGAAATATGTCCGTCAGGCCCCTTCCCTTGAGATAAATCTGCAAATATCTCGGAAACGAAGCGAGCTATGGCAAAATGTTAAGAGACCTTTTTTGTAGAGAATTAAGTTTCCTACTTTTTATGTTCTATGATATTTTTTGATCAGATGCGCAGTTCTCGAGATATATCAAGATATTTAAAAGTTCCGAAGCCGCACCAACATAATAGAGATACAGAAACACCGTGGCCCCTCTCTTTGAGATAACTCTGCACGACTGCGAGCCGCAAATGCCACTTACAGCTTAGCTGTGCAGAAGAAGAACAACGAGAAGAAGAAGTATCTCGAAATATGTCCGTCAGGTCCGTTCCTTTGAGCTGAATCTGCGAATATCTCGGAAACGAAGCGAGCTATGGCAAAATGTTAAGAGACGTTTTTTGTAGTGAATTATGTTTCCTACAATTTATGTTCTATGATATTTTTTGATCAGAAGCGTAGTTTTCGAGATATATCGAGATATTTAAAAGTTCCGAAGCCGCACCAACATAATAGAGATACAGAAACACCGTGGCTCCTTTCTTTGAGATAACTATGCACTATTGCGAGCTGCAAATGCCACTTCCAGTTTAGCTGTGCAGAAGAAGAACAACAAGAAGAAGAAATATCTCGAAATATGTCCATCAGGACCCTTCCCTTGAGATAAATCTGCAAATATCTCGGAAACGAAGCGAGCTATGGCAAAATGTTAAGAGACCTTTTTTGTAGAGAATTATGTTTCCTACAATTTATGTTCTATGATATTTTTTGATCAGAAGCGTAGTTTTCGAGATATATCGAGATATTTAAAAGTTCCGAAGCCGCACCAACATAATAGAGATACAGAAACACCGTGGCCCCTTTCTTTGGGATAACTCTGCACTATTGCGAGCTGGAAATGCCACTTCCAGTTTAGCTGTGCAGAAGAAGAACAACAAGAAGAAGAAATATCTCGAAATATGTCCGTCAGGACCCTTCCCTTGAGATAAATCTGCAAATATCTCGGAAACAAAGCGAGCTATTGCAAAACGTTAAGAGACCTTTTTTGTAGAGAATTAAGTTTCCTACTTTTTATGTTCTATGATATTTTTTGATCAGATGCGTAGTTCTCGAGATATATCAAGATATTTAAAAGTTCCGAAGCTGCACCAACATAATAGAGGTGCAGAAACACCGTGGCCTCTTTCTTTGAGATAACTCTGCACTATTGCGAGCTGCAAATGCCACTTCCAGCTTAGCTGTGCAGAAGAGGAACAACAAGGAGAAGAAATATCTCGGAATATGTCCGTCAGGCCCCTTCCCTTGAGATATATCTGCAAATATCTCGGAAACGATGCCAGCTATGGGAAAATGTTAAGAGACCTTTTTTGTAGAGAATTAAGTTTCCTACTTTTTAGCTTCTATGCTATGTTTTGATCAGATGCGTAGTTCTCGAGATATATCAAGATATTTAAAAGTTCCGAAGCCGCACCAACATAATAGAGATACAGAAACACCGTGGCCCCTTTCTTTGAGATAACTCTGCACTATTGCGAGCTGTAAATGCCACTTCCAGCTTAGCTGTGCAGAAGAAGAACAACAAGAAGAAGAAATATCTCGAAATATGTCCGTCAGGCCCCTTCCCTTGAGATAAATCGGCAAGTATCTCGGAAACGAAGCGAGCTATGGCAAAATGTTAAGAGACCTTTTTTGTAGACAATTATGTTTCCTACTTTTTATCTTCTATGCTATTTTTTGATCAGATGCGTAGTTCTCGAGATATATCAAGATATTTAAAAGTTCCGAAGCCGCACCAACATAATAGAGATACAGAAACACCGTGGCCCCTGTCTTTGAGATAACTCTGCACTATTGCGAGCTGTAAATGCCACTTCCAGCTTAGCTGTGCAGAAGAAGAACAACAAGAAGAAGAAATATCTCGAAATATGTCCGTCAGGCCCCTTCCCTTGAGATAAATCGGCAAGTATCTCGGAAACAAAGCGAGCTATGGCAAAATGTTAAGAGACCTTTTTTGTAGACAATTATGTTTCCTACAATTTATGTTCTATGATATTTTTTGATCAGATGCGTAGTTCTCGAGATATATCAAGATATTTAAAAGTTCCGAAGCCGCACCAACATAATAGAGATACAGAAACACCGTGGCCCCTCTCTTTGAGATAACTCTGCACTATTGCGAGCTGGAAATGCCACGTCCAGTTTAGCTGTGCAGAAGAAGAACAACAAGAAGAAGAAATATCTCGAAATATGTCCGTCAGGCCCCTTCCCTTGAGATAAATCTGCAAATATCTCGGAAACGAAGCGAGCTATGGCAAAATGTTAAGAGACCTTTTTTGTAGAGAATTATGTTTCCTACTTTTTATGTTCTATGATATTTTTTGATCAGACGCGTAGTTCTCGAGATATATCAAGATATTTAAAAGTTCCGAAGCCGCACCAACATAATAGAGATACAGAAACACCGTGGCCCCTCTCTTTGAGATAACTCTGCACTATTGCGAGCTGGAAATGCCACTTCCAGTTTAGCTGTGCAGAAGAAGAACAACAAGAAGAAGAAATATCTCGAAATATGTCCGTTAGGCCCCTTCCCTTGAGATAAATCTGCAAATATCTCGGAAACGAAGCGAGCTATGGCAAAATGTTAAGAGACCTTTTTTGTAGAGAATTAAGTTTCCTACTTTTTATGTTCTATGATATTTTTTGATCAGATGCGCAGTTCTCGAGATATATCAAGATATTTAAAAGTTCCGAAGCCGCACCAACATAATAGAGATACAGAAACACCGTGGCCCCTTTCTTTGAGATAACTCTGCACTATTGCGAGCTGCAAATGCCACTTCCAGCTTAGCTGTGCAGAAGAAGAACAACAAGAAGAAGAAATATCTCGAAATATGTCCGTCAGGCCCCTGCCCTTGAGATATATCTGCAAATATCTCGGAAACAAAGCGAGCTATGGCAAAATGTTAAGAGACCTTTTTTGTAGAGAATTATGTTTCCTACAATTTATCTTCTATGATATTTTTTGATCAGAAGCGTAGTTTTCGAGATATATCGAGATATTTAAAGGTTCCGAAGCCGCACCAACATAATAGAGATACAGAAACACCGTGGCCCCTTTCTTTGAGATAACTCTGCACTAGTGCGAGCCGCAAATGCCACTTCCAGCTTAGCTGTGCAGAAGAAGAACAACAAGAAGAAGAAATATCTCGAAATATGTCCGTCAGGCCCCTTCCCTTGAGATAAATCTGCAAATATCTCGGAAACAAAGCGAGCTATGGCAAAATGTTAAGAGACCTTTTTTGTAGAGAATTATGTTTCCTACAATTTATCTTCTATGATATTTTTTGATCAGAAGCGTAGTTTTCGAGATATATCGAGATATTTAAAGGTTCCGAAGCCGCACCAACATAATAGAGATACAGAAACACCGTGGCCCCTTTCTTTGAGATAACTCTGCACTAGTGCGAGCCGCAAATGCCACTTCCAGCTTAGCTGTGCAGAAGAAGAACAACAAGAAGAAGAAATATCTCGAAATATGTCCGTCAGGCCCCTTCCCTTGAGATAAATCTGCAAATATCTCGGAAACAAAGCGAGCTATGGCAAAATGTTAAGAGACCTTTTTTGTAGAGAATTAAGTTTCCTACTTTTTATGTTCTATGATATTTTTTGATCAGAAGCGTAGTTTTCGAGATATATCGAGATATTTAAAAGTTCCGAAGCCGCACCAACATAATAGAGATACAGAAACACCGTGGCTCCTTTCTTTGAGATAACTCTGCACTACTGCGAGCTGCAAATGCCACTTCCAGCTTAGCTGTGCAGAAGAAGAACAACAAGAAGAAGAAATATCTCGAAATATGTCCGTCAGGCCCCTTCCCTTGAGATAAATCTGCAAATATCTCGGAAACGAAGCGAGCTATGGCAAAATGTTAAGAGACCTTTTTTGTAGAGACTTAAGTTTCCTACTTTTTATGTTCTATGATATTTTTCGATCAGATGCGTAGTTCTCGAGATATATCAAGATATTTAAAAGCTCCGAAGCTGCACCAACATAATAGAGGTACAGAAACACCGTGGCCCCTTTCTTTGAGATAACTCTGCACTATTGCGAGCTGCAAATGCCACTTCCAGCTTAGCTGTGCAGAAGAAGAACAACAAGAATAAGAAATATTTCGAAATATGTCCGTCAGGCCCCTTCCCTTGAGATAAATCTGCAAATATCTCGGAAACGAAGCGAGCTACGGCAAAATGTTAAGCGACCTTTTTTGTAGAAAATTAGGTTTCCTACTTTTTATGTTCTATGATATTTTTTGATCAGATGCGTAGTTCTCGAGATATATCAAGATATTTAAAAGTTCCGAAGCCGCACCAACATAATAGAGATACAGAAACACCGTGGCCCCTTTCTTTGAGATAACTCTGCACTATTGCGCGCTGCAAATGCCACTTCCAGCTTAGCTGTGCAGAAGAAGAACAACAAGAAGAAGAAATATCTCGAAATATGTCCGTCAGGCCCCTTCCCTTGAGATAAATCTGCAAATATCTCGGAAACGAAGCGAGCTATGGCAAAATGTTAAGAGACCTTTTTTGTAGAGAATTGAGTTTCCTACTTTTTATGTTCTATGATAGTTTTTGATCAGATGCGTAGTTCTCGAGATATATCAAGATATTTAAAAGCTCCGAAGCTGCACCAACATAATAGAGGTACAGAAACACCGTGGCCCCTTTCTTTGAGATAACTCTGCACTATTGCGAACTGCAAATGCCACTTCCAGCTTAGCTGTGCAGAAGAAGAACAACAAGAATAAGAAATATTTCGAAATATGTCCGTCAGGTCCCTTCCCTTGAGATAAATCTGCAAATATCTCGGAAACGAAGCGAGCTACGGCAAAATGTTAAGAGACCTTTTTTGTAGAGAATTAAGTTTCCTACTTTTTATGTTCTATGATATTTTTCGATCAGAGGCGTAGTTCTCGAGATATATCAAGATATTTAAAAGTTCCGAAGCCGCACCAACATAATAGAGATACAGAAACACCGTGGCCCCTCTCTTTGAGATAACTCTGCACGATTGCGAGCCGCAAATGCCACTTACAGCTTAGCTGTGCAGAAGAAGAACAACGAGAAGAAGAAGTATCTCGAAATATGTCCGTCAGGCCCGTTCCTTTGAGCTGAATCTGCAAATATCTCGGAAACGAAGCGAGCTATGGCAAAATGTTAAGAGACCTTTTTTGTAGAGAATTGAGTTTCCTACTTTTTATGTTCTATGATAGTTTTTGATCAGATGCGTAGTTCTCGAGATATATCAAGATATTTAAAAGCTCCGAAGCTGCACCAACATAATAGAGGTACAGAAACACCGTGGCCCCTTTCTTTGAGATAACTCTGCACTATTGCGAACTGCAAATGCCACTTCCAGCTTAGCTGTGCAGAAGAAGAACAACAAGAATAAGAAATATTTCGAAATATGTCCGTCAGGTCCCTTCCCTTGAGATAAATCTGCAAATATCTCGGAAACGAAGCGAGCTACGGCAAAATGTTAAGAGACCTTTTTTGTAGAGAATTAAGTTTCCTACTTTTTATGTTCTATGATATTTTTCGATCAGAGGCGTAGTTCTCGAGATATATCAAGATATTTAAAAGTTCCGAAGCCGCACCAACATAATAGAGATACAGAAACACCGTGGCCCCTCTCTTTGAGATAACTCTGCACGATTGCGAGCCGCAAATGCCACTTACAGCTTAGCTGTGCAGAAGAAGAACAACGAGAAGAAGAAGTATCTCGAAATATGTCCGTCAGGCCCGTTCCTTTGAGCTGAATCTGCAAATATCTCGGAAACGAAGCGAGCTATGGCAAAATGTTAAGAGACGTTTTTTGTAGTGAATTATGTTTCCTACAATTTATGTTCTATGATATTTTTTGATCAGAAGCGTAGTTTTCGAGATATATCGAGATATTTAAAAGTTCCGAAGCCGCACCAACATAATAGAGATACAGAAACACCGTGGCTCCTTTCTTTGAGATAACTCTGCACTATTGCGACCTGCAAATGCCACTTCCAGCTTAGCTGTGCAGAAGAAGAACAACAAGAAGTAGAAATATCTCGAAATATGTCCCTCAGGCCCCTTCCCTTGAGATAAATCTGCAAATATCTCGGAAACGAAGCGAGCTACGGCAAAATGTTAAGCGACCTTTTTTGTAGAAAATTAGGTTTCCTACTTTTTATGTTCTATGATATTTTTTGATCAGATGCGTAGTTCTCGAGATATATCAAGATATTTAAAAGTTCCGAAGCCGCACCAACATAATAGAGATACAGAAACACCGTGGCCCCTTTCTTTGAGATAACTCTGCACTATTGCGCGCTGCAAATGCCACTTCCAGCTTAGCTGTGCAGAAGAAGAACAACAAGAAGAAGAAATATCTCGAAATATGTCCGTCAGGCCCCTTCCCTTGAGATAAATCTGCAAATATCTCGGAAACGAAGCGAGCTATGGCAAAATGTTAAGAGACCTTTTTTGTAGAGAATTGAGTTTCCTACTTTTTATGTTCTATGATAGTTTTTGATCAGATGCGTAGTTCTCGAGATATATCAAGATATTTAAAAGCTCCGAAGCTGCACCAACATAATAGAGGTACAGAAACACCGTGGCCCCTTTCTTTGAGATAACTCTGCACTATTGCGAACTGCAAATGCCACTTCCAGCTTAGCTGTGCAGAAGAAGAACAACAAGAATAAGAAATATTTCGAAATATGTCCGTCAGGTCCCTTCCCTTGAGATAAATCTGCAAATATCTCGGAAACGAAGCGAGCTACGGCAAAATGTTAAGAGACCTTTTTTGTAGAGAATTAAGTTTCCTACTTTTTATGTTCTATGATATTTTTCGATCAGAGGCGTAGTTCTCGAGATATATCAAGATATTTAAAAGTTCCGAAGCCGCACCAACATAATAGAGATACAGAAACACCGTGGCCCCTCTCTTTGAGATAACTCTGCACGATTGCGAGCCGCAAATGCCACTTACAGCTTAGCTGTGCAGAAGAAGAACAACGAGAAGAAGAAGTATCTCGAAATATGTCCGTCAGGCCCGTTCCTTTGAGCTGAATCTGCAAATATCTCGGAAACGAAGCGAGCTATGGCAAAATGTTAAGAGACGTTTTTTGTAGTGAATTATGTTTCCTACAATTTATGTTCTATGATATTTTTTGATCAGAAGCGTAGTTTTCGAGATATATCGAGATATTTAAAAGTTCCGAAGCCGCACCAACATAATAGAGATACAGAAACACCGTGGCTCCTTTCTTTGAGATAACTCTGCACTACTGCGAGCTGCAAATGCCACTTCCAGCTTAGCTGTGCAGAAGAAGAACAACAAGAAGAAGAAATATCTCGAAATATGTCCGTCAGGCCCCTTCCCTTGAGATAAATCTGCAAATATCTCGGAAACGAAGCGAGCTATGGCAAAATGTTAAGAGACCTTTTTTGTAGAGACTTAAGTTTCCTACTTTTTATGTTCTATGATATTTTTCGATCAGAGGCGTAGTTCTCGAGATATATCAAGATATTTAAAAGTTCCGAAGCCGCACCAACATAATAGAGATACAGAAACACCGTGGCCCCTTTCTTTGAGATAACTCTGCACGATTGCGAGCTGGAAATGCCACTTCCAGTTTAGCTGTGCAGAAGAAGAACAACAAGAAGAAGAAATATCTCGAAATATGTCCATCAGGACCCTTCCCTTGAGATAAATCTGCAAATATCTCGGAAACGAAGCGAGCTATGGCAAAATGTTAGGAGACCTTTTTTGTAGAGAATTATGTTTCCTACAATTTATGTTCTATGATATTTTTTGATCAGAAGCGTAGTTTTCGAGATATATCGAGATATTTAAAAGTTCCGAAGCCGCACCAACATAATAGAGATACGGAAACACCGTGGCCCCTTTCTTTGGGATAACTCTGCACTATTGCGAGCTGGAAATGCCACTTCCAGTTTAGCTGTGCAGAAGAAGAACAACAAGAAGAAGAAATATCTCGGAATAAGTCCGTCAGGCCCCTTCCCTTGAGATAAATCTGCAAATATCTCGGAAACGATGCCAGCTATGGGAAAATGTTAAAAAACCTTTTTTGTAGAGGATTAAGTTTCCTACTTTTTATCTTCTATGATATTTTCTGATCAGATGCGTAGTTCTCGAGATATATCAAGATATTTAAAAGTTCCGAAGCCGCACCAACATAATAGAGATACAGAAACACCGTGGCCCCTTTCTTTGAGATAACTCTGCACTATTGCGAGCTGTAAATGCCACTTCCAGCTTAGCTGTGCAGAAGAAGAACAACAAGAAGAAGAAATATCTCGAAATATGTCCGTCAGGCCCCTTCCCTTGAGATAAATCGGCAAGTATCTCGGAAACGAAGCGAGCTATGGCAAAATGTTAAGAGACCTTTTTTGTAGACAATTATGTTTCCTACAATTTATGTTCTATGATATTTTTTGATCAGATGCGTAGTTCTCGAGATATATCAAGATATTTAAAAGTTCCGAAGCCGCACCAACATAATAGAGATACAGAAACACCGTGGCCCCTCTCTTTGAGATAACTCTGCACTATTGCGAGCTGGAAATGCCACGTCCAGTTTAGCTGTGCAGAAGAAGAACAACAAGAAGAAGAAATATCTCGAAATATGTCCGTCAGGCCCCTTCCCTTGAGATAAATCTGCAAATATCTCGGAAACGAAGCGAGCTATGGCAAAATGTTAAGAGACCTTTTTTGTAGAGAATTATGTTTCCTACTTTTTATGTTCTATGATATTTTTTGATCAGACGCGTAGTTCTCGAGATATATCAAGATATTTAAAAGTTCCGAAGCCGCACCAACATAATAGAGATACAGAAACACCGTGGCCCCTTTCTTTGAGATAACTCTGCACTATTGCGCGCTGCAAATGGCACTTCCAGCTTAGCTGTGCAGAAGAAGAACAACAAGAAGAAGAAATATCTCGAAATATGTCCGCCAGGCCCCTTCCCTTGAGATAAATCTGCAAATATCTCGGAAACGAAGCGAGCTATGGCAAAATGTTAAGAGACCTTTTTTGTAGAGAATTAAGTTTCCTACTTTTTATGTTCTATGATATTTTTTGATCAGATGCGTAGTTCTCGAGATATATCAAGATATTTAAAAGTTCCGAAGCCGCACTAACATAATAGAGATACAGAAACACCGTGGCCCCTTTCTTTGAGATAACTCTGCACTATTGCGCGCTGCAAATGCCACTTCCAGCTTAGCTGTGCAGAAGAAGAACAACAAGAAGAAGAAATATCTCGAAATATGTCCGTCAGGCCCCTTCCCTTGAGATAAATCTGCAAATATCTCGGAAACGAAGCGAGCTATGGCAAAATGTTAAGAGACCTTTTTTGTAGAGAATTATGTTTCCTACAATTTACGTTCTCTGATATTTTTTGATCAGAAGCGTAGTTTTCGAGATATATCGAGATATTTAAAAGTTCCGAAGCCGCACCAACATAATAGAGATACAGAAACACCGTGGCCCCTTTCTTTGAGATAACTCTGCACTATTGCGCGCTGCAAATGGCACTTCCAGCTTAGCTGTGCAGAAGAAGAACAACAAGAAGAAGAAATATCTCGAAATATGTCCGCCAGGCCCCTTCCCTTGAGATAAATCTGCAAATATCTCGGAAACGAAGCAGGCTACGGCAAAATGTTAAGAGACCTTTTTTGTAGAAAATTAGGATTCCTACTTTTTATGTTCTATGATATTTTTTGAGCAGATGCGTAGTTCTCGAGATATATCAAGATATTTAAAAGTTCCGAAGCCGCACCAACATAATAGAGATACAGAAACACCGTGGCCCCTTTCTTTGAGATAACTCTGCACTATTGCGCGCTGCAAATGGCACTTCCAGCTTAGCTGTGCAGAAGAAGAACAACAAGAAGAAGAAATATCTCGAAATATGTCCGTCAGGCCCCTTCCCTTGAGATAAATCTGCAAATATCTCGGAAACGAAGCGAGCTATGGCAAAATGTTAAGAGACCTTTTTTGTAGAGACTTAAGTTTCCTACTTTTTATGTTCTATGATATTTTTCGATCAGAGGCGTAGTTCTCGAGATATATCAAGATATTTAAAAGTTCCGAAGCCGCACCAACATAATAGAGATACAGAAACACCGTGGCCCCTTTCTTTGAGATAACTCTGCACGATTGCGAGCTGGAAATGCCACTTCCAGTTTAGCTGTGCAGAAGAAGAACAACAAGAAGAAGAAATATCTCGAAATATGTCCATCAGGACCCTTCCCTTGAGATAAATCTGCAAATATCTCGGAAACGAAGCGAGCTATGGCAAAATGTTAGGAGACCTTTTTTGTAGAGAATTATGTTTCCTACAATTTATGTTCTATGATATTTTTTGATCAGAAGCGTAGTTTTCGAGATATATCGAGATATTTAAAAGTTCCGAAGCCGCACCAACATAATAGAGATACGGAAACACCGTGGCCCCTTTCTTTGGGATAACTCTGCACTATTGCGAGCTGGAAATGCCACTTCCAGTTTAGCTGTGCAGAAGAAGAACAACAAGAAGAAGAAATATCTCGAAATATGTCCGTCAGGACCCTTCCCTTGAGATAAATCTGCAAATATCTCGGAAACGAAGCGAGCTATTGCAAAACGTTGAGAGACCTTTTTTGTAGAGAATTAAGTTTCCTACTTTTTATGTTCTATGATATTTTTTGATCAGATGCGTAGTTCTCGAGATATATCAAGATATTTAAAAGCTCCGAAGCTGCACCAACATAATAGAGGTACAGAAACACCGTGGCCCCTTTCTTTGAGATAACTCTGCACTATTGCGAGCTGCAAATGCCACTTCCAGCTTAGCTGTGCAGAAGAAGAACAACAAGAATAAGAAATATTTCTAAATATGTCCGTCAGGCCCCTTCCCTTGAGATAAATCTGCAAATATCTCGGAAACGAAGCGAGCTACGGCAAAATGTTAAGCGACCTTTTTTGTAGAAAATTAGGTTTCCTACTTTTTATGTTCTATGATATTTTTTGATCAGATGCGTAGTTCTCGAGATATATCAAGATATTTAAAAGTTCCGAAGCCGCACCAACATAATAGAGATACAGAAACACCGTGGCCCCTTTCTTTGAGATAACTCTGCACGATTGCGAGCTGGAAATGCCACTTCCAGTTTAGCTGTGCAGAAGAAGAACAACAAGAAGAAGAAATATCTCGAAATATGTCCATCAGGACCCTTCCGTTGAGATAAATCTGCAAATATCTCGGAAACGAAGCGAGCTATGGCAAAATGTTAAGAGACCTTTTTTGTAGAGAATTATGTTCCCTACAATTTATGTTCTATGATATTTTTTGATCAGATGCGTAGTTCTCGAGATATATCAAGATATTTAAAATTTCCGAAGCCGCACCAACATAATAGAGATACAGAAACACCGTGGCCCATTTCTTTGCGATAACTCTGCACTATTGCGAGCTGCAAATGCCACTTCCAGCTTAGCTGTGCAGAAGAGGAACAACAAGAAGAAGAAATATCTCGGAATAAGTCCGTCAGGCCCCTTCCCTTGAGATAAATCTGCAAATATCTCGGAAACGATGCCAGCTATGGGAAAATGTTAAAAAACCTTTTTTGTAGAGGATTAAGTTTCCTACTTTTTATCTTCTATGATATTTTCTGATCAGATGCGTAGTTCTCGAGATATATCAAGATATTTAAAAGTTCCGAAGCCGCACCAACATAATAGAGATACAGAAACACCGTGGCCCCTTTCTTTGAGATAACTCTGCACTATTGCGAGCTGTAAATGCCACTTCCAGCTTAGCTGTGCAGAAGAAGAACAACAAGAAGAAGAAATATCTCGAAATATGTCCGTCAGGCCCCTTCCCTTGAGATAAATCGGCAAGTATCTCGGAAACGAAGCGAGCTATGGCAAAATGTTAAGAGACCTTTTTTGTAGACAATTATGTTTCCTACAATTTATGTTCTATGATATTTTTTGATCAGATGCGTAGTTCTCGAGATATATCAAGATATTTAAAAGTTCCGAAGCCGCACCAACATAATAGAGATACAGAAACACCGTGGCCCCTCTCTTTGAGATAACTCTGCACTATTGCGAGCTGGAAATGCCACGTCCAGTTTAGCTGTGCAGAAGAAGAACAACAAGAAGAAGAAATATCTCGAAATATGTCCGTCAGGCCCCTTCCCTTGAGATAAATCTGCAAATATCTCGGAAACGAAGCGAGCTATGGCAAAATGTTAAGAGACCTTTTTTGTAGAGAATTATGTTTCCTACTTTTTATGTTCTATGATATTTTTTGATCAGATGCGTAGTTCTCGAGATATATCAAGATATTTAAAAGTTCCGAAGCCGCACTAACATAATAGAGATACAGAAACACCGTGGCCCCTTTCTTTGAGATAACTCTGCACTATTGCGCGCTGCAAATGCCACTTCCAGCTTAGCTGTGCAGAAGAAGAACAACAAGAAGAAGAAATATCTCGAAATATGTCCGTCAGGCCCCTTCCCTTGAGATAAATCTGCAAATATCTCGGAAACGAAGCGAGCTATGGCAAAATGTTAAGAGACCTTTTTTGTAGAGAATTATGTTTCCTACAATTTACGTTCTCTGATATTTTTTGATCAGAAGCGTAGTTTTCGAGATATATCGAGATATTTAAAAGTTCCGAAGCCGCACCAACATAATAGAGATACAGAAACACCGTGGCCCCTTTCTTTGAGATAACTCTGCACTATTGCGCGCTGCAAATGGCACTTCCAGCTTAGCTGTGCAGAAGAAGAACAACAAGAAGAAGAAATATCTCGAAATATGTCCGCCAGGCCCCTTCCCTTGAGATAAATCTGCAAATATCTCGGAAACGAAGCAGGCTACGGCAAAATGTTAAGAGACCTTTTTTGTAGAAAATTAGGATTCCTACTTTTTATGTTCTATGATATTTTTTGAGCAGATGCGTAGTTCTCGAGATATATCAAGATATTTAAAAGTTCCGAAGCCGCACCAACATAATAGAGATACAGAAACACCGTGGCCCCTTTCTTTGAGATAACTCTGCACTATTGCGCGCTGCAAATGGCACTTCCAGCTTAGCTGTGCAGAAGAAGAACAACAAGAAGAAGAAATATCTCGAAATATGTCCGTCAGGCCCCTTCCCTTGAGATAAATCTGCAAATATCTCGGAAACGAAGCGAGCTATTGCAAAACGTTAAGAGACCTTTCTTGTAGCGAATTAAGTTTCCTACTTTTTATGTTCTATGATATTTTTTGATCAGATGCGTAGTTCTCGAGATATATCAAGATATTTAAAAGCTCCGAAGCTGCACCAACATAATAGAGGTACAGAAACACCGTGGCCCCTTTCTTTGAGATAACTCTGCACTATTGCGAGCTGCAAATGCCACTTCCAGCTTAGCTGTGCAGAAGAAGAACAACAAGAAGAAGAAATATCTCGAAATATGTCCGTCGGCCCCTTCCCTTGAGATAAATCTGCAAATATCTCGGAAACGAAGCGAGCTATGGCAAAATGTTTAGAGACCTTTTTTGTAGAGAATTAAGTTTCCTACTTTTTATGTTCTATGATATTTTTCGATCAGAGGCGTAGTTCTCGAGATATATCAAGATATTTAAAAGTTCCGAAGCCGCACCAACATAATAGAGATACAGAAACACCGTGGCCCCTTTCTTTGAGATTACTCTGCACGATTGCGAGCTGGAAATGCCACTTCCAGTTTAGCTGTGCAGAAGAAGAACAACAAGAAGAAGAAATATCTCGAAATATGTCCATCAGGACCCTTCCCTTGAGATAAATCTGCAAATATCTCGGAAACGAAGCGAGCTATGGCAAAATGTTAAGAGACCTTTTTCGTAGAGAATTATGCTTCCTACAATTTATGTTCTATGATATTTTTTGATCAGAAGCGTAGTTTTCGAGATATATCGAGATATTTAAAAGTGCCGAAGCCGCACCAACATAATAGAGATACAGAAACACCGTGGCCCCTTTCTTTGGGATAACTCTGCACTATTGCGAGCTGGAAATGCCACTTCCAGTTTAGCTGTGCAGAAGAAGAACAACAAGAAGAAGAAATATCTCGAAATATGTCCGTCAGGACCCTTCCCTTGAGATAAATCTGCAAATATCTCGGAAATGAAGCGAGCTATTGCAAAACGTTAAGAGACCTTTTTTGTAGAGAATTAAGTTTCCTACTTTTTATGTTGTATGATATTTTTTGATCAGATGCGTAGTTCTCGAGATATATCAAGATATTTAAAAGCTCCGAAGCTGCACCAACATAATAGAGGTACAGAAACACCGTGGCCCCTTTCTTTGAGATAACTCTGCACTATTGCGAGCTGCAAATGCCACTTCCAGCTTAGCTGTGCAGAAGAAGAACAACAAGAAGAAGAAATATCTCGAAATATGTCCGTCAGGCCCCTTCCCTTGAGATAAATCTGCAAATACCTCGGAAACCAAGCGAGCTATGGCAAAATGTTAAGAGACCTTTTTTGTAGAGAATTAAGTTTCCTACTTTTTATGTTCTATGATATTTTTCGATCAGAGGCGTAGTTCTCGAGATATATCAAGATATTTAAAAGTTCCGAAGCCGCACCAATATAATAGAGATACAGAAACACCGTGGCCCCTTTCTTTGAGATAACTCTGCACGATTGCGAGCTGGAAATGCCACTTCCAGTTTAGCTGTGCAGAAGAAGAACAACAAGAAGAAGAAATATCTCGAAATATGTCCGTCAGGCCCCTTCCCTTGAGATAAATCTGCAAATATCTCGGAAACGATGCCAGCTATGGGAAAATGTTAAAAAACCTTTTTTGTAGAGGATTAAGTTTCCTACTTTTTATCTTCTATGATATTTTCTGATCAGATGCGTAGTTCTCGAGATATATCAAGATATTCAAAAGTTCCGAAGCCGCACCAACATAATAGAGATACAGACACACCGTGGCCCCTTTCTTTGAGATAACTCTGCACTATTGCGAGCTGTAAATGCCACTTCCAGCTTAGCTGTGCAGAAGAAGAACAACAAGAAGAAGAAATATCTCGAAATATGTCCCTCAGGCCCCTTCCCTTGAGATAAATCTGCAAATATCTCGGAAACCAAGCGAGCTATGGCAAAATGTTAAGAGACCTTATTTGTAGAGAATTAAGTTTCCTACTTTTTATGTTCCACGATATTTTTTGATCAGATGCGTAGTTCTCGAGATATATCAAGATATTTAAAAGTTCCGAAGCCGCACCAACATAATAGAGATACAGAAACACCGTGGCCCCTTTCTTTGAGATAACTCTGCACTATTGCGAGCTGCAAATGCCACTTCCAGCTTAGCTGTGCAGAAGAAGAACAACAAGAAGAAGAAATATCTGGAAATATGTCCGTCAGGCCCCTTCCCTTGAGATATATCTGCAAATATCTCGGAAACAAAGCGAGCTATGGCAAAATGTTAAGAGACCTTTTTTGTAGAGAATTATGTTTCCTACAATTTATGTTCTATGATATTTTTTGATCAGAAGCGTAGTTTTCGAGATATATCGAGATATTTAAAAGTTCCGAAGCCGCACCAACATAATAGAGATACAGAAACACCGTGGCCCCTTTCTTTCAGATAACTATGCACTATTGCGAGCTGCAAATGCCACTTCCAGCTTAGCTGTGCAGAAGAAGAACAACAAGAAGAAGAAATATCTCGAAATATGTCCGTCAGGCCCCTTCCCTTGAGATAAATCTGCAAATACCTCGGAAACCAAGCGAGCTATGGCAAAATGTTAAGAGACCTTTTTTGTAGAGAATTAAGTTTCCTACTTTTTATGTTCTATGATATTTTTCGATCAGAGGCGTAGTTCTCGAGATATATCAAGATATTTAAAAGTTCCGAAGCCGCACCAATATAATAGAGATACAGAAACACCGTGGCCCCTTTCTTTGAGATAACTCTGCACGATTGCGAGCTGGAAATGCCACTTCCAGTTTAGCTGTGCAGAAGAAGAACAACAAGAAGAAGAAATATCTCGAAATATGTCCGTCAGGCCCCTTCCCTTGAGATAAATCTGCAAATACCTCGGAAACCAAGCGAGCTATGGCAAAATGTTAAGAGACCTTTTTTGTAGAGAATTAAGTTTCCTACTTTTTATGTTCTATGATATTTTTCGATCAGAGGCGTAGTTCTCGAGATATATCAAGATATTTAAAAGTTCCGAAGCCGCACCAATATAATAGAGATACAGAAACACCGTGGCCCCTTTCTTTGAGATAACTCTGCACGATTGCGAGCTGGAAATGCCACTTCCAGTTTAGCTGTGCAGAAGAAGAACAACAAGAAGAAGAAATATCTCGAAATATGTCCGTCAGGCCAGTTCCTTTGAGCTGAATCTGCAAATATCTCGGAAACGAAGCGAGCTATGGCAAAATGTTAAGAGACGTTTTTTGTAGAGAATTATGTTTCCTACAATTTATGTTCTATGATATTTTTTGATCAGAAGCGTAGTTTTCGAGATATATCGAGATATTTAAAAGTTCCGAAGCCGCACCAACATAATAGAGATACAGAAACACCGTGGCCCCTTTCTTTGAGATAACTCTGCACTAGTGCGAGCCGCAAATGCCACTTCCAGCTTAGCTGTGCAGAAGAAGAACAACAAGAAGAAGAAATATCTCGAAATATGTCCGTCAGGCCCCTTCCCTTGAGATAAATCTGCAAATATCTCGGAAACGAAGAGAGCTATGGCAAAATGATAAGAGACCTTTTTTGTAGAGAAATAAGTTGCCTACTTTTTATGTTCTATGATATTTTTTGATCAGATGCGTAGTTCTCGAGATATATCAAGATATTTAAAAGTTCCGAAGCCGCACCAACATAATAGAGATACAGAAACACCGTGGCCCCTTTCTTTGAGATAACTCTGCACTATTGCGAGCTGCAAATGCCACTTCCAGCTTAGCTGTGCAGAGGAAGAACAACAAGAAGAAGAAATATCTCGAAATATGTCCGTCAGGCCAGTTCCTTTGAGCTGAATCTGCAAATATCTCGGAAACGAAGCGAGCTATGGCAAAATGTTAAGAGACGTTTTTTGTAGAGAATTAAGTTGCCTACTTTTTATGTTCTATGATATTTTTTGATCAGATGCGTAGTTTTCGAGATATATCGAGATATTTAAAAGTTCCGAAGCCGCACCAACATAATAGAGATACAGAAACACCGTGGCCCCTTTCTTTGAGATAACTCTGCACTAGTGCGAGCCGCAAATGCCACTTCCAGCTTAGCTGTGCAGAAGAAGAACAACAAGAAGAAGAAATATCTCGAAATATGTCCGTCAGGCCCCTTCCCTTGAGATAAATCTGCAAATATCTCGGAAACGAAGCGAGCTATTGCAAAATGTTAAGAGACCTTTTTTGTAGAGAATTGAGTTTCCTACTTTTTATGTTCTATGATATTTTTTGATCAGACGCGTAGTTCTCGTGATATATCAAGATATTTAAAAGTTCCGAAGCCGCACCAACATAATAGAGATACAGAAACACCGTGGCCCCTTTCTTTGAGATAACTCTGCACTATTGCGAGCTGCAAATGCCACTTCCAGCTTAGCTGTGCAGAGGAAGAACAACAAGAAGAAGAAATATCTCGAAATATGTCCGTCAGGCCAGTTCCTTTGAGCTGAATCTGCAAATATCTCGGAAACGAAGCGAGCTATGGCAAAATCTTAAGAGACGTTTATTGTAGAGAATTATGTTTCCTACAATTTATGTTCTATGATATTTTTTGATCAGAAGCGTAGTTTTCGAGATATATCGAGATATTTAAAAGTTCCGGAGCCGCACCAACATAATAGAGATACAGAAACACCGTGGCCCCTTTCTTTGAGATAACTCTGCACTAGTGCCAGCCGCAAATGCCACTTCCAGCTTAGCTGTGCAGAAGAAGAACAACAAGAAGAAGAAATATCTCGAAATATGTCCGTCAGGCCCCTTCCCTTGAGATAAATCTGCAAATATCTCGGAAACGAAGAGAGCTATAGCAAAATGATAAGAGACCTTTTTTGTAGAGAAATAAGTTGCCTACTTTTTATGTTCTATGATATTTTTTGATCAGATGCGTAGTTCTCGAGATATATCAAGATATTTAAAAGTTCCGAAGCCGCACCAACATAATAGAGATACAGAAACACCGTGGCCCCTTTCTTTGAGATAACTCTGCACTATTGCGAGCTGCAAATGCCACTTCCAGCTTAGCTGTGCAGAGGAAGAACAACAAGAAGAAGAAATATCTCGAAATATGTCCGTCAGGCCAGTTCCTTTGAGCTGAATCTGCAAATATCTCGGAAACGAAGCGAGCTATGGCAAAATGTTAAGAGACGTTTTTTGTAGAGAATTATGTTTCCTACAATTTATGTTCTATGATATTTTTTGATCAGAAGCGTAGTTTTCGAGATATATCGAGATATTTAAAAGTTCCGAAGCCGCACCAACATAATAGAGATACAGAAACACCGTGGCCCCTTTCTTTGAGATAACTCTGCACTAGTGCGAGCCGCAAATGCCACTTCCAGCTTAGCTGTGCAGAAGAAGAACAACAAGAAGAAGAAATATCTCGAAATATGTCCGTCAGGCCCCTTCCCTTGAGATAAATCTGCAAATATCTCGGAAACGAAGCGAGCTATTGCAAAATGTTAAGAGACCTTTTTTGTAGAGAATTGAGTTTCCTACTTTTTATGTTCTATGATATTTTTTGATCAGATGCGTAGTTCTCGAGATATATCAGGATATTTAAAAGTTAAGAAGCCGCACCAACATAATAGAGATACAGAAACACCGTGGCCCCTCTCTTTGAGATAACTCTGCACTATTGCGAGCTGGAAATGCCACTTCCAGTTTAGCTGTGCAGAAGAAGAACAACAAGAAGAAGAAATATCTCGAAATATGTCCGTCAGGCCCCTTCCCTTGAGATAAATCTGCAAATATCTCGGAAACGAAGAGAGCTATGGCAAAATGATAAGAGACCTTTTTTGTAGAGAAATAAGTTGCCTACTTTTTATGTTCTATGATATTTTTTGATCAGATGCGTAGTTCTCGAGATATATCAAGATATTTAAAAGTTCCGAAGCCGCACCAACATAATAGAGATACAGAAACACCGTGGCCCCTTTCTTTGAGATAACTCTGCACTATTGCGAGCTGCAAATGCCACTTCCAGCTTAGCTGTGCAGAGGAAGAACAACAAGAAGAAGAAATATCTCGAAATATGTCCGTCAGGCCAGTTCCTTTGAGCTGAATCTGCAAATATCTCGGAAACGAAGCGAGCTATGGCAAAATGTTAAGAGACGTTTTTTGTAGAGAATTATGTTTCCTACAATTTATGTTCTATGATATTTTTTGATCAGAAGCGTAGTTTTCGAGATATATCGAGATATTTAAAAGTTCCGAAGCCGCACCAACATAATAGAGATACAGAAACACCGTGGCCCCTTTCTTTGAGATAACTCTGCACTAGTGCGAGCCGCAAATGCCACTCCCAGCTTAGCTGTGCAGAAGAAGAACAACAAGAAGAAGAAATATCTCGAAATATGTCCGTCAGGCCCCTTCCCTTGAGATAAATCTGCAAATATCTCGGAAACGAAGCGAGCTATTGCAAAATGTTAAGAGACCTTTTTTGTAGAGAATTGAGTTTCCTACTTTTTATGTTCTATGATATTTTTTGATCAGACGCGTAGTTCTCGTGATATATCAAGATATTTAAAAGTTCCGAAGCCGCACCAACATAATAGAGATACAGAAACACCGTGGCCCCTTTCTTTGAGATAACTCTGCACTATTGCGAGCTGCAAATGCCACTTCCAGCTTAGCTGTGCAGAGGAAGAACAACAAGAAGAAGAAATATCTCGAAATATGTCCGTCAGGCCAGTTCCTTTGAGCTGAATCTGCAAATATCTCGGAAACGAAGCGAGCTATGGCAAAATCTTAAGAGACGTTTTTTGTAGAGAATTATGTTTCCTACAATTTACGTTCTATGATATTTTTTGATCAGAAGCGTAGTTTTCGAGATATATCGAGATATTTAAAAGTTCCGAAGCCGCACCAACATAGTAGAGATACAGAAACACCGTGGCCCCTTTCTTTGAGATAACTCTGCACTAGTGCGAGCCGCAAATGCCACTTCCAGCTTAGCTGTGCAGAAGAAGAACAACAAGAAGAAGAAATATCTCGAAATATGTCCGTCAGGCCCCTTCCCTTGAGATAAATCTGCAAATATCTCGGAAACGAAGCGAGCTATTGCAAAATGTTAAGAGACCTTTTTTGTAGAGAATTGAGTTTCCTACTTTTTATGTTCTATGATATTTTTTGATCAGATGCGTAGTTCTCGAGATATATCAGGATATTTAAAAGTTAAGAAGCCGCACCAACATAATAGAGATACAGAAACACCGTGGCCCCTCTCTTTGAGATAACTCTGCACTATTGCGAGCTGGAAATGCCACTTCCAGTTTAGCTGTGCAGAAGAAGAACAACAAGAAGAAGAAATATCTCGAAATATGTCCGTCAGGCCCCTTCCCTTGAGATAAATCTGCAAATATCTCGGAAACGAAGAGAGCTATGGCAAAATGATAATAGACCTTTTTTGTAGAGAATTAAGTTGCCTACTTTTTATGTTCTATGATATTTTTTGATCAGATGCGTAGTTCTCGAGATATATCAAGATATTTAAAAGTTCCGAAGCCGCACCAACATAATAGAGATACAGAAACACCGTGGCCCCTTTCTTTGAGATAACTCTGCACTATTGCGAGCTGCAAATGCCACTTCCAGCTTAGCTGTGCAGAGGAAGAACAACAAGAAGAAGAAATATCTCGAAATATGTCCGTCAGGCCAGTTCCTTTGAGCTGAATCTGCAAATATCTCGGAAACGAAGCGAGCTATGGCAAAATCTTAAGAGACGTTTTTTGTAGAGAATTATGTTTCCTACAATTTACGTTCTATGATATTTTTTGATCAGAAGCGTAGTTTTCGAGATATATCGAGATATTTAAAAGTTCCGAAGCCGCACCAACATAGTAGAGATACAGAAACACCGTGGCCCCTTTCTTTGAGATAACTCTGCACTAGTGCGAGCCGCAAATGCCACTTCCAGCTTAGCTGTGCAGAAGAAGAACAACAAGAAGAAGAAATATCTCGAAATATGTCCGTCAGGCCCCTTCCCTTGAGATAAATCTGCAAATATCTCGGAAACGAAGCGAGCTATTGCAAAATGTTAAGAGACCTTTTTTGTAGAGAATTGAGTTTCCTACTTTTTATGTTCTATGATATTTTTTGATCAGACGCGTAGTTCTCGAGATATATCAAGATATTTAAAAGTTCCGAAGCCGCACCAACATAATAGAGATACAGAAACACCGTGGCCCCTTTCTTTGAGATAACTCTGCACTATTGCGAGCTGCAAATGCCACTTCCAGCTTAGCTGTGCAGAGGAAGAACAACAAGAAGAAGAAATATCTCGAAATATGTCCGTCAGGCCAGTTCCTTTGAGCTGAATCTGCAAATATCTCGGAAACGAAGCGAGCTATGGCAAAATCTTAAGAGACGTTTTTTGTAGAGAATTATGTTTCCTACAATTTATGTTCTATGATATTTTTTGATCAGAAGCGTAGTTTTCGAGATATATCGAGATATTTAAAAGTTCCGGAGCCGCACCAACATAATAGAGATACAGAAACACCGTGGCCCCTTTCTTTGAGATAACTCTGCACTAGTGCCAGCCGCAAATGCCACTTCCAGCTTAGCTGTGCAGAAGAAGAACAACAAGAAGAAGAAATATCTCGAAATATGTCCGTCAGGCCCCTTCCCTTGAGATAAATCTGCAAATATCTCGGAAACGAAGAGAGCTATAGCAAAATGATAAGAGACCTTTTTTGTAGAGAAATAAGTTGCCTACTTTTTATGTTCTATGATATTTTTTGATCAGATGCGTAGTTCTTAAGATATATCAAGATATTTAAAAGTTCCGAAGCCGCACCAACATAATAGAGATACAGAAACACCGTGGCCCCTTTCTTTGAGATAATTCTGCACTATTGCGAGCTGCAAATGCCACTTCCAGCTTAGCTGTGCAGAGGAAGAACAACAAGAAGAAGAAATATCTCGAAATATGTCCGTCAGGCCAGTTCCTTTGAGCTGAATCTGCAAATATCTCGGAAACGAAGCGAGCTATGGCAAAATGTTAAGAGACGTTTTTTGTAGAGAATTATGTTTCCTACAATTTATGTTCTATGATATTTTTTGATCAGAAGCGTAGTTTTCGAGATATATCGAGATATTTAAAAGTTCCGAAGCCGCACCAACATAATAGAGATACAGAAACACCGTGGCCCCTTTCTTTGAGATAACTCTGCACTAGTGCGAGCCGCAAATGCCACTTCCAGCTTAGCTGTGCAGAAGAAGAACAACAAGAAGAAGAAATATCTCGAAATATGTCCGTCAGGCCCCTTCCCTTGAGATAAATCTGCAAATATCTCGGAAACGAAGCGAGCTATTGCAAAATGTTAAGAGACCTTTTTTGTAGAGAATTGAGTTTCCTACTTTTAATGTTCTATGATATTTTTTGATCAGACGCGTAGTTCTCGAGATATATCAAGATATTTAAAAGTTCCGAAGCCGCACCAACATAATAGAGATACAGAAACACCGTGGCCCCTTTCTTTGAGATAACTCTGCACTATTGCGAGCTGCAAATGCCACTTCCAGCTTAGCTGTGCAGAGGAAGAACAACAAGAAGAAGAAATATCTCGAAATATGTCCGTCAGGCCAGTTCCTTTGAGCTGAATCTGCAAATATCTCGGAAACGAAGCGAGCTATGGCAAAATCTTAAGAGACGTTTTTTGTAGAGAATTATGTTTCCTACAATTTACGTTCTATGATATTTTTTGATCAGAAGCGTAGTTTTCGAGATATATCGAGATATTTAAAAGTTCCGAAGCCGCACCAACATAGTAGAGATACAGAAACACCGTGGCCCCTTTCTTTGAGATAACTCTGCACTAGTGCGAGCCGCAAATGCCACTTCCAGCTTAGCTGTGCAGAAGAAGAACAACAAGAAGAAGAAATATCTCGAAATATGTCCGTCAGGCCCCTTCCCTTGAGATAAATCTGCAAATATCTCGGAAACGAAGCGAGCTATTGCAAAATGTTAAGAGACCTTTTTTGTAGAGAATTGAGTTTCCTACTTTTTATGTTCTATGATATTTTTTGATCAGACGCGTAGTTCTCGAGATATATCAAGATATTTAAAAGTTCCGAAGCCGCACCAACATAATAGAGATACAGAAACACCGTGGCCCCTTTCTTTGAGATAACTCTGCACTATTGCGAGCTGCAAATGCCACTTCCAGCTTAGCTGTGCAGAGGAAGAACAACAAGAAGAAGAAATATCTCGAAATATGTCCGTCAGGCCAGTTCCTTTGAGCTGAATCTGCAAATATCTCGGAAACGAAGCGAGCTATGGCAAAATCTTAAGAGACCTTTTTTGTAGAGAATTAAGTTGCCTACTTTTTATGTTCTATGATATTTTTTGATCAGATGCGTAGTTCTCGAGATATATCAAGATATTTAAAAGTTCCGAAGCCGCACCAACATAATAGAGATACAGAAACACCGTGGCCCCTTTCTTTGAGATAACTCTGCACTATTGCGAGCTGCAAATGCCACTTCCAGCTTAGCTGTGCAGAGGAAGAACAACAAGAAGAAGAAATATCTCGAAATATGTCCGTCAGGCCAGTTCCTTTGAGCTGAATCTGCAAATATCTCGGAAACGAAGCGAGCTATGGCAAAATCTTAAGAGACGTTTTTTGTAGAGAATTATGTTTCCTACAATTTACGTTCTATGATATTTTTTGATCAGAAGCGTAGTTTTCGAGATATATCGAGATATTTAAAAGTTCCGAAGCCGCACCAACATAGTAGAGATACAGAAACACCGTGGCCCCTTTCTTTGTGATAACTCTGCACTAGTGCGAGCCGCAAATGCCACTTCCAGCTTAGCTGTGCAGAAGAAGAACAACAAGAAGAAGAAATATCTCGAAATATGTCCGTCAGGCCCCTTCCCTTGAGATAAATCTGCAAATATCTCGGAAACGAAGCGAGCTATTGCAAAATGTTAAGAGACCTTTTTTGTAGAGAATTGAGTTTCCTACTTTTTATGTTCTATGATATTTTTTGATCAGACGCGTAGTTCTCGAGATATATCAAGATATTTAAAAGTTCCGAAGCCGCACCAACATAATAGAGATACAGAAACACCGTGGCCCCTTTCTTTGAGATAACTCTGCACTATTGCGAGCTGCAAATGCCACTTCCAGCTTAGCTGTGCAGAGGAAGAACAACAAGAAGAAGAAATATCTCGAAATATGTCCGTCAGGCCAGTTCCTTTGAGCTGAATCTGCAAATATCTCGGAAACGAAGCGAGCTATGGCAAAATCTTAAGAGACGTTTTTTGTAGAGAATTATGTTTCCTACAATTTATGTTCTATGATATTTTTTGATCAGAAGCGTAGTTTTCGAGATATATCGAGATATTTAAAAGTTCCGAAGCCGCACCAACATAATAGAGATACAGAAACACCGTGGCCCCTTTCTTTGAGATAACTCTGCACTAGTGCGAGCCGCAAATGCCACTTCCAGCTTAGCTGTGCAGAAGAAGAACAACAAGAAGAAGAAATATCTCGAAATATGTCCGTCAGGCCCCTTCCCTTGAGATAAATCTGCAAATATCTCGGAAACGAAGCGAGCTATTGCAAAATGTTAAGAGACCTTTTTTGTAGAGAATTGAGTTTCCTACTTTTTATGTTCTATGATATTTTTTGATCAGATGCGTAGTTCTCAAGATATATCAGGATATTTAAAAGTTAAGAAGCCGCACCAACATAATAGAGATACAGAAACACCGTGGCCCCTCTCTTTGAGATAACTCTGCACTATTGCGAGCTGGAAATGCCACTTCCAGTTTAGCTGTGCAGAAGAAGAACAACAAGAAGAAGAAATATCTCGAAATATGTCCGTCAGGCCCCTTCCCTTGAGATAAATCTGCAAATATCTCGGAAACGAAGAGAGCTATGGCAAAATGATAAGAGACCTTTTTTGTAGAGAATTAAGTTGCCTACTTTTTATGTTCTATGATATTTTTTGATCAGATGCGTAGTTCTCGAGATATATCAAGATATTTAAAAGTTCCGAAGCCGCACCAACATAATAGAGATACAGAAACACCGTGGCCCCTTTCTTTGAGATAACTCTGCACTATTGCGAGCTGCAAATGCCACTTCCAGCTTAGCTGTGCAGAGGAAGAACAACAAGAAGAAGAAATATCTCGAAATATGTCCGTCAGGCCAGTTCCTTTGAGCTGAATCTGCAAATATCTCGGAAACGAAGCGAGCTATGGCAAAATGTTAAGAGACGTTTTTTGTAGAGAATTATGTTTCCTACAATTTATGTTCTATGATATTTTTTGATCAGAAGCGTAGTTTTCGAGATATATCGAGATATTTAAAAGTTCCGAAGCCGCACCAACATAATAGAGATACAGAAACACCGTGGCCCCTTTCTTTGAGATAACTCTGCACTAGTGCGAGCCGCAAATGCCACTTCCAGCTTAGCTGTGCAGAAGAAGAACAACAAGAAGAAGAAATATCTCGAAATATGTCCGTCAGGCCCCTTCCCTTGAGATAAATCTGCAAATATCTCGGAAACGAAGCGAGCTATTGCAAAATGTTAAGAGACCTTTTTTGTAGAGAATTGAGTTTCCTACTTTTTATGTTCTATGATATTTTTTGATCAGACGCGTAGTTCTCGAGATATATCAAGATATTTAAAAGTTCCGAAGCCGCACCAACATAATAGAGATACAGAAACACCGTGGCCCCTTTCTTTGAGATAACTCTGCACTATTGCGAGCTGCAAATGCCACTTCCAGCTTAGCTGTGCAGAGGAAGAACAACAAGAAGAAGAAATATCTCGAAATATGTCCGTCAGGCCAGTTCCTTTGAGCTGAATCTGCAAATATCTCGGAAACGAAGCGAGCTATGGCAAAATCTTAAGAGACGTTTTTTGTAGAGAATTATGTTTCCTACAATTTATGTTCTATGATATTTTTTGATCAGAAGCGTAGTTTTCGAGATATATCGAGATATTTAAAAGTTCCGAAGCCGCACCAACATAATAGAGATACAGAAACACCGTGGCCCCTTTCTTTGAGATAACTCTGCACTAGTGCGAGCCGCAAATGCCACTTCCAGCTTAGCTGTGCAGAAGAAGAACAACAAGAAGAAGAAATATCTCGAAATATGTCCGTCAGGCCCCTTCCCTTGAGATAAATCTGCAAATATCTCGGAAACGAAGCGAGCTATTGCAAAATGTTAAGAGACCTTTTTTGTAGAGAAGTGAGTTTCCTACTTTTTATGTTCTATGATATTTTTTGATCAGATGCGTAGTTCTCGAGATATATCAGGATATTTAAAAGTTAAGAAGCCGCACCAACATAATAGAGATACAGAAACACCGTGGCCCCTCTCTTTGAGATAACTCTGCACTATTGCGAGCTGGAAATGCCACTTCCAGTTTAGCTGTGCAGAAGAAGAACAACAAGAAGAAGAAATATCTCGAAATATGTCCGTTAGGCCCATTCCCTTGAGATAAATCTGCAAATATCTCGGAAACGAAGCGAGCTATGGCAAAATGTTAACAGACTTTTTGTAGAGAATTAAGTTTCCTACTTTTTATGTTCTATGATATTTTTTGATCAGACGCGTAGTTTTCGAGATATATCGAGATATTTAAAAGTTCCGAAGCCGCACCAACATAATAGAGATACAGAAACACCGTGGCCCCTTTCTTTGAGATAACTCTGCACTAGTGCGAGCCGCAAATGCCACTTCCAGCTTAGCTGTGCAGAAGAAGAACAACAAGAAGAAGAAATATCTCGAAATATGTCCGTCAGGCCCCTTCCCTTGAGATAAATCTGCAAATATCTCGGAAACGAAGAGAGCTATGGCAAAATGTTAAGAGAACTTTTTTGTAGAGAATTGAGTTTCCTACTTTTTATGTTCTATGATATTTTTTGATCAGACGCGTAGTTCTCGAGATATATCAAGATATTTAAAAGTTCCGAAGCCGCACCAACATAATAGAGATACAGAAACACCGTGGCCCCTTTCTTTGAGATAACTCTGCACTATTGCGAGCTGCAAATGCCACTTCCAGCTTAGCTGTGCAGAGGAAGAACAACAAGAAGAAGAAATATCTCGAAATATGTCCGTCAGGCCAATTCCTTTGAGCTGAATCTGCAAATATCTCGGAAACGAAGCGAGCTATGGCAAAATCTTGAGAGACGTTTTTTGTAGAGAATTATGTTTCCTACAATTTATGTTCTATGATATTTTTTGATCAGAAGCGTAGTTTTCGAGATATATCGAGATATTTAAAAGTTCCGAAGCCGCACCAACATAATAGAGATACAGAAACACCGTGGCCCCTTTCTTTGAGATAACTCTGCACTAGTGCGAGCCGCAAATGCCACTTCCAGCTTAGCTGTGCAGAAGAAGAACAACAAGAAGAAGAAATATCTCGAAATATGTCCGTCAGGCCCCTTCCCTTGAAATAAATCTGCAAATATCTCGGAAACGAAGCGAGCTATTGCAAAATGTTAAGAGACCTTTTTTGTAGAGAATTGAGTTTCCTACTTTTTATGTTCTATGATATTTTTTGATCAGATGCGTAGTTCTCGAGATATATCAGGATATTTAAAAGTTAAGAAGCCGCACCAACATAATAGAGATACAGAAACACCGTGGCCCCTTTCTTTGAGATAACTCTGCACTATTGCGAGCTGCAAATGCCACTTCCAGCTTAGCTGTGCAGAGGAAGAACAACAAGAAGAAGAAATATCTCGAAATATGTCCGTCAGGCCAGTTCCTTTGAGCTGAATCTGCAAATATCTCGGAAACGAAGCGAGCGATGGCAAAATCTTAAGAGACGTTTTTTGTAGAGAATTATGTTTCCTACAATTTATGTTCTATGATATTTTTTGATCAGAAGCGTAGTTTTCGAGATATATCGAGATATTTAAAAGTTCCGAAGCCGCACCAACATAATAGAGATACAGAAACACCGTGGCCCCTTTCTTTGAGATAACTCTGCACTAGTGCGAGCCGCAAATGCCACTTCCAGCTTAGCTGTGCAGAAGAAGAACAACAAGAAGAAGAAATATCTCGAAATATGTCCGTCAGGCCCCTTCCCTTGAGATAAATCTGCAAATATCTCGGAAACGAAGCGAGCTATTGCAAAATGTTAGGAGACCTTTTTTGTAGAGAAGTGAGTTTCCTACTTTTTATGTTCTATGATATTTTTTGATCAGATGCGTAGTTCTCGAGATATATCAGGATATTTAAAAGTTAAGAAGCCGCACCAACATAATAGAGATACAGAAACACCGTGGCCCCTCTCTTTGAGATAACTCTGCACTATTGCGAGCTGGAAATGCCACTTCCAGTTTAGCTGTGCAGAAGAAGAACAACAAGAAGGAGAAATATCTCGAAATATGTCCGTTAGGCCCATTCCCTTGAGATAAATCTGCAAATATCTCGGAAACGAAGCGAGCTATGGCAAAATGTTAACAGACTTTTTTGTAGAGAATTAAGTTTCCTACTTTTTATGTTCTATGATATTTTTTGATCAGACGCGTAGTTTTCGAGATATATCGAGATATTTAAAAGTTCCGAAGCCGCACCAACATAATAGAGATACAGAAACACCGTGGCCCCTTTCTTTGAGATAACTCTGCACTAGTGCGAGCCGCAAATGCCACTTCCAGCTTAGCTGTGCAGAAGAAGAACAACAAGAAGAAGAAATATCTCGAAATATGTCCGTCAGGCCCCTTCCCTTGAGATAAATCTGCAAATATCTCGGAAACGAAGAGAGCTATGGCAAAATGTTAAGAGAACTTTTTTGTAGAGAATTGAGTTTCCTACTTTTTATGTTCTATGATATTTTTTGATCAGACGCGTAGTTCTCGAGATATATCAAGATATTTAAAAGTTCCGAAGCCGCACCAACATAATAGAGATACAGAAACACCGTGGCCCCTTTCTTTGAGATAACTCTGCACTATTGCGAGCTGCAAATGCCACTTCCAGCTTAGCTGTGCAGAAGAAGAACAACAAGCAGAAGAAATATCTCGAAATATGTCCGTCAGGCCCCTTCCCTTGAGATAAATCTGCAAATATCTCGGAAACGAAGAGAGCTATGGCAAAATGATAAGAGACCTTCTTTGTAGAGAATTAAGTTGCCTACTTTTTATGTTCTATGATATTTTTTGATCAGATGCGTAGTTCTGGAGATATATCAAGATATTTAAAAGTTCCGAAGCCGCACCAACATAATAGAGATTCAGAAACACCGTGGCCCCTTTCTTTGAGATAACTCTGCACTAGTGCGAGCCGCAAATGCCACTTCCAGCTTAGCTGTGCAGAAGAAGAACAACAAGAAGAAGAAATATCTCGAAATATGTCCGTTAGGCCCATTCCCTTGAGATAAATCTGCAAATATCTCGGAAACGAAGCGAGCTATGGCAAAATGATAAGAGACCTTTTTTGTAGAGAATTAAGTTGCCTACTTTTTATGTTCTATGATATTTTTTGATCAGATGCGTAGTTCTCGAGATATATCAAGATATTTAAAAGTTCCGAAGCTGCACCAACATAATAGAGGTGCAGAAACACCGTGGCCTCTTTCTTTGAGATAACTCTGCACTATTGCGAGCTGCAAATGCCACTTCCAGCTTAGCTGTGCAGAAGAGGAACAACAAGAAGAAGAAATATCTCGGAATATGTCCGTCAGGCCCCTTCCCTTGAGATAAATCTGCAAATATCTCGGAAACGATGCCAGCTATGGGAAAATGTTAAGAAACCTTTTTTGTAGAGAATTAAGTTTCCTACTTTTTATCTTCTATGATATTTTTTGATCAGATGCGTAGTTCTCGAGATATATCAAGATATTTAAAAGTTCCGAAGCCGCACCAACATAATAGAGATACAGAAACACCGTGGCCCCTTTCTTTGAGATAACTCTGCACTATTGCGAGCTATAAATGCCACTTCCAGCTTAGCTGTGCAGAAGAAGAACAACAAGAAGAAGAAATATCTCGAAATATGTCCGTCAGGCCCCTTCCCTTGAGATATATCTGCAAATATCTCGGAAACAAAGCGAGCTATGGCAAAATGTTAAGAGACCTTTTTTGTAATGAATTATGTTTCCTACAATTTATGTTCTATGATATTTTTTGATCAGAAGCGTAGTTTTCGAGATATATCGAGATATTTAAAAGTTCCGAAGCCGCACCAACATAATAGAGATACAGAAACACCGTGGCCCCTTTCTTTCAGATAACTATGCACTATTGCGAGCTGCAAATGCCACTTCCAGCTTAGCTGTGCAGAAGAAGAACAACAAGAAGAAGAAATATCTCGAAATATGTCTGTCAGGCCCCTTACCTTGAGATAAATCTGCAAATATCTCGGAAACGAAGCGAGCTATGGCAAAATGTTAAGAGACCTTTTTTGTAGAGAATTAAGTTTCCTACTTTTTATCTTGTATGATATTTTCTGACCAGATTCGTAGTTCTCGAGATATATCAAGATATTTAAAAGTTCCGAAGACGCACCAACATAATAGAGATACAGAAACACCGTGGCCCCTCTCTTTGAGATAACTCTGCACAATTGCGAGCTGCAAATGCCACTTCCAGCTTAGCTGTGCAGAGGAAGAACAACAAGAAGAAGAAATATCTCGAAATATGTCCGTCAGGCCAGTTCCTTTGAGCTGAATCTGCAAATATCTCGGAAACGAAGCGAGCTATGGCAAAATGTTGAGAGACATTTTTTGTAGAGAATTATGTTTCCTACAATTTATGTTCTATGATATTTTTTGATCAGAAGCGTAGTTTTCGAGATATATCGAGATATTTAAAAGTTCCGAAGCCGCACCAACATAATAGAGATACAGAAACACCGTGGCCCCTTTCTTTGAGATAACTCTGCACTAGTGCGAGCCGCAAATGCCACTTCCAGCTTAGCTGTGCAGAAGAAGAACAACAAGAAGAAGAAATATCTCGAAATATGTCCGTTAGGCCCATTCCCTTGAGATAAATCTGCAAATATCTCGGAAACGAAGCGAGCTATGGCAAAATGATAAGAGACCTTTTTTGTAGAGAATTAAGTTGCATACTTTTTATGTTCTATGATATTTTTTGATCAGATGCGTAGTTCTCGAGGTATATCAAGATATTGAAAAGTTCCGAAGCTGCACCAACATAATAGAGGTGCAGAAACACCGTGGCCTCTTTCTTTGAGATAACTCTGCACTATTGCGAGCTGCAAATGCCACTTCCAGCTTAGCTGTGCAGAAGAGGAACAACAAGAAGAAGAAATATCTCGGAATATGTCCGTCAGGCCCCTTCCCTTGAGATAAATCTGCAAATATCTCGGAAACGATGCCAGCTATGGGAAAATGTTAAGAAACCTTTTTTGTAGAGAATTAAGTTTCCTACTTTTTATCTTCTATGATATTTTTTGATCAGATGCGTAGTTCTCGAGATATATCAAGATATTTAAAAGTTCCGAAGCCGCACCAACATAATAGAGATACAGAAACACCGTGGCCCCTTTCTTTGAGATAACTCTGCACTATTGCGAGCTATAAATGCCACTTCCAGCTTAGCTGTGCAGAAGAAGAACAACAAGAAGAAGAAATATCTCGAAATATGTCCGTCAGGCCCCTTCCCTTGAGATATATCTGCAAATATCTCGGAAACAAAGCGAGCTATGGCAAAATGTTAAGAGACCTTTTTTGTAATGAATTATGTTTCCTACAATTTATGTTCTATGATATTTTTTGATCAGAAGCGTAGTTTTCGAGATATATCGAGATATTTAAAAGTTCCGAAGCCGCACCAACATAATAGAGATACAGAAACACCGTGGCCCCTTTCTTTCAGATAACTATGCACTATTGCGAGCTGCAAATGCCACTTCCAGCTTAGCTGTGCAGAAGAAGAACAACAAGAAGAAGAAATATCTCGAAATATGTCCGTCAGGCCCCTTCCCTTGAGATATATCTGCAAATATCTCGGAAACAAAGCGAGCTATGGCAAAATGTTAAGAGACCTTTTTTGTAATGAATTATGTTTCCTACAATTTATGTTCTATGATATTTTTTGATCAGAAGCGTAGTTTTCGAGATATATCGAGATATTTAAAAGTTCCGAAGCCGCACCAACATAATAGAGATACAGAAACACCGTGGCCCCTTTCTTTCAGATAACTATGCACTATTGCGAGCTGCAAATGCCACTTCCAGCTTAGCTGTGCAGAAGAAGAACAACAAGAAGAAGAAATATCTCGAAATATGTCCGTCAGGCCCCTTACCTTGAGATAAATCTGCAAATATCTCGGAAACGATGCGAGCTATGGCAAAATGTTAAGAGACCTTTTTTGTAGAGAATTAAGTTTCCTACTTTTTATCCTCTATGATATTTTCTGACCAGATTCGTAGTTCTCGAGATATATCAAGATATTTAAAAGTTCCGAAGACGCACCAACATAATAGAGATACAGAAACACCGTGGCCCCTCTCTTTGAGATAACTCTGCACAATTGCGAGCTGCAAATGCCACTTCCAGCTTAGCTGTGCAGAAGAAGAACAACAAGAAGACGAAATATCTCGAAATATGTCCGTCAGGCCCCTTCCCTTGAGATAAATCGGCAAGTATCTCGGAAACGAAGCGAGCTATGCCAAAATGTTAAGAGACCTTATTTGTAGACAATTAAGTTTCCTACTTTTTATGTTCTATGATATTTTTTGATCAGATGCGTAGTTCTCGAGATATATCAAGATATTTAAAAGTTCCGAAGCTGCACCAACATAATAGAGGTGCAGAAACACCGTGGCCTCTTTCTATGAGATAACTCCGCACTATTGCGAGCTGCAAATGCCACTTCCAGCTTAGCTGTGCAGAAGAGGAACAACAAGAAGAAGAAATATCTCGGAATATGTCCGTCAGGCCCCTTCCCTTGAGATATATCTGCAAATATCTCGGAGACGAAGCGAGCAATGGCAAAATGTTAAGAGACCTTTTTTGTAGAGAATTATGTTTCCTACTTTTTATGTTCTATGATATTTTTTGATCAGACGCGTAGTTCTCGAGATATATCAAGATATTTAAAAGTTCCGAAGCCGCACCAACATAATAGGGATACAGAAACACCGTGCCCCTCTCTTTGAGATAACTCTGCACTATTGCGAGCTGCAAATGCCACTTCCAGCTTAGCTGTGCAGAAGAAGAACAACAAGAAGAAGAAATATCTCGAAATATGTCCGTCAGGCCCCTTCCCTTGAGATATATCTGCAAATATCTCGGAAACGAAGCGAGCTATGGCAAAATGTTAAGAGACCTTTTTTGTAGAGAATTATGTTTCCTACAATTTATGTTCTATGATATTTTTTGATCAGAAGCGTAGTTTTCGAGATATATCGAGATATTTAAAAGTTCCGAAGCCGCACCAACATAATAGAGATACAGAAACACCGTGGCCCCTTTCGTTGAGATAACTCTGCACTAGTGCGAGCCGCAAATGCCACTTCCAGCTTAGCTGTGCAGAAGAAGAACAACAAGAAGAAGAAATATCTCGAAATATGTCCGTCAGGCCCCTTCCCTTGAGATAAATCTGCAAATATCTCGGAAACGAAGAGAGCTATGGCAAAATGATAAGAGACCTTCTTTGTAGAGAATTAAGTTGCCTACTTTTTATGTTCTATGATATTTTTTGATCAGATGCGTAGTTCTCGAGATATATCAAGATATTTAAAAGTTCCGAAGCCGCACCAACATAATAGAGATTCAGAAACACCGTGGCCCCTTTCTTTGAGATAACTCTGCACTATTGCGAGATGCAAATGCCACTTCCAGCTTAGCTGTGCACAGGAAGAACAACAAGCAGAAGGAATATCTCGAAATATGTCCGTCAGGCCAGTTCCTTTGAGCTGAATCTGCAAATATCTCGGAAACGAAGCGTGCTATGGCAAAATGTTAAGAGACGTTTTTTGTAGAGAATTATGTTTCCTACAATTTATGTTCTATGATATTTTTTGATCAGAAGCGTAGTTTTCGAGATATATCGAGATATTTAAAAGTTCCGAAGCCGCACCAACATAATAGAGATACAGAAACACCGTGGCCCCTTTCTTTGAGATAACTCTGCACTATTGCGAGCTGTAAATGCCACTTCCAGCTTAGCTGTGCAGAAGAAGAACAACAAGAAGAAGAAATATCTGGAAATATGTCCGTCAGGCCCCTTTCCTTGAGATATATCTGCAAATATCTCGGAGACGAAGCGAACTATGGCAAAATGTTAAGAGACCTTTTTTGTAGAGAATTATGTTTCCTACTTTTTATGTTCTATGATATTTTTTGATCAGACGCGTAGTTCTCGAGATATATCAAGATATTTAAAAGTTCCGAAGCCGCACCAACATAATAGAGGTACAGAAACACCGTGGCCCCTTTCTTTGAGATAACTCTGCACTATTGCGAGCTGCAAATGCCACTTTCAGCTTAGCTGTGCAGAAGAAGAACAACAAGAAGAAGAAATATCTCGAAATATGTCCGTCAGGCCCCTTGCCTTGAGATAAATCTGCAAATATCTCGGAAACGAAGAGAGCTACGGCAAAATGTTAAGAGACCTGTTTTGTAGAGAATTAGGTTTCCTACTTTTTATGTTCTATGATATTTTTTGATCAGATGCGTAGTTCTCGAGATATATCAAGATATTTAAAAGTTCCGAAGCCGCACCAACATAATAGAGATACAGAAACACCGTGGCCCCTTTCTTTGAGATAACTCTGCACTATTGCGAGCTGTAAATGCCACTTCCAGCTTAGCTGTGCAGAAGAAGAACAACAAGAAGAAGAAATATCTCGAAATATGTCCGTCAGGCCCCTTCCCTTGAGATATATCTGCAAATATCTCGGAAACGAAGCGAGCTATGGCAAAATGTTAAGAGACCTTTTTTGTAGAGAATTATGTTTCCTACAATTTATGTTCTATGATATTTTTTGATCAGAAGCGTAGTTTTCGAGATATATCGAGATATTTAAAAGTTCCGAAGCCGCACCAACATAATAGAGATACAGAAACACCGTGGCCCCTTTCGTTGAGATAACTCTGCACTAGTGCGAGCCGCAAATGCCACTTCCAGCTTAGCTGTGCAGAAGAAGAACAACAAGAAGAAGAAATATCTCGAAATATGTCCGTCAGGCCCCTTCCCTTGAGATAAATCTGCAAATATCTCGGAAACGAAGCGAGCTATGGCAAAATGTTAAGAGACCTTTTTTGTAGAGAATTAAGTTTCCTACTTTGTATGTTCTATGATATTTTTTGATCAGACGCGTAGTTCTCGAGATATATCAAGATGTTTAAAAGTTCCGAAGCCGCACCAACATAATAGAGATACAGAAACACCGTGGCCCCTTTCTTTGAGATAACTCTGCACTATTGCGAGCTGTAAATGCCACTTCCAGCTTAGCTGTGCAGAAGAAGAACAACAAGAAGAAGAAATATCTCGAAATATGTCCGTCAGGCCCCTTCCCTTGAGATATATCTGCAAATATCTCGGAAACGAAGCGAGCTATGGCAAAATGTTAAGAGACCTTTTTTGTAGAGAATTATGTTTCCTACAATTTATGTTCTATGATATTTTTTGATCAGAAGCGTAGTTTTCGAGATATATCGAGATATTTAAAAGTTCCGAAGCCGCACCAACATAATAGAGATACAGAAACACCGTGGCCCCTTTCGTTGAGATAACTCTGCACTAGTGCGAGCCGCAAATGCCACTTCCAGCTTAGCTGTGCAGAAGAAGAACAACAAGAAGAAGAAATATCTCGAAATATGTCCGTCAGGCCCCTTCCCTTGAGATAAATCTGCAAATATCTCGGAAACGAAGCGAGCTATGGCAAAATGTTAAGAGACCTTTTTTGTAGAGAATTAAGTTTCCTACTTTGTATGTTCTATGATATTTTTTGATCAGACGCGTAGTTCTCGAGATATATCAAGATATTTAAAAGTTCCGAAGCCGCACCAACATAATAGAGATACAGAAACACCGTGGCCCCTTTCTTTGAGATATCTCTGCACTATTGCGAGCTGCAAATGCCACTTCCAGCTTAGCTGCGCAGAAGAAGAACAACAAGAAGAAGAAATATCTCGAAATATGTCCGTCAGGCCCCTTCCCTTGAGATATATCTGCAAATATCTCGGAAACGAAGCGAGCTATGGCAAAATGTTAAGAGACCTTTTTTGTAGAGAATTATGTTTCCTACAATTTATGTTCTATGATATTTTTTGATCAGATGCGTAGTTCTCGAGATATACCAAGATATTTAAAAGTTCCGAAGCCGCACCAACATAATAGAGATACAGAAACACCGTGGCCCCTTTCTTTGAGATAACTCTGCACTATTGCGAGCTGCAAATGCCACTTCCAGCTTAGCTGTGCAGAGGAAGAACAACAAGAAGAAGGAATATCTCGAAATATGTCCGTCAGGCCAGTTCCCTTGAGCTGAATCTGCAAATATCTCGGAAACGAAGCGAGCTATGGCAAAATGTTAAGAGACGTTTTTTGTAGAGAATTATGTTTCCTACAATTTATGTTCTATGATATTTTTTGATCAGAAGCGTAGTTTTCGAGATATATCGAGATATTTAAAAGTTCCGAAGCCGCACCAACATAATAGAGATACAGAAACACCGTGGCCCCTTTCTTTGAGATAACTCTGCACTATTGCCAGCTGTAAATGCCACTTCCAGCTTAGCTGTGCAGAAGAAGAACAACAAGAAGAAGAAATATCTGGAAATATGTCCGTCAGGCCCCTTCCCTTGAGATATATCTGCAAATATCTCGGAGACGAAGCGAGCTATGGCAAAATGTTAAGAGACCTTTTTTGTAGAGAATTATGTTTCCTACTTTTTATGTTCTATGATATTTTTTGATCAGACGCGTAGTTCTCGAGATATATCAACATATTTAAAAGTTCCGAAGCCGCACCAACATAATAGAGATACAGAAACACCGTGGCCCCTTTCTTTGAGATATCTCTGCACTATTGCGAGCTGCAAATGCCACTTCCAGCTTAGCTGCGCAGAAGAAGAACAACAAGAAGAAGAAATATCTCGAAATATGTCCGTCAGGCCCCTTCCCTTGAGATATATCTGCAAATATCTCGGAAACGAAGCGAGCTATGGCAAAATGTTAAGAGACCTTTTTTGTAGAGAATTATGTTTCCTACAATTTATGTTCTATGATATTTTTTGATCAGATGCGTAGTTCTCGAGATATACCAAGATATTTAAAAGTTCCGAAGCCGCACCAACATAATAGAGATACAGAAACACCGTGGCCCCTTTCTTTGAGATAACTCTGCACTATTGCGAGCTGCAAATGCCACTTCCAGCTTAGCTGTGCAGAGGAAGAACAACAAGAAGAAGGAATATCTCGAAATATGTCCGTCAGGCCAGTTCCCTTGAGCTGAATCTGCAAATATCTCGGAAATGAAGCGAGCTATGGCAAAATGTTAAGAGACGTTTTTTGTAGAGAATTATGTTTCCTACAATTTATGTTCTATGATATTTTTTGATCAGAAGCGTAGTTTTCGAGATATATCGAAATATTTAAAAGTTCCGAAGCCGCACCAACATAATAGAGATACAGAAACACCGTGGCCCCTTTCTTTCAGATAACTATGCACTATTGCGAGCTGCAAATGCCACTTCCAGCTTAGCTGTGCAGAAGAAGAACAACAAGAAGAAGAAATATCTGGAAATATGTCCGTCAGGCCCCTTCCCTTGAGATATATCTGCAAATATCTCGGAGACGAAGCGAGCTATGGCAAAATGTTAAGAGACCTTTTTTGTAGAGAATTATGTTTCCTACTTTTTATGTTCTATGATATTTTTTGATCAGACGCGTAGTTCTCGAGATATATCAAGATATTTAAAAGTTCCGAAGCCGCACCAACATAATAGAGATACAGAAACACCGTGGCCCCTTTCTTTCAGATATCTATGCACTATTGCGAGCTGCAAATGCCACTTCCAGCTTAGCTGTGCAGAAGAAGAACAACAAGAAGAAGAAATATCTCGAAATATGTCCGTCAGGCCCCTTCCCTTGAGATATATCTGCAAATATCTCGGAAACGAAGCGAGCTATGGCAAAATGTTAAGAGACCTTTTTTGTAGAGAATTATGTTTCCTACAATTTATGTTCTATGATATTTTTTGATCAGATGCGTAGTTCTCGAGATATACCAAGATATTTAAAAGTTCCGAAGCCGCACCAACATAATAGAGATACAGAAACACCGTGGCCCCTTTCTTTGAGATAACTCTGCACTATTGCGAGCTGCAAATGCCACTTCCAGCTTAGCTGTGCAGAGGAAGAACAACAAGAAGAAGGAATATCTCGAAATATGTCCGTCAGGCCAGTTCCCTTGATCTGAATCTGCAAATATCTCGGAAACGAAGCGAGCTATGGCAAAATGTTAAGAGACGTTTTTTGTAGAGAATTATGTTTCCTACAATTTATGTTCTATGATATTTTTTGATCAGAAGCGTAGTTTTCGAGATATATCGAGATATTTAAAAGTTCCGAAGCCGCACCAACATAATAGAGATACAGAAACACCGTGGCCCCTTTCTTTGAGATAACTCTGCACTATTGCCAGCTGTAAATGCCACTTCCAGCTTAGCTGTGCAGAAGAAGAACAACAAGAAGAAGAAATATCTGGAAATATGTCCGTCAGGCCCCTTCCCTTGAGATATATCTGCAAATATCTCGGAGACGAAGCGAGCTATGGCAAAATGTTAAGAGACCTTTTTTGTAGAGAATTATGTTTCCTACTTTTTATGTTCTATGATATTTTTTGATCAGACGCGTAGTTCTCGAGATGTATCAAGATATTTAAAAGTTCCGAAGCCGCACCAACATAATAGAGATACAGAAACACCGTGGCCCCTTTCTTTGAGATATCTCTGCACTATTGCGAGCTGCAAATGCCACTTCCAGCTTAGCTGCGCAGAAGAAGAACAACAAGAAGAAGAAATATCTCGAAATATGTCCGTCAGGCCCCTTCCCTTGAGATATATCTGCAAATATCTCGGAAACGAAGCAAGCTATGGCAAAATGTTAAGAGACCTTTTTTGTAGAGAATTATGTTTCCTACAATTTATGTTCTATGATATTTTTTGATCAGAAGCGTAGTTTTCGAGATATATCGAGATATTTAAAAGTTCCGAAGCCGCACCAACATAATAGGGATACAGAAACACCGTGGCCCCTTTCTTTGAGATAACTCTGCACTAGTGCGAGCCGCAAATGCCACTTCCAGCTTAGCTGTGCAGAAGAAGAACAACAAGAAGAAGAAATATCTCGAAATATGTCCGTCAGGCCACTTCCCTTGAGATAAATCTGCAAATATCTCGGAAACGAAGCGAGCTATGGCAAAATGTTAAGAGACGTTTTTTGTAGAGAATTATGTTTCCTACAATTTATGTTCTATGATATTTTTTGATCAGAAGCGTAGTTTTCGAGATATATCGAGATATTTAAAAGTTCCGAAGCCGCACCAACATAATAGAGATACAGAAACACCGTGGCCCCTTTCTTTGAGATAACTCTGCACTATTGCGACCTGCTAATGCCACTTCCAGCTCAGCTGTGCAGAAGAAGAACAACAAGAAGAAGAAATATCTCGAAATATGTCCGTCAGGCCCCTTCCCTTGAGATAAATCTGCAAATATCTCGGAAACGAAGCGAGCTATGGCAAAATGTTAAGAGACCTTTTTTGTAGAGAATTAAGTTTCCTACTTTTTATGTTCTATGATATTTTTTGATCAGATGCGTAGTTCTCGAGATATATCAAGATATTTAAAAGTTCCGAAGCTGCACCAACATAATAGAGGTACAGAAACACCGTGGCCTCTTTCTTTGAGATAACTCTGCACTATTGCGAGCTGCGAATGCCGCTTCGAGCTTAGCTGTGCAGAAGAAGAACAACAAGAAGAAGAAATATCTCGAAATATGTCCGTCAGACCCCTTCCCTTGAGATAAATCTGCAAATATCTCGGAAACGAAGCGAGCTATGGCGAAATGTTAAGAGACCTTTTTTGTAGAGAATTATGTTTCCTACAATTTATGTTCTATGATGTTTTTTGATCAGATGCGTAGTTCTCGAGATATATCGAGATATTTAAAAGTTCCGAAGCCGCACCAACATAATAGAGATACAGAAACACCGTGGCCCCTTTCTTTGAGATAACTCTGCACTATTGCGAGCTGCAAATGCCACTTCCAGCTTAGCTGTGCAGAGGAAGAACAACAAGAGGAAGAAGTATCTCGAAATATGTCCGTCAGGCCCGTTCCTTTGAGCTGAATCTGCAAATATCTCGGAAACGAAACGAGCTATGGCAAAATGTTAAGAGACCTTTTTTGTAGAGAATTAAGTTTCCTACTTTTTATGTTCGATGATATTTTTTGATCAGATGCGTAGTTCTCGAGATATATCAAGATATTTAAAAGTTCCGAAGCTGCACCAACATAATAGAGGTACAGAAACACCGTGGCCTCTTTCTTTGAGATAACTCTGCACTATTGCGAGCTGCAAATGCCACTTCGAGCTTAGCTGTGCAGAAGAAGAACAATAAGAAGAAGAAATATCTCGAAATATGTCCGTCAGGCCCCTTCCCTTGAGATAAATCTGCAAATATCTCGGAAACGAAGAGAGCTATGGCAAAATGTTAAGAGACCTTTTTTGTAGAGAATTAAGTTTCCTACTTTTCATGTTCTATGATATTTTTTGATCAGATGCGTAGCTCTCGAGATATATCAAGATATTTAAAAGTTCCGAAGCCGCACCAACATAACAGAGATACAGAAACACCGTGGCCCCTTTCTTTGAGATAACTCTGCACTATTGCGAGCTGCAAATGCCACTTCCAGCTTAGCTGTGCAGAGGAAGAACAACAAGAGGAAGAAGTATCTCGAAATATGTCCGTCAGGCCCGTTCCTTTGAGCTGAATCTGCAAATATCTCGGAAACGAAGCGAGCTATGGCAAAATGTTAAGATACGTTTTTTGTAGAGAATTATGTTTCCTACAATTTATGTTCTATGATATTTTTTGATCAGAAGCGTAGTTTTCGAGATTTATCGAGATATTTAAAAGTTCCGAAGCCGCACCAACATAATAGAGATACAGAAACACCGTGGCCCCTTTCTTTGAGATAACTCTGCACTAGTGCGAGCCGCAAATGCCACTTCCAGCTTAGCTGTGCAGAAGAAGAACAACAAGAAGAAGAAATATCTCGAAATATGTCCGTCAGGCCCCTTCCCTTGAGATAAATCTGCAGATATCTCGGAAACGAAGCGAGCTATGGCAAAATGTTAAGAGACCTTTTTTGTAGAGAATTATGTTTCCTACAATTTATGTTCTATGATATTTTTTGATCAGAAGCGTAGTTTTCGAGATATATCGAGATATTTAAAAGTTCCGAAGCCGCACCAACATAATAGAGATACAGAAACACCGTGGCCCCTTTCATTGAGATAACTCTGCACTATTGCGAGCTGGAAATGCCACTTCCAGCTTAGCTGTGCAGAAGAAGAACAACAAGAAGAAGAAATATCTCGAAATATGTCCGTCAGACCCCTTCCCTTGAGATGAATCTGCAAATATCTCGGAAACGAAGCGAGCTATGGCAAAATGTTAAGAGACCTTTTTTGTAGAGAATAATGTTTCCTACAATTTACGTTCTATGATATTTTTTGATCAGAAGCGTAGTTTTCGAGATATATCGAGATATTTAAAAGTTCCGAAGCCGCACCAACATAATAGAGATACAGAAACACCGTGGCCCCTTTCTTTGAGATAACTCTGCACTATTGCGACCTGCAAATGCCACTCCCAGCTCAGCTGTGCAGAAGAAGAACAACAAGAAGAAGAAATATCTCGAAATATGTCCGTCAGGCCCCTTCCCTTGAGATAAATCTGCAAATATCTCGGAAACGAAGCGAGCTATGGCAAAATGTTAAGTGACCTTTTTTGTAGAGAATTAAGTTTCCTACTTTTTATGTTCTATGATATTTTTTGATCAGAAGCGTAGTTTTCGAGATATATCGAGATATTTAAAAGTTCCGAAGCCGCACCAACATAATAGAGATACAGAAACACCGTGGCCCCTTTCTTTGAGATAACTCTGCACTAGTGCGAGCCGCAAATGCCACTTCCAGCTTAGCTGTGCAGAAGAAGAACAACAAGAAGAAGAAATATCTCGAAATATGCCCGTCAGGCCCCTTCCCTTGAGATAAATATGCAAATATCTCGGAAACGAAGCGAGCTATGGCAAAATGTTAAGAGACCTTTTTTGTAGAGAATTAAGTTTCCTACTTTTTATCTTCTATGATATTTTTTGATCAGATGCGTAGTTCTCGAGATATATCAAGATATTTAAAAGTTCCGAAGCCGCACCAACATAATAGAGATACAGAAACACCGTGGCCCCTTTCATTGAGATAACTCTGCACTATTGCGAGCTGGAAATGCCACTTCCAGCTTAGCTGTGCAGAAGAAGAACAACAAGAAGAAGAAATATCTCGAAATATGTCCGTCAGACCCCTTCCCTTGAGATGAATCTGCAAATATCTCGGAAACGAAGCGAGCTATGGCAAAATGTTAAGAGACCTTTTTTGTAGAGAATAATGTTTCCTACAATTTACGTTCTATGATATTTTTTGATCAGAAGCGTAGTTTTCGAGATATATCGAGATATTTAAAAGTTCCGAAGCCGCACCAACATAATAGAGATACAGAAACACCGTGGCCCCTTTCTTTGAGATAACTCTGCACTATTGCGACCTGCAAATGCCACTCCCAGCTCAGCTGTGCAGAAGAAGAACAACAAGAAGAAGAAATATCTCGAAATATGTCCGTCAGGCCCCTTCCCTTGAGATAAATCTGCAAATATCTCGGAAACGAAGCGAGCTATGGCAAAATGTTAAGTGACCTTTTTTGTAGAGAATTAAGTTTCCTACTTTTTATGTTCTATGATATTTTTTGATCAGAAGCGTAGTTTTCGAGATATATCGAGATATTTAAAAGTTCCGAAGCCGCACCAACATAATAGAGATACAGAAACACCGTGGCCCCTTTCTTTGAGATAACTCTGCACTAGTGCGAGCCGCAAATGCCACTTCCAGCTTAGCTGTGCAGAAGAAGAACAACAAGAAGAAGAAATATCTCGAAATATGCCCGTCAGGCCCCTTCCCTTGAGATAAATATGCAAATATCTCGGAAACGAAGCGAGCTATGGCAAAATGTTAAGAGACCTTTTTTGTAGAGAATTAAGTTTCCTACTTTTTATCTTCTATGATATTTTTTGATCAGATGCGTAGTTCTCGAGATATATCAAGATATTTAAAAGTTCCGAAGCCGCACCAACATAATAGAGATACAGAAACACCGTGGCCCCTCTCTTTGAGATAACTCTGCACTATTGCGAGCTGCAAATGCCACTTCCAGCTTAGCTGTGCAGAAGAAGAACAACAAGAAGAAGAAATATCTCGAAATATGTCCGTCAGGCCCCTTCCCTTGAGATATATCTGCAAATATCTCGGAAACGAAGCGAGCTATGGCAAAATGTTTAGAGACCTTTCTTGTAGAGAATTAAGTTTCCTACTTTTTATGTAGTATGATATTTTTTGATCAGATGCGTAGTTCTCGAGATATATCAAGATATTTAAAAGTTCCGAAGCCGCACCAACATAATAGAGATACAGAAACACCGTGGCCCCTTTCTTTGGGATAACTCTGCACTATTGCGAGCTGCAAATGCCACTTCCAGCTTAGCTGTGCAGAAGAAGAACAACAAGAAGAAGAAATATCTCGAAATATGTCCGTCAGGCCACTTCCCTTGAGATAAATCTGCAAATATCTCGGAAACGAAGCGAGCTATGGCAAAATGTTAAGAGACCTTTTTTGTAGAGAATTAAGTTTCCTACTTTTTATGTTCGATGATATTTTTTGATCAGTTGCGTAGTTCTCGAGATATATCAAGATATTTAAAAGTTCCGAAGCTGCACCAACATAATAGAGGTACAGAAACACCGTGGCCTCTTTCTTTGAGATAACTCTGCACTATTGCGAGCTGCAAATGCCGCTTCGAGCATAGCTGTGCAGAAGAAGAACAACAAGAAGAAGAAATATCTCGAAATATGTCCGTCAGACCCCTTCCCTTGAGATGAATCTGCAAATATCTCGGAAACGAAGCGAGCTATGGCAAAATGTTAAGAGACCTTTTTTGTAGAGAATAACGTTTCCTACAATTTACGCTCTATGACATTTTTTGATCAGAAGCGTAGTTTTCGAGATATATCGAGATATTTAAAAGTTCCGAAGCCGCACCAACATAATAGAGATACAGAAACACCGTGGCCCCTTTCTTTGAGATACCTCTGCACTATTGCGACCTGCAAATGCCACTTCCAGCTCAGCTGTGCAGAAGAAGAACAACAAGAAGAAGAAATATCTCGAAATATGTCCGTCAGGCCCCTTCCCTTGAGATAAATCTGCAAATATCTCGGAAACGAAGCGAGCTATGGCAAAATGGTAAGAGACCTTTTTTGTAGAGAATTAAGTTTCCTACTTTTTGTGTTCTATGATATTTTTTGATCAGATGCGTAGTTCTCGAGATATATCAAGATATTTAAAAGTTCCGAAGCCGCACCAACATAATAGAGATACAGAAACACCGTGGCCCCTTTCTTTGCGATAACTCTGCACTATTGCGAGCTGGAAATGCCACTTCCAGTTTAGCTGTGCAGAAGAAGAACAACAAGAAGAAGAAATATCTCGAAATATGTCCGTTAGGCCCCTTCCCTTGAGATAAATCTGCAAATATCTCGGAAACGAAGCGAGCTATGGCAAAATGTTAAGAGACCTTTTTTGTAGAGAATAACGTTTCCTACAATTTACGCTCTATGACATTTTTTGATCAGGAGCGTAGTTTTCGAGATATATCGAGATATTTAAAAGTTCCGAAGCCGCACCAACATAATCGAGATACAGAAACACCGTGGCCCCTTTCTTTGAGATACCTCTGCACTATTGCGACCTGCAAATGCCACTTCCAGCTCAGCTGTGCATAAGAAGAACAACAAGAAGAAGAAATATCTCGAAATATGTCCGTCAGGCCCCTTCCCTTGAGATAAATCTGCAAATATCTCGGAAACGAAGCGAGCTATGGCAAAATGTTAAGAGACCTTTTTTGTAGAGAATTAAGTTTCCTACTTTTTGTGTTCTATGATATTTTTTGATCAGATGCGTAGTTCTCGAGATATATCCAGATATTTAAAAGTTCCGAAGCCGCACCAACATAATAGAGATACAGAAACACCGTGGCCCCTTTCTTTGAGATAACTCTGCACTATTGCGAGCTGGAAATGCCACTTCCAGTTTAGCTGTGCAGAAGAAGAACAACAAGAAGAAGAAATATCTCGAAATATGTCCGTTAGGCCCCTTCCCTTGAGATAAATCTGCAAATATCTCGGAAACGAAGCGAGCTATGGCAAAATGTTAAGAGACCTTTTTTGTAGAGAATTATGTTTCCTACAATTTATGTTCTATGTTATTTTTTGATCAGATGCGTAGTTCTCGAGATATATCAAGATATTTAAAAGTTCCGAAGCCGCACCAACATAATAGAGATACAGAAACACCGTGGCCCCTCTCTTTGAGATAACTCTGCACTATTGCGAGCTGCAGATGCCACTTCCAGCTTAGCTGTGCAGAAGAAGAACAACAAGAAGAAGAAATATCTCGAAATATGTCCGTCAGGCCCCTTCCCTTGAGATAAATCTGCAAATATCTCGGAAACGAAGCGAGCTATGGCAAAATGTTTAGAGACCTTTCTTGTAGAGAATCAAGTTTCCTACTTTTTATGTAGTATGATATTTTTTGATCAGATGCGTAGTTCTCGAGATATATCAAGATATTTAAAAGTTCCGAAGCCGCACCAACATAATAGAGATACAGAAACACCGTGGCCCCTTTCTTTGAGATACCTCTGCACTATTGCGACCTGCAAATGCCACTTCCAGCTCAGCTGTGCAGAAGAAGAACAACAAGAAGAAGAAATATCTCGAAATATGTCCGTCAGGCCCCTTCCCTTGAGATAAATCTGCAAATATCTCGGAAACGAAGCGAGCTATGGCAAAATGTTAAGAGACCTTTTTTGTAGAGAATTAAGTTTCCTACTTTTTGTGTTCTATGATATTTTTTGATCAGATGCGTAGTTCTCGAGATATATCAAGATATTTAAAAGTTCCGAAGCCGCACCAACATAATAGAGATACAGAAACACCGTGGCCCCTTTCTTTGGGATAACTCTGCACTATTGCGAGCTGCAAATGCCGCTTCGAGCTTAGCTGTGCAGAAGAAGAACAACAAGAAGAAGAAATATCTCGAAATATGTCCGTCAGACCCCTTCCCTTGAGATGAATCTGCAAATATCTCGGAAACGAAGCGAGCTATGGCAAAATGTTAAGAGACCTTTTTTGTAGAGAATAATGTTTCCTACAATTTACGCTCTATGATATTTTTTGATCAGAAGCGTAGTTTTCGAGATATATCGAGATATTTAAAAGTTCCGAAGCCGCAGCAACATAATAGAGATACAGAAACACCGTGGCCCCTTTCTTTGAGATAACTCTGCACTAGTGCGAGCCGCAAATGCCACTTCCAGCTTAGCTGTGCAGAGGAAGAACAACAAGAAGAAGAAATATCTCGAAATATGTCCGTCAGGCCAGTTCCTTTGAGCTGAATCTGCAAATATCTCGGAAACGGAGCGAGCTATGGCAAAATGTTAAGAGACGTTTTTTGTAGAGAATTATGTTTCCTACAATTTATGTTCTATGATATTTTTTGATCAGAAGTGTAGTTTTCGAGATATATCGAGATACTTAAAAGTTCCGAAGCCGCACCAACATATTAGAGATACAGAAACACCGTGGCCCCTTTCTTTGAGATAACTGTGCACTAGTGCGAGCCGCAAATGCCACTTCCAGCTTAGCTGTGCAGAAGAAGAACAACAAGAAGAAGAAACTTCTCGAAATATGTCCGTCAGGCCCCTTCCCTTGAGATAAATCTGCAAATATCTCGGAAACGAAGCGAGCTATGGCAAAATGTTTAGAGACCTTTCTTGTAGAGAAATAACTTTCCTACTTTTTATGTAGTATGATATTTTTTGATCAGATGCGTAGTTCTCGAGATATATCAAGATATTTAAAAGTTCCGAAGCCGCACCAACATAATAGAGATACAGAAACACCGTGGCCCCTTTCTTTGAGATAACTCTGCACTATTGCGAGCTGCAAATGCCACTTCGAGCTTAGATGTGCAGAAGAAGAACAACAAGAAGAAGAAATATCTCGAAATATGTCCGTCAGACCCCTTCCCTTGAGATGAATCTGCAAATATCTCGGAAACGAAGCGAGCTATGGCAAAATGTTAAGAGACCCTTTTTGTAGAGAATAATGTTTCCTACAATTTACGTTCTATGATATTTTTTGATCAGAAGCGTAGTTTTCGAGATATATCGAGATATTTAAAAGTTGCGAAGCCGCACCAACATGATAGAGATACAGAAACACCGTGGCCCCTTTCTTTGAGATAACTCTGCACTATTGCGACCTGCAAATGCCACTTCCAGCTCAGCTGTGCAGAAGAAGAACAACAAGAAGAAGAAATATCTCGAAATATGTCCGTCAGGCCCCTTCCCTTGAGATATATCTGCAAATATCTCGGAAACGAAGTGAGCTATGGCAAAATGTTAAGAGACCTTTTTTGTAGAGAATTAAGTTTCCTACTTTTTATGTTCTATGATATTTTTTGATCAGATGCGTAGTTCTCGAGATATATCAAGATATTTAAAAGTTCCGAAGCCGCACCAACATAATAGAGATACAGAAACACCGTGGCCCCTTTCTTTGAGATAACTCTGCACTATTGCGAGCTGGAAATGCCACTTCTAGTTTAGCTGTGCAGAAGAAGAACAACAAGAAGAAGAAATATCTCGAAATATGTCCGTTAGGCCCCTTCCCTTGAGATAAATCTGCAAATATCTCGGAAACGAAGCGAGCTATGGCAAAATGTTAAGAGACCTTTTTTGTAGAGAATTAAGTTTCCTACTTTTTATGTTCTATGATATTTTTTGATCAGAAGCGTAGTTTTCGAGATATATCGAGATATTTAAAAGTTCCGAAGCCGCACCAACATAATAGAGATACAGAAACACCGTGGCCCCTTTCTTTGAGATAACTCTGCACTATTGCGACCTGCAAATGCCACTTCCAGCTCAGCTGTGCAGAAGAAGAACAACAAGAAGAAGAAATATCTCGAAATATGTCCGTCAGGCCCCTTCCCTTGAGATAAATCTGCAAATATCTCGGAAACGAAGCGAGCTATGGCAAAATGTTAAGAGACCTTTTTTGTAGAGAATTAAGTTTCCTACTTTTTATGTTCTATGATATTTTTTGATCAGATGCGTAGTTCTCGAGATATATCAACATATTTAAAAGTTCCGAAGCCGCACCAACATAATAGAGATACAGAAACACCGTGGCCCCTTTCTTTGAGATAACTCTGCACTATTGCGAGCTGGAAATGCCACTTCCAGTTTAGCTGTGCAGAAGAAGAACAACAAGAAGAAGAAATATCTCGAAATATGTCCGTTAGGCCCCTTCCCTTGAGATAAATCTGCAAATATCTCGGAAACGAAGCGAGCTATGGCAAAATGTTAAGAGACCTTTTTTGTAGAGAATTAAGTTTCCTACTTTTTATGTTGTATGATATTTTTTGATCAGAAGCGTAGTTTTCGAGATATATCGAGATATTTAAAAGTTCCGAAGCCGCACCAACATAATAGAGATACAGAAACACCGTGGCCCCTTTCTTTGAGATAACTCTGCACTAGTGCGAGCCGGAAATGCCACTTCCAGCTTAGCTGTGCAGAAGAAGAACAACAAGAAGAAGAAATATCTCGAAATATGTCCGTCAGGCCCCTTCCCTTGAGATAAATATGCAAATATCTCGGAAACGAAGCGAGCTATGGCAAAATGTTAAGAGACCTTTTTTGTAGAGAATTAAGTTTCCCACTTTTTATGTTCTATGATATTTTTTGATCAGACGCGTAGTTCTCGAGATATATCAAGATGTTTAAAAGTTCCGAAGCCGCACCAACATAATAGAGATACAGAAACACCGTGGCCCCTTTCTTTGAGATAACTCTGCACTAGTGCGAGCCGGAAATGCCACTTCCAGCTTAGCTGTGCAGAAGAAGAACAACAAGAAGAAGAAATATCTCGAAATATGTCCGTCAGGCCCCTTCCCTTGAGATAAATCTGCAAATATCTCGGAAACGAAGAGAGCTATTGCAAAATGTTAAGAGACCTTTTTTGTAGAGAATTAAGTTTCCTACTTTTCATGTTCTATGATATTTTTTGATCAGATGCGTAGTTCTCGAGATATATCAAGATATTTAAAAGTTCCGAAGCTGCACCAACATAATAGAGGTACAGAAGCACCGTGGCCTCTTTCTTTGAGATAACTCTGCACTATTGCGACCTGCAAATGCCACTTCGAGCTTAGCTGTGCAGAAGAAGAACAACAAGAAGAAGAAATATCTCGAAATATGTCCGTCAGACCCCTTCCCTTGAGATGAATCTGCAAATATCTCGGAAACGAAGCGAGCTATGGCAAAATGTTAAGAGACGTTTTTTGTAGAGAATTATGTTTCCTACAATTTATGTTCTATGATATTTTTTGATCAGAAGCGTAGTTTTCGAGATATATCGAGATATTTAAAAGTTCCGAAGACGCACCAACATAATAGAGATACAGAAACACCGTGGCCCCTTTCTTTGAGATATCTCTGCACTATTGCGAGCTGCAAATGCCACTTCGAGCTTAGCTGTGCAGAAGAAGAACAACAAGAAGAAGAAATATCTCGAAATATGTCCGTCAGACCCCTTCCCTTGAGATGAATCTGCAAATATCTCGGAAACGAAGCGAGCTATGGCAAAATGTTAAGAGACCTTTTTTGTAGAGAATAATGTTTCCTACAATTTACGTTCTATGATATTTTTTGATCAGAAGCGTAGTTTTCGAGATATATCGAGATATTTAAAAGTTCCGAAGCCGCACCAACATAATAGAGATACAGAAACACCGTGGCCCCTTTCTTTGAGATAACTCTGCACTATTGCGACCTGCAAATGCCACTTCCAGCTCAGCTGTGCAGAAGAAGAACAACAAGAAGAAGAAATATCTCGGAATATGTCCGTCAGGCCCCTTCCCTTGAGATAAATCTGCAAATATCTCGGAAACGAAGCGAGCTATGGCAAAATGTTAAGAGACCTTTTTTGTAGAGAATTAAGTATCCTACTTTTTATGTTCTATGATATTTTTTGATCAGACGCGTAGTTCTCGAGATATATCAAGATATTTAAAAGTTCCGAAGCCGCACCAACATAATAGAGATACAGAAACACCGTGGCCCCTTTCTTTGAGATATCTCTGCACTATTGCGAGCTGCAAATGCCACTTCCAGCTTAGCTGTGCAGAAGAAGAACAACAAGAAGAAGAAATATCTCGAAATATGTCCGTGAGGCCCCTTCCCTTGAGATATATCTGCAAATATCTCGGAAACGAAGCGAGCTATGGCAAAATGTTAAGAGACCTTGTTTGTAGAGAATTAAGTTTCCTACTTTTTATGTTATATGATATTTTTTGATCAGATGCGTAGTTCTCGAGATATATCAAGATATTTAAAAGTTCCGAAGCCGCACCAACATAATAGAGATACAGAAACACCGTGGCCCCTTTCTTTGAGATATCTCTGCACTATTGCGAGCTGCAAATGCCACTTCCAGCTTAGCTGTGCAGAAGAAGAACAACAAGAAGAAGAAATATCTCGAAATATGTCCGTGAGGCCCCTTCCCTTGAGATATATCTGCAAATATCTCGGAAACGAAGCGAGCTATGGCAAAATGTTAAGAGACCTTGTTTGTAGAGAATTAAGTTTCCTACTTTTTATGTTATATGATATTTTTTGATCAGATGCGTAGTTCTCGAGATATATCAAGATATTTAAAAGTTCCGAAGCCGCACCAACATAATAGAGATACAGAAACACCGTGGCCCCTTTCTTTGAGATAACTCTGCACTATTGCGAGCTGCAAATGCCACTTCCAGCTTAGCTGTGCAGAAGAAGAACAACAAGAAGAAGAAATATCTCGAAATATGTCCGTCAGGCCCCTTCCCTTGAGATAAATCTGCAAATATCTCGGAAACGAAGAGAGCTATGGCAAAATGTTAAGAGACATTTTTTGTAGAGAATTAAGTTTCCTACTTTTCATGTTCTATGATATTTTTTGATCAGATGTGTAGTTCTCGAGATATATCAAGATATTTAAAAGTTCCGAAGCCGCACCAACATAATAGAGATACAGAAACACCGTGGTCCCTTTCTTTGAGATAACTCTGCACTATTGCGAGCTGGAAATGCCACTTCCAGTTTAGCTGTGCAGAAGAAGAACAACAAGAAGAAGAAATATCTCGAAATATGTCCGTTAGGCCCCTTCCCTTGAGATAAATATGCAAATATCTCGGAAACGAAGCGAGCTATGGCAAAATGTTAAGAGACCTTTTTTGTAGAGAATTAAGTTTCCTACTTTTTATGTTGTATGATATTTTTTGATCAGAAGCGTAGTTTTCGAGATATATCGAGATATTTAAAAGTTCCGAAGCCGCACCAACATAATAGAGATACAGAAACACCGTGGCCCCTTTCTTTGAGATAACTCTGCACTAGTGCGAGCCGGAAATGCCACTTCCAGCTTAGCTGTGCAGAAGAAGAACAACAAGAAGAAGAAATATCTCGAAATATGTCCGTCAGGCCCCTTCCCTTGAGATAAATATGCAAATATCTCGGAAACGAAGCGAGCTATGGCAAAATGTTAAGAGACCTTTTTTGTAGAGAATTAAGTTTCCTACTTTTTATGTTCTATGATATTTTTTGATCAGACGCGTAGTTTTCGAGATATATCGAGATATTTAAAAGTTCCGAAGACGCACCAACATAATAGAGATACAGAAACACCGTGGCCCCTTTCTTTGAGATAACTCTGCACTAGTGGGAGCCGCTAATGCCACTTCCAGCTTAGCTGTGCAGAAGAAGAACAACAAGAAGAAGAAATATCTCGAAATATGTCCGTCAGGCCCCTTCCCTTGAGATAAATATGCAAATATCTCGGAAACGAAGCGAGCTATGGCAAAATGTTAAGAGACCTTTTTTGTAGAGAATTAAGTTTCCTACTTTTTATGTTCTATGATATTTTTTGATCAGATGCGTAGTTCTCGAGATATATCAAGATATTTAAAAGTTCCGAATCCGCACCAACATAATAGAGATACAGAAACACCGTGGCCCCTTTCTTTGAGATAACTCTGCACTATTGCGAGCTGCAAATGCCACTTCCAGCTTAGCTGTGCAGAGGAAGAACAACAAGAAGAAGAAATATCTCGAAATATGTCCGTGAGGCCCCTTCCCTTGAGATATATCTGCAAATATCTCGGAAACGAAGCGAGCTATGGCAAAATGTTAAGAGACCTTATTTGTAGAGAATTAAGTTTCCTACTTTTTATGTTCTATGATATTTTTTGATCAGATGCGTAGTTCTCGAGATATATCAAGATATTTAAAAGTTCCGAAACCGCACCAACATAATAGAGATACAGAAACACCGTGGTCCCTTTCTTTGAGATAACTCTGCACTATTGCGAGCTGGAAATGCCACTTCCAGTTTAGCTGTGCAGAAGAAGAACAACAAGAAGAAGAAATATCTCGAAATATGTCCGTCAGGCCCCTTCCCTTGAGATATATCTGCAAATATCTCGGAAACGAAGCGAGCTATGGCAAAATGTTAAGAGACAGTTTTTGTAGAGAATTAAGTTTCCTACTTTTTATGTTCTATGATATTTTTTGATCAGACGAGTAGTTCTCGAGATATATCAAGATATTTAAAAGTTCCGAAGCCGCACCAACATAATAGAGATACAGAAACACCGTGGCCCCTTTCTTTGAGATAACTCTGCTCTATTGCGAGCTGCAAATGCCACTTCCAGCTTAGCTGTGCAGGAGAAGGACAACAAGAAGAAGAAATATCTCGAAATATGTCCGTGAGGCCCCTTCCCTTGAGATAAATCTGCAAATATCTCGGAAACGAAGAGAGCTATGGCAAAATGTTAAGAGACCTTTTTTGTAGAGAATTAAGTTTCCTACTTTTTATGTTCTATGATATTTTTTGATCAGATGCGTAGTTCTCGAGATATATCAAGATATTTAAAAGTTCCGAAACCGCACCAACATAATAGAGATACAGAAACACCGTGGTCCCTTTCTTTGAGATAACTCTGCACTATTGCGAGCTGGAAATGCCACTTCCAGTTTAGCTGTGCAGAAGAAGAACAACAAGAAGAAGAAATATCTCGAAATATGTCCGTTAGGCCCCTTCCCTTGAGATAAATCTGCAAATATCTCGGAAACGAAGCGAGCTATGGCAAAATGTTAAGAGACCTTTTTTGTAGAGAATTAAGTTTCCTACTTTTTATGTTGTATGATATTTTTTGATCAGAAGCGTAGTTTTCGAGATATATCGAGATATTTAAAAGTTCCGAAGCCCCACCAACATAATAGAGATACAGAAACACCGTGGCCCCTTTCTTTGAGATAACTCTGCACTAGTGCGAGCCGGAAATGCCACTTCCAGCTTAGCTGTGCAGAAGAAGAACAACAAGAAGAAGAAATATCTCGAAATATGTCCGTCAGGCCCCTTCCCTTGAGATAAATATGCAAATATCTCGGAAACGAAGCGAGCTATGGCAAAATGTTAAGAGACCTTTTTTGTAGAGAATTAAGTTTCCTACTTTCTATGTTCTATGATATTTTTTGATCAGACGCGTAGTTTTCGAGATATATCGAGATATTTAAAAGTTCCGAAGACGCACCAACATAATAGAGATACAGAAACACCGTGGCCCATTTCTTTGAGATAACTCTGCACTAGTGCGAGCCGCTAATGCCACTTCCAGCTTAGCTGTGCAGAAGAAGAACAACAAGAAGAAGAAATATCTCGAAATATGTCCGTCAGGCCCCTTCCCTTGAGATAAATATGCAAATATCTCGGAAACGAAGCGAGCTATGGCAAAATGTTAAGAGACCTTTTTTGTAGAGAATTAAGTTTCCTACTTTTTATGTTCTATGATATTTTTTGATCAGACGCGTAGTTCTCGAGATATATCAAGATGTTTAAAAGTTCCGAAGCCGCGCCAACATAATAGAGATACAGAAACACCGTGGCCCTTTTCTTTGAGATAACTCTGCACTATTGCGAGCTGCAAATGCCACTTCCAGCTTAGCTGTGCAGAGGAAGAACAACAAGAAGAAGAAATATCTCGAAATATGTCCGTCAGGCCAGTTCCTTTGAGCTGAATCTGCAAATATCTCGGAAACGAAGCGAGCTATGGCAAAATGTTAACAGACGTTTTTTGTAGACAATTATGTTTCCTACAATTTATGTTCTATGATATTTTTTGATCAGAAGCGTAGTTTTCGAGATATATCGAGATATTTAATAGTTCCGAAGACGCACCAACATAATAGAGATACAGAAACACCGTGGCCCCTTTCTTTGAGATAACTCTGCACTATTGCGAGCTGGAAATGCCACTTCCAGTTTAGCTGTGCAGAAGAAGAACATCAAGAAGAAGAAATATCTCGAAATATGTCCGTTAGGCCCCTTCCCTTGAGATAAATCTGCAAATATCTCGGAAACGAAGCGAGCTATTGCAAAATATTAAGAGACCGTTTTTGTAGAGAATTAAGTTTCCTACTTTTTATGTTCTATGATATTTTTTGATCAGACGCGTAGTTCTCGAGATATATCAAGATATTTAAAAGTTCCGAAGCCGCACCAACATAATAGAGATACAGAAACACCGTGGCCCCTTTCTTTGAGATATCTCTGCACTATTGCGAGCTGCAAATGCCACTTCCAGCTCAGCTGTGCAGAAGAAGAACAACAAGGAGAAGAAATATCTCGAAATATGTCCGTCAGGCCCCTTCCCTTGAGATAAATCTGCAAATATCTCGGAAACGAAGCGAGCTATGGCAAAATGTTAAGAGACCTTTTTTGTAGAGAATTAAGTTTCCTACTTTTTATGTTCTATGATATTTTTTGATCAGGTGCGTAGTTCTCGAGATATATCAAGATATTTAAAAGTTCCGAAGCCGCACCAACATAATAGAGATACAGAAACACCGTGGCCCCTTTCTTTGAGATAACTCTGCACTAGTGCGAGCCGCAAATGCCACTTCCAGCTTAGCTGTGCAGAAGAAGAACAACAAGAAGAAGAAATATCTCGAAATATGTCCGTCAAGCCCCTTCCCTTGAGATAAATATGCAAATATCTCGGAAACGAAGCGAGCTATGGCAAAATGTTGAGAGACCTTTTTTGTAGAGAATTAAGTTTCCTACTTTTCATGTTCTATGATATTTTTTGATCAGATGCGTAGTTCTCGAGATATATCAAGATATTTAAAAGTTCCGAAGCCGCACCAACATAATAGAGATACAGAAACACCGTGGCCCCTTTCTTTGAGATAACTCTGCACTATTGCGAGCTGCAAATGCCACTTCCAGCTTAGCTGTGCAGAGGAAGAACAACAAGAAGAAGAAATATCTCGAAATATGTCCGTCAGGCCAGTTCCTTTGAGCTGAATCTGCAAATATCTCGGAAACGAAGCGAGCTATGGCAAAATGTTAAGAGACGTTTTTTGTAGGGAATTACGTTTCCTACAATTTATGTTCTATGATATTTTTTGATCAGAAGCGTAGTCTTCGAGATATATCGAGATATTTAAAAGTTCCGAAGCCGCACCAACATAATAGAGATACAGAAACACCGTGGCCCCTTTCTTTGAGATAACTCTGCACTATTGCGAGCTGGAAATGCCACTTCCAGTTTAGCTGTGCAGAAGAAGAACATCAAGAAGAAGAAATATCTCGAAATATGTCCGTTAGGCCCCTTCCCTTGAGATAAATCTGCAAATATCTCGGAAACGAAGCGAGCTATTGCAAAATATTAAGAGACCGTTTTTGTAGAGAATTAAGTTTCCTACTTTTTATGTTCTATGATATTTTTTGATCAGACGCGTAGTTCTCGAGATATATCAAGATATTTAAAAGTTCCGAAGCCGCACCAACATAATAGAGATACAGAAACACCGTGGCCCCTTTCTTTGAGATATCTCTGCACTATTGCGAGCTGCAAATGCCACTTCCAGCTTAGCTGTGCAGAAGAAGAACAACAAGAAGAAGAAATATCTCGAAATATGTCCGTGAGGCCCCTTCCCTTGAGATATATCTGCAAATATCTCGGAAACGAAGCGAGCTATGGCAAAATGTTAAGAGACCTTGTTTGTAGAGAATTAAGTTTCCTACTTTTTATGTTCTATGATATTTTTTGATCAGATGCGTAGTTCTCGAGATATATCAAGATATTTAAAAGTTCCGAAGCCGCACCAACATAATAGAGATACAGAAACACCGTGGCCCCTTTCTTTGAGATAACTCTGCACTATTGCGAGCTGTAAATGCCACTTCCAGCTTAGCTGTGCAGAAGAAGAACAACAAGAAGAAGAAATATCTCGAAATATGTCCGTCAGGCCCCTTCCCTTGAGATATATCTGCAAATATCTCGGAAACGAAGCGAGCTATGGCAAAATGTTAAGAGACCTTTTTTGTAGAGAATAATGTTTCCTACAATTTACGTTCTATGATATTTTTTGATCAGAAGCGTAGTTTTCGAGATATATCGAGATATTTAAAAGTTCCGAAGCCGCACCAACATAATAGAGATACAGAAACACCGTGGCCCCTTTCTTTGAGATAACTCTGCACTATTGCGACCTGCAAATGCCACTTCCAGCTCAGCTGTGCAGAAGAAGAACAACAAGAAGAAGAAATATCTCGAAATGTGTCCGTCAGGCCCCTTCCCTTGAGATAAATCTGCAAATATCTCGGAAACGAAGCGAGCTATGGCAAAATGTTAAGAGACCTTTTTTGTAGAGAATTAAGTTTCCTACTTTTTATGTTCTATGATATTTTTTGATCAGATGCGTAGTTCTCGAGATATATCAAGATATTTAAAAGTTCCGAAGCCGCACCAACATAATAGAGATACAGAAACACCGTGGCCCCTTTCTTTGAGATAACTCTGCACTAGTGCGAGCCGCAAATGCCACTTCCAGCTTAGCTGTGCAGAAGAAGAACAACAAGAAGAAGAAATATCTCGAAATATGTCCGTCAAGCCCCTTCCCTTGAGATAAATATGCAAATATCTCGGAAACGAAGCGAGCTATGGCAAAATGTTAAGAGACCTTTTTTGTAGAGAATTAAGTTTCCTACTTTTCACGTTCTATGATATTTTTTGATCAGATGCGTAGTTCTCGAGATATATCAAGATATTTAAAAGTTCCGAAGCCGCACCAACATAATAGAGATACAGAAACACCGTGGCCCCTTTCTTTGAGATAACTCTGCACTATTGCGAGCTGCAAATGCCACTTCCAGCTTAGCTGTGCAGAGGAAGAACAACAAGAAGAAGAAATATCTCGAAATATGTCCGTCAGGCCAGTTCCTTTGAGCTGAATCTGCAAATATCTCGGAAACGAAGCGAGCTATGGCAAAATGTTAAGAGACGTTTTTTGTAGAGAATTATGTTTCCTACAATTTATGTTCTATGATATTTTTTGATCAGAAGCGTAGTCTTCGAGATATATCGAGATATTTAAAAGTTCCGAAGACGCACCAACATAATAGAGATACAGAAACACCGTGGCCCCTTTCTTTGAGATAACTGTGCACCAATTGCGAGCCGCAAATGCCACTTCCAGCTTAGCTGTGCAGAAGAAGAACAACAAGAAGAAGAAATATCTCGAAATATGTCCGTCAGGCCAGTTCCCTTGAGATAAATCTGCAAATATCTCGGAAACGAAGAGAGCTATGGCAAAATGTTAAGAGACCTTTTTTGTAGAGAATTAAGTTTCCTACTTTTCATGTTCTATGATATTTTTTGATCAGATGCGTAGTTCTCGAGATATATCAAGATATTGAAGAGTTCCGAAGCCGCACCAACATAATAGAGATACAGAAACACCGTGGCCCCTTTCTTTGAGATAACTCTGCACTAATGCGAGCTGTAAATGCCACTTCCAGCTTAGCTGTGCAGAAGAAGAACAACAAGAAGAAGAAATATCTCGAAATATGTCCGTCAGACCCCTTCCCTTGAGGTGAATCTGCAAATATCTCGGAAACGAAGCGAGCTATGGCAAAATGTTAAGAGACCTTTTTTGTAGAGAATAATGTTTCCTACAATTTACCTTCTATGATATTTTTTGATCAGAAGCGTAGTTTTCGAGATATATCGAGATATTTAAAAGTTCCGAAGCCGCACCAACATAATAGAGATACAGAAACACCGTGGCCCCTTTCTTTGAGATAACTCTGCACTATTGCGACCTGCAAATGCCACTTCCAGCTCAGCTGTGCAGAAGAAGAACAACAAGAAGAAGAAATATCTCGAAATATGTCCGTCAGGCCCCTTCCCTTGAGATAAATCTGCAAATATCTCGGAAACGAAGCGAGCTATGGCAAAATGTTAAGAAACCTTTTTTGTAGAGAATTAAGTTTCCTACTTTTTATGTTCTATGATATTTTTTGATCAGGTGCGTAGTTCTCGAGATATATCAAGATATTTAAAAGTTCCGAAGCCGCACCAACATAATAGAGATACAGAAACACCGTGGCCCCTTTCTTTGAGATAACTCTGCACTAGTGCGAGCCGCAAATGCCACTTCCAGCTTAGCTGTGCAGAAGAAGAACAACAAGAAGAAGAAATATCTCGAAATATGTCCGTCAAGCCCCTTCCCTTGAGATAAATATGCAAATATCTCGGAAACGAAGCGAGCTATGGCAAAATGTTAAGAGACCTTTTTTGTAGAGAATTAAGTTTCCTACTTTTCATGTTCTATGATATTTTTTGATCAGATGCGTAGTTCTCGAGATATATCAAGATATTTAAAAGTTCCGAAGCCGCACCAACATAATAGAGATACAGAAACACCGTGGCCCCTTTCTTTGAGATAACTCTGCACTATTGCGAGCTGCAAATGCCACTTCCAGCTTAGCTGTGCAGAGGAAGAACAACAAGAAGAAGAAATATCTCGAAATATGTCCGTCAGGCCAGTTCCTTTGAGCTGAATCTGCAAATATCTCGGAAACGAAGCGAGCTATGGCAAAATGTTAAGAGACGTTTTTTGTAGAGAATTACGTTTCCTACAATTTATGTTCTATGATATTTTTTGATCAGAAGCGTAGTCTTCGAGATATATCGAGATATTTAAAAGTTCCGAAGCCGCACCAACATAATAGAGATACAGAAACACCGTGGCCCCTTTCTTTGAGATAACTCTGCACTATTGCGAGCTGGAAATGCCACTTCCAGTTTAGCTGTGCAGAAGAAGAACATCAAGAAGAAGAAATATCTCGAAATATGTCCGTTTGGCCCCTTCCCTTGAGATAAATCTGCAAATATCTCGGAAACGAAGCGAGCTATTGCAAAATATTAAGAGACCGTTTTTGTAGAGAATTAAGTTTCCTACTTTTTATGTTCTATGATATTTTTTGATCAGACGCGTAGTTTTCGAGATATATCGAGATATTTAAAAGTTCCGAAGCCGCACCAACATAATATAGATACAGAAACACCGTGGCCCCTTTCTTTGAGATAACTCTGCACTAGTGCGAGCTGCAAATGCCACTTCCAGCTTAGCTGTGCAGAAGAAGAACAACAAGAAGAAGAAATATCTCGAAATATGTCCGTCAGGCCCCTTCCCTTGAGATAAATCTGCAAATATCTCGGAAACGAAGCGAGCTATGGCAAAATGTTAAGAGACCTTTTTTGTAGAGAATTAAGTTTCCTACTTTTCATGTTCTATGATATTTTTTGATCAGAGCCGTAATTCTCGAGATATATCAAGATATTTAAAAGTTCCGAAGCCGCACCAACATAATAGAGATACAGAAACACCGTGGCCCCTTTCTTTGAGATAACTCTGCACTATTGCGAGCTGTAAATGCCACTGCCAGCTTAGCTGTGCAGAAGAAGAACAACAAGAAGAAGAAATATCTCGAAGTATGTCCGTCAGGCCCCTTCCCTTGAGATATATCTGCAAATATCTCGGAAACGAAGCGAGCTATGGCAAAATGTTAAGAGACCTTTTTTGTAGAGAATTATGTTTCCTACAATTTATGTTCTATGATATTTTTTGATCAGAAGCGTAGTTTTCGAGATATATCGAGATATTTAAAAGTTCCGAAGCCGCACCAACATAATAGAGATACAGAAACACCGTGGCCCCTTTCTTTGAGATAACTCTGCACTAGTGCGAGCCGCAAATGCCACTTCCAGCTTAGCGGTGCAGAAGAAGAACAACAAGAAGAAGAAATATCTCGAAATATGTCCGTCAGGCCCCTTCCCTTGAGATAAATCTGCAAATATCTCGGAAACGAAGCGAGCTATGGCAAAATGTTAAGAAACCTTTTTTGTAGAGAATTAAGTTTCCTACTTTTCATGTTCTATGATATTTTTTGATCAGAGCCGTAGTTCTCGAGATATATCAAGATATTTAAAAGTTCCGAAGCCGCACCAACATAATAGAGATACAGAAACACCGTGGCCCCTTTCTTTGAGATAACTCTGCACTATTGCGAGCTGCAAATGCCACTTCCAGCTTAGCTGTGCAGAGGAAGAACAACAAGAAGAAGAAATATCTCGAAATATGTCCGTCAGGCCAGTTCCTTTGAGCTGAATCTGCAAATATCTCGGAAACGAAGCGAGCTATGGCAAAATGTTGAGACGTTTTTTGTAGAGAATTATGTTTCCTACAATTTATGTTCTATGATATTTTTTGATCAGAAGCGTAGTTTTCGAGATATATCGAGATATTTAAAAGTTCCGAAGCCGCACCAACATAATAGAGATACAGAAACACCGTGGCCCCTTTCTTTGAGATAACTCTGCACTATTGCGAGCTGTAAATGCCACTTCCAGCTTAGCTGTGCAGAGGAAGAACAACAAGAAGAAGAAATATCTCGAAATATGTCCGTCAGGCCAGTTCCTTTGAGCTGAATCTGCAAATATCTCGGAAACGAAGCGAGCTATGGCAAAATGTTAAGAGACGTTTTTTGTAGAGAATTATGTTTCCTACAATTTATGTTCTATGATATTTTTTGATCAGAAGCGTAGTTTTCGAGATATATCGAGATATTTAAAAGTTCCGAAGCCGCACCAACATAATAGAGATACAGAAACACCGTGGCCCCTTTCTTTGAGATAACTCTGCACTAGTGCGAGCCGCAAATGCCACTTCCAGCTCAGCTGTGCAGAAGAAGAACAACAAGAAGAAGAAATATCTCGAAATATGTCCGTCAGGCCCCTTCCCTTGAGATAAATCTGCAAATATCTCGGAAACGAAGCGAGCTATGGCAAAATGTTAAGAAACCTTTTTTGTAGAGAATTAAGTTTCCTACTTTTCATGTTCTATGATATTTTTTGATCAGAGCCGTAGTTCTCGAGATATATCAAGATATTTAAAAGTTCCGAAGCCGCACCAACATAATAGAGATACAGAAACACCGTGGCCCCTTTCTTTGAGATAACTCTGCACTATTGCGAGCTGCAAATGCCACTTCCAGCTTAGCTGTGCAGAGGAAGAACAACAAGAAGAAGAAATATCTCGAAATATGTCCGTCAGGCCAGTTCCTTTGAGCTGAATCTGCAAATATCTCGGAAACGAAGCGAGCTATGGCAAAATGTTGAGACGTTTTTTGTAGAGAATTATGTTTCCTACAATTTATGTTCTATGATATTTTTTGATCAGAAGCGTAGTTTTCGAGATATATCGAGATATTTAAAAGTTCCGAAGCCGCACCAACATAATAGAGATACAGAAACACCGTGGCCCCTTTCTTTGAGATAACTCTGCACTATTGCGAGCTGTAAATGCCACTTCCAGCTTAGCTGTGCAGAGGAAGAACAACAAGAAGAAGAAATATCTCGAAATATGTCCGTCAGGCCAGTTCCTTTGAGCTGAATCTGCAAATATCTCGGAAACGAAGCGAGCTATGGCAAAATGTTAAGAGACGTTTTTTGTAGAGAATTATGTTTCCTACAATTTATCTTCTATGATATTTTTTGATCAGAAGCGTAGTTTTCGAGATATATCGAGATATTTAAAAGTTCCGAAGCCGCACCAACATAATAGAGATACAGAAACACCGTGGCCCCTTTCTTTGAGATAACTCTGCACTAGTGCGAGCCGCAAATGCCACTTCCAGCTCAGCTGTGCAGAAGAAGAACAACAAGAAGAAGAAATATCTCGAAATATGTCCGTCAGGCCCCTTCCCTTGAGATAAATCTGCAAATATCTCGGAAACGAAGCGAGCTATCGCAAAATGTTAAGAGACCTTTTTTGTAGAGAATTATGTTTCCTACAATTTACGTTCTACGAAATTTTTTGATCAGAAGCGTAGTTTTCGAGATATATCGAGATATTTAAAAGTTCCGAAGCCGCACCAACATAATAGAGATACAGAAACACCGTGGCCCCTTTCTTTGAGATAACTCTGCACTAGTGCGAGCTGAAAGTGCCACTTCCAGCTTAGCTGTGCAGAAGAAGAACAACAAGAAGAAGAAATATCTCGAAATATGTCCGTCAGGCCCCTTCCCTTGAGATAAATCTGCAAATATCTCGGAAACGAAGAGAGCTATGGCAAAATGTTAAGAGACCTTTTTTGTAGAGAATTAAGTTTCCTACTTTTCATGTTCTATGATATTTTTTGATCAGATGCGTAGTTCTCGAGATATATCAAGATATTTAAAAGTTCCGAAGCCGCACCAACATAATAGAGATACAGAAACACCGTGGCCCCTTTCTTTGAGATAACTCTGCACTATTGCGAGCTGTAAATGCCACTTCCAGCTTAGCTGTGCAGAAGAAGAACAACAAGAAGAAGAAATATCTCGAAATATGTCCGTCAGGCCCCTTCCCTTGAGATAAATCTGCAAATATCTCGGAAACGAAGCGAGCTATGGCAAAATGTTAAGAGACATTTTTGGAAGAGAATTAAGTTTCCTACTTTTTATGTTCTATGATATTTTTTGATCAGATGCGTAGTTCTCGAGATATATCAAGATATTTAAAAGTTCCGAAGCCGCACCAACATAATAGAGATACAGAAACACCGTGGCCCCTTTCTTTGAGATAACTCTGCACTAGTGCGAGCCGCAAATGCCACTTCCAGCTTAGCTGTGCAGAAGAAGAACAACAAGAAGAAGAAATATCTCGAAATATGTCCGTCAGGCCCCTTCCCTTGAGATAAATCTGCAAATATCTCGGAAACGAAGCGAGCTATGGCAAAATGTTAAGAGACCTTTTTTGTAGAGAATTAAGTTTCCTACTTTTTATGTTCTATGATATTTTTTGATCAGATGCGTAGTTCTCGAGATATATCAAGATATTTAAAAGTTCCGAAGCCGCACCAACATAATAGAGATACAGAAACACCGTGGCCCCTTTCTTTGAGATAACTCTGCACTATTGCGAGCTGGAAATGCCACTTCCAGTTTAGCTGTGCAGAAGAAGAACATCAAGAAGAAGAAATATATCGAAATATGTCCGTTAGGCCCCTTCCCTCGAGATAAATCTGCAAATATCTCGGAAACGAAGCGAGCTATGGCAAAATGTTAAGAGACCTTTTTTGTAGAGAATTAAGTTTCCTACTTTTTATGTTCTATGATATTTTTTGATCAGATGCGCAGTTCTCGAGATATATCAAGATATTTAAAAGTTCCGAAGCCGCACCAACATAATAGAGATACAGAAACACCGTGGCCCCTTTCTTTGAGATAACTCTGCACTATTGCGAGCTGCAAACGCCACTTCCAGCTTAGCTGTGCAGAGGAAGAACAACAAGAAGAAGAAATATCTCGAAATATGTCCGTCAGGACCCTTCCCTTGAGATAAATATGCAAATATCTCGGAAACGAAGCGAGCTATGGCAAAATGTTAAGAGACCTTTTTTGTAGAGAATTAGGTTTCCTACTTTTTATGTTCTATGATATTTTTTGATCAGATGCGTAGTTCTCGAGATATATCAAGATATTTAAAAGTTCCGAAGCCGCACCAACATAATAGAGATACAGAAACACCGTGGCCCCTTTCTTTGAGATAACTCTGCACTATTGCGAGCTGCAAATGCCACTTCCAGCTTAGCTGTGCAGAAGAAGAACAACAAGAAGAAGAAGTATCTCGAAATATGTCCGTCAGGCCCCTTCCCTTGAGATAAATCTGCAAATATCTCGGAAACGAAGAGAGCTATGGCAAAATGTTAAGAGACCTTTTTTGTAGAGAATTAAGTTTCCTACTTTTTATGTTGTATGATATTTTTTGATCAGATGCGTAGTTCTCGAGATATATCAAGATATTTAAAAGTTCCGAAGCCGCACCAACATAATAGAGATACAGAAACACCGTGGCCCCTTTCTTTGAGATAACTCTGCACTATTGCGAGCTGTAAATGCCACTTCCAGCTTAGCTGTGCAGAAGAAGAACAACAAAAAGAAGAAATATCTCGAAATATGTCCGTCAGGCCCCTGCCCTTGAGATATATCTGCAAATATCTCGGAAACGAAGCGAGCTATGGCAAAATGTTAAGAGACCTTTTTTGTAGAGAATTATGTTTCCTACAATTTATGTTCTATGATATTTTTTGATCAGATGCGTAGTTCTCGAGATATATCAAGATATTTAAAAGTTCCGAAGCCGCACCAACATAATAGAGATACAGAAACACCGTGGCCCCTTTCTTTGAGATAACTCTGCACTATTGCGAGCTGCAAATGCCACTGCCAGCTTAGCTGTGCAGAAGAAGAACAACAAGAAGAAGAAGTATCTCGAAATATGTCCGTCAGGCCCCTTCCCTTGAGATAAATCTGCAAATATCTCGGAAACGAAGAGAGCTATGGCAAAATGTTAAGAGACCTTTTTTGTAGAGAATTAAGCTTCCTACTTTTTATGTTGTATGATATTTTTTGATCAGATGCGTAGTTCTCGAGATATATCAAGATATTTAAAAGTTCCGAAGCCGCACCAACATAATAGAGATACAGAAACACCGTGGCCCCTTTCTTTGAGATAACTCTGCACTATTGCGAGCTGCAAATGCCACTTCCAGCTTAGCTGTGCAGAAGAAGAACAACAAGAAGAAGAAGTATCTCGAAATATGTCCGTCAGGCCCCTTCCCTTGAGATAAATCTGCAAATATCTCGGAAACGAAGAGAGCTATGGCAAAATGTTAAGAGACCTTTTTTGTAGAGAATTAAGTTTCCTACTTTTTATGTTGTATGATATTTTTTGATCAGATGCGTAGTTCTCGAGATATATCAAGATATTTAAAAGTTCCGAAGCCGCACCAACATAATAGAGATACAGAAACACCGTGGCCCCTTTCTTTGAGATAACTCTGCACTATTGCGAGCTGTAAATGCCACTTCCAGCTTAGCTGTGCAGAAGAAGAACAACAAAAAGAAGAAATATCTCGAAATATGTCCGTCAGGCCCCTGCCCTTGAGATATATCTGCAAATATCTCGGAAACGAAGCGAGCTATGGCAAAATGTTAAGAGACCTTTTTTGTAGAGAATTATGTTTCCTACAATTTATGTTCTATGATATTTTTTGATCAGATGCGTAGTTCTCGAGATATATCAAGATATTTAAAAGTTCCGAAGCCGCACCAACATAATAGAGATACAGAAACACCGTGGCCCCTTTCTTTGAGATAACTCTGCACTATTGCGAGCTGCAAATGCCACTGCCAGCTTAGCTGTGCAGAAGAAGAACAACAAGAAGAAGAAGTATCTCGAAATATGTCCGTCAGGCCCCTTCCCTTGAGATAAATCTGCAAATATCTCGGAAACGAAGAGAGCTATGGCAAAATGTTAAGAGACCTTTTTTGTAGAGAATTAAGCTTCCTACTTTTTATGTTGTATGATATTTTTTGATCAGATGCGTAGTTCTCGAGATATATCAAGATATTTAAAAGTTCCGAAGCCGCACCAACATAATAGAGATACAGAAACACCGTGGCCCCTTTCTTTGAGATAACTCTGCACTATTGCGAGCTGTAAATGCCACTTCCAGCTTAGCTGTGCAGAAGAAGAACAACAAGAAGAAGAAATATCTCGATATATGTCCGTCAGGCCCCTGCCCTTGAGATATATCTGCAAATATCTCGGAAACGAAGCGAGCTATGGCAAAATGTTAAGAGACCTTTTTTGTAGAGAATTATGTTTCCTACAATTTATGTTCTATGATATTTTTTGATCAGAAGCGTAGTTTTCGAGATATATCGAGATATTTAAAAGTTCCGAATCCGCACCAACATAATAGAGATACAGAAACACCGTGGCCCCTTTCTTTGAGATAACTCTGCACTAGTGCGAGCTGAAAGTGCCACTTCCAGCTTAGCTGTGCAGAAGAAGAACAACAAGAAGAAGAAATATCTCGAAATATGTCCGTCAGGCCCCTTCCCTTGAGATAAATCTGCAAATATCTCGGAAACGAAGCGAGCTATGGCAAAATGTTAAGAGACCTTTTTTGTAGAGAATTAAGTTTCCTACTTTTTATGTTCTATGATATTTTTTGATCAGATGCGTAGTTCTCGAGATATATCAAGATATTTAAAAGTTCCGAAGCCGCACCAACATAATAGAGATACAGAAACACCGTGGCCCCTTTCTTTGAGATAACTCTGCACTATTGCGAGCTGCAAATGGCACTTTCAGCTTAGCTGTGCAGAAGAAGAACAACAAGAAGAAGAAATATCTCGAAATATGTCCGTCAGGCCCCTTCCCTTGAGATAAATCTGCAAATATCTGGGAAACGAAGAGAGCTATGGCAAAATGTTAAGAGACCTTTTTTGTAGAGAATTAAGTTTCCTACTTTTCATGTTCTATGATATTTTTTGATCAGATGCGTAGTTCTCGAGATATATCAAGATATTTAAAAGTTCCGAAGCCGCACCAACATAATAGAGATACAGAAACACCGTGGCCCCTTTCTTTGAGATAACTCTGCACTATTGCGAGCTGTAAATGCCACTTCCAGCTTAGCTGTGCAGAAGAAGAACAACAAGAAGAAGAAATATCTCGAAATATGTCCGTCAGGCCCCATCCCTTGAGATATATCTGCAAATATCTCGGAAACGAAGCGAGCTATGGCAAAATGTTAAGAGACCTTTTTTGTAGAGAATTATGTTTCCTACAATTTATGTTCTATGATATTTTTTGATCAGAAGCGTAGTTTTCGAGATATATCGAGATATTTAAAAGTTCCGAAGCTGCACCAACATAATAGAGATACAGAAACACCGTGGCCCCTTCCTTTGAGATAACTCTGCACTAGTGCGAGCCGCAGATGCCACTTCCAGCTTAGCTGTGCAGAAGAAGAACAACAAGAAGAAGAAATATCTCGAAATATGTCCGTCAGGCCCCTTCCCTTGAGATAAATCTGCAAATATCTGGGAAACGAAGAGGGCTATGGCAAAATGTTAAGAGACCTTTTTTGTAGAGAATTAAGTTTCCTACTTTTCATGTTCTATGATATTTTTTGATCAGATGCGTAGTTCTCGAGATATATCAAGATATTTAAAAGTTCCGAAGCCGCACCAACATAATAGAGATACAGAAACACCGTGGCCCCTTTCTTTGAGATAACTCTGCACTATTGCGAGCTGTAAATGCCACTTCCAGCTTAGCTGTGCAGAAGAAGAACAACAAGAAGAAGAAATATCTCGAAATATGTCCGTCAGGCCCCATCCCTTGAGATATATCTGCAAATATCTCGGAAACGAAGCGAGCTATGGCAAAATGTTAAGAGACCTTTTTTGTAGAGAATTATGTTTCCTACAATTTATGTTCTATGATATTTTTTGATCAGAAGCGTAGTTTTCGAGATATATCGAGATATTTAAAAGTTCCGAATCCGCACCAACATAATAGAGATACAGAAACACCGTGGCCCCTTTCTTTGAGATAACTCTGCACTAGTGCGAGCTGAAAGTGCCACTTCCAGCTTAGCTGTGCAGAAGAAGAACAACAAGAAGAAGAAATATCTCGAAATATGTCCGTCAGGCCCCTTCCCTTGAGATAAATCTGCAAATATCTCGGAAACGAAGCGAGCTATGGCAAAATGTTAAGAGACCTTTTTTGTAGAGAATTAAGTTTCCTACTTTTTATGTTCTATGATATTTTTTGATCAGATGCGTAGTTCTCGAGATATATCAAGATATTTAAAAGTTCCGAAGCCGCACCAACATAATAGAGATACAGAAACACCGTGGCCCCTTTCTTTGAGATAACTCTGCACTATTGCGAGCTGCAAATGGCACTTTCAGCTTAGCTGTGCAGAAGAAGAACAACAAGAAGAAGAAATATCTCGAAATATGTCCGTCAGGCCCCTTCCCTTGAGATAAATCTGCAAATATCTGGGAAACGAAGAGAGCTATGGCAAAATCTTAAGAGACCTTTTTTGTAGAGAATTAAGTTTCCTACTTTTCATGTTCTATGATATTTTTTGATCAGATGCGTAGTTCTCGAGATATATCAAGATATTTAAAAGTTCCGAAGCCGCACCAACATAATAGAGATACAGAAACACCGTGGCCCCTTTCTTTGAGATAACTCTGCACTATTGCGAGCTGTAAATGCCACTTCCAGCTTAGCTGTGCAGAAGAAGAACAACAAGAAGAAGAAATATCTCGAAATATGTCCGTCAGGCCCCATCCCTTGAGATATATCTGCAAATATCTCGGAAACGAAGCGAGCTATGGCAAAATGTTAAGAGACCTTTTTTGTAGAGAATTATGTTTCCTACAATTTATGTTCTATGATATTTTTTGATCAGAAGCGTAGTTTTCGAGATATATCGAGATATTTAAAAGTTCCGAAGCTGCACCAACATAATAGAGATACAGAAACACCGTGGCCCCTTCCTTTGAGATAACTCTGCACTAGTGCGAGCCGCAGATGCCACTTCCAGCTTAGCTGTGCAGAAGAAGAACAACAAGAAGAAGAAATATCTCGAAATATGTCCGTCAGGCCCCTTCCCTTGAGATAAATCTGCAAATATCTCGGAAACGAAGCGAGCTATGGCAAAATGTTAAGAGACATTTTTGGAAGAGAATTAAGTTTCCTACTTTTTATGTTCTATGATATTTTTTGATCAGATGCGTAGTTCTCGAGATATATCAAGATATTTAAAAGTTCCGAAGCCGCACCAACATAATAGAGATACAGAAACACCGTGGCCCCTTTCTTTGAGATAACTCTGCACTAGTGCGAGCCGCAAATGCCACTTCCAGCTTAGCTGTGCAGAAGAAGAACAACAAGAAGAAGAAATATTTCGAAATATGTCCGTCAGGCCCCTTCCCTTGAGATAAATCTGCAAATATCTCGGAAACGAAGCGAGCAATGGCAAAATGTTAAGAGACCTTTTTTGTAGAGAATTAAGTTTCCTACTTTTTATGTTCTATGATATTTTTTGATCAGATGCGTAGTTCTCGAGATATATCAAGATATTTAAAAGTTCCGAAGCCGCACCAACATAATAGAGATACAGAAACACCGTGGCCCCTTTCTTTGAGATAACTCTGCACTATTGCGAGCTGGAAATGCCACTTCCAGTTTAGCTGTGCAGAAGAAGAACATCAAGAAGAAGAAATATATCGAAATATGTCCGTTAGGCCCCTTCCCTCGAGATAAATCTGCAAATATCTCGGAAACGAAGCGAGCTATGGCAAAATGTTAAGAGACCTTTTTTGTAGAGAATTAAGTTTCCTACTTTTTATGTTCTATGATATTTTTTGATCAGATGCGCAGTTCTCGAGATATATCAAGATATTTAAAAGTTCCGAAGCCGCACCAACATAATAGAGATACAGAAACACCGTGGCCCCTTTCTTTGAGATAACTCTGCACTATTGCGAGCTGCAAACGCCACTTCCAGCTTAGCTGTGCAGAGGAAGAACAACAAGAAGAAGAAATATCTCGAAATATGTCCGTCAGGACCCTTCCCTTGAGATAAATATGCAAATATCTCGGAAACGAAGCGAGCTATGGCAAAATGTTAAGAGACCTTTTTTGTAGAGAATTAAGTTTCCTACTTTTTATGTTCTATGATATTTTTTGATCAGATGCGTAGTTCTCGAGATATATCAAGATATTTAAAAGTTCCGAAGCCGCACCAACATAATAGAGATACAGAAACACCGTGGCCCCTTTCTTTGAGATAACTCTGCACTATTGCGAGCTGCAAATGCCACTTCCAGCTTAGCTGTGCAGAGGAAGAACAACAAGAAGAAGAAATATCTCGAAATATGTCCGTCAGGCCAGTTCCTTTGAGCTGAATCTGCAAATATCTCGGAAACGAAGCGAGCTATGGCAAAATGTTAAGAGACGTTTTTTGTAGAGAATTATGTTTTCTACAATTTATGTTCTATGATATTTTTTGATCAGAAGCGTAGTTTTCGAGATATATCGAGATATTTAAAAGTTCCGAAGCCTTACCAACATAATAGAGATACAGAAACACCGTGGCCCCTTTCTTTGAGATAACTGTGCACTAGTGCGAGCCGCAAATGCCACTTCCAGCTTAGCTGTGCAGAAGAAGAACAACAAGAAGAAGAAATATCTCGAAATATGTCCGTCAGGCCCCTTCCCTTGAGATAAATCTGCAAATATCTCGGAAACGAAGCGAGCTATGGCAAAATGTTAAGAGACCGTTTTTGTAGAGAATTAAGTTTCCTACTTTTTATGTTCTATGATATTTTTTGATCAGACGCGTAGTTCTCGAGATATATCAAGATATTTAAAAGTTCCGAAGCCGCACCAACATAATAGAGATACAGAAACACCGTGGCCCCTTTCTTTGAGATATCTCTGCACTATTGCGAGCTGCAAATGCCACTTCCAGCTTAGCTGTGCAGAAGAAGAACAACAAGAAGAAGAAATATCTCGAAATATGTCCGTCAGGCCCCTTCCCTTGAGATAAATCTGCAAATATCTCGGAAACGAAGCGAGCTATGGCAAAATGTTAAGAGACCTTATTTGTAGAGAATTAAGTTTCCTACTTTTTACGTTCTATGATATTTTTTGATCAGAAGCGTAGTTTTCCAGATATATCGAGATATTTAAAAGTTCCGAAGCCGCACCAACATAATAGAGATACAGAAACACCGTGGCCCCTTTCTTTGACATAACTCTGCACTAGTGCGAGCCGCAAATGCCACTTCCAGCTTAGCTGTGCAGAAGAAGAACAACAAGAAGAAATATCTCGAAATATGTGCGTCAGGACCCATCCCTTGAGATATATCTGCAAATATCTCGGAAACCAAACGAGCTATGGCAAAATCTTAAGAGACCTTTTTTGTAGAGAATTAAGTTTCCTACTTTTTATGTTCTATGATATTTTTTGATCAGATGCGTAGTTCTCGAGATGTATCAAGATATTTAAAAGTTCCGAAGCCGCACCAACATAATAGAGATACAGAAACACCGTGGCCCCTTTCTTTGAGATAACTCTGCGCTATTGCGAGCTGGAAATGCCACTTCCAGTTTAGCTGTGCAGAAGAAGAACAACAAGAAGAAGAAATATCTCGAAATATGTCCGTCAGGCCCCTTCCCTTGAGATATATCTGCAAATATCTCGGAAACGAAACGAGCTATGGCAAAATGTTAACAGACCTTTTTTGTAGAGAATTATGTTTCCTACACTTTATGTTCTATGATATTTTTTGATCAGAAGCGTAGTTTTCGAGATATATCGAGATATTTAAAAGTTCCGAAGCCGCACCAACATAATAGAGATACAGAAACACCGTGGCCCCTTTCTTTGAGATAACTCTGCACTATTGCGAGCTGCAAATGCCACTTCCAGCTTAGCTGTGCAGAAGAAGAACAACAAGAAGAAGAAATATCTCGAAATATGTCCGTCAGGCCCCTTCCCTTGAGATATATCTGCAAATATCTCGGAAACGAAACGAGCTATGGCAAAATGTTAAGAGACCTTTTTTGTAGAGAATTATGTTTCCTACAATTTACCTTCTATGATATTTTTTGATCAGAAGCGTAGTTTTCGAGATATATCGAGATATTTAAAAGTTCCGAAGCCGCACCAACATAATAGAGATACAGAAACACCGTGGCCCCTTTCTTTGAGATAACTCTGCGTTTAGTGCGAGCCGCAAATGCCACTTCCAGCTTAGCTGTGCAGAAGAAGAACAACAAGAAGAAGAAATATCTCGAAATATGTCCGTCAGGCCCCTTCCCTTGAGATATATCTGCAAATATCTCGGAAACGAAGCGAGCTATGGCAAAATGTTAAGACACCTTTTTTGTAGAGAATTAAGTTTCCTACTTTTTATGTTCTATGATATTTTTTGATCAGATGCGTAGTTCTCGAGATATATCAAGATATTTAAAAGTTCCGAAGCCGCACCAACATAATAGAGATACAGAAACACCGTGGCCCCTTTCTGTGAGATAACTCTGCACTATTGTGAGCTGTAAATGCCACTTCCAGCTTAGCTGTGCAGAAGAAGAACAACAAGAAGAAGAAATATCTCGAAATCTGTCCGACAGGCCCCTTCCCTTGAGATAAATCTGCAAATATCTCGGAAACGAAGCGAGCTATGGCAAAATGTTAAGAGACCTTATTTGTAGAGAATTAAGTTTCCTACTTTTTATGTTCTATGATATTTTTTGATCAGACGCGTAGTTTTCCAGATATATCGAGATATTTAAAAGTTCCGAAGCCGCACCAACATAATAGAGATACAGAAACACCGTGGCCCCTTTCTTTGACATAACTCTGCACTAGTGCGAGCCGCAAATGCCACTTCCAGCTTAGCTGTGCAGAAGAAGAACAACAAGAAGAAATATCTCGAAATATGTCCGTCAGGCCCCTTCCCTTGAGATATATCTGCAAATATCTCGGAAACGAAACGAGCTATGGCAAAATGTTAACAGACCTTTTTTGTAGAGAATTATGTTTCCTACACTTTATGTTCTATGATATTTTTTGATCAGAAGCGTAGTTTTCGAGATATATCGAGATATTTAAAAGTTCCGAAGCCGCACCAACATAATAGAGATACAGAAACACCGTGGCCTCTTTCTCTGAGATAACTCTGCACTATTGCGAGCTGCAAATGCCACTTCCAGCTTAGCTGTGCAGAAGAAGAACAACAAGAAGAAGAAATATCTCGAAATATGTCCCTCAGGCACCTTCCCTTGAGATAAATCTGCAAATATCTCGGAAACGAAGCGAGCTAAGGCAAAATCTTTAGAGACCTTTTTTGTAGAGAATTAAGTTTCCTACTTTTTATGTTGTATGATATTTTTTGATCAGATGCGTAGTTCTCGAGATATATCAAGATATTTAAAAGGTCCGAAGCCGCACCAACATAATAGAGATACAGAAACACCGTGGCCCCTTTCTGTGAGATAACTCTGCACTATTGTGAGCTGTAAATGCCACTTCCAGCTTAGCTGTGCAGAAGAAGAACAACAAGAAGAAGAAATATCTCGAAATCTGTCCGACAGGCCCCTTCCCTTGAGATAAATCTGCAAATATCTCGGAAACGAAGCGAGCTATGGCAAAACGTTAAGAAACCTTTTTTGTAGAGAATTAAGTTTCCTACTTTTTATGTTCTATGATATTTTTTGATCAGATGCGTAGTTCTCGAGATATATCAAGATATTTAAAAGTTCCGAAGCCGCACCAACATAATAGAGATACAGAAACACCGTGGCCCCTTTCTTTGAGATAACTCTGCACTATTGCGTGCTGTAAATGCAACTTCCAGCTTAGCTGTGCAGAAGAAGAACAACAAGAAGAAGAAATATCTCGAAATATGTCCGTCAGGCCCCTTCCCTTGAGATATATCTGCAAATATCTCGGAAACGAAGCTAGCTATGGCAAAATGTTAAGAGACCTTTTTTGTAGAGAATTATGTTTCCTACAATTTATGTTCTATGATATTTTTTGATCAGAAGCGTAGTTTTCGAGATATATCGAGATATTTAAAAGTTCCGAAGCCGCACCAACATAATAGAGATACAGAAACACCGTGGCCCCTTTCTTTGAGATAACTCTGCGTTTAGTGCGAGCCGCAAATGCCACTTCCAGCTTAGCTGTGCAGAAGAAGAACAACAAGAAGAAGAAATATCTCGAAATATGTCCGTCAGGCCCCTTCCCTTGAGATAAATCTGCAAATATCTCGGAAACGAAGCGAGCTATGGCAAAATGTTAAGACACCTTTTTTGTAGAGAATTAAGTTTCCTACTTTTTATGTTCTATGATATTTTTTGATCAGATGCGTAGTTCTCGAGATATATCAAGATATTTAAAAGTTCCGAAGCCGCACCAACATAATAGAGATACAGAAACACCGTGGCCCCTTTCTTTGAGATAACTCTGCACTATTGCGAGCTGTAAATGCCACTTCCAGCTTAGCTGTGCAGAAGAAGAACAACAAGAAGAAGAAATATCTCGAAATATGTCCGTCAGGCCCCTTCCCTTGGGATATATCTGCAAATATCTCGGAAACGAAGCGAGCTATGGCCAATTGTTAAGAGACCTTTTTTGTAGAGAATTAAGTTTCCTACTTTTTATGTTCTATGATATTTTTTGATCAGAAGCGTAGTTTTCGAGATATATCGAGATATTTAAAAGTTCCGAAGCCGCACCAACATAATAGAGATACAGAAACACCGTGGCCCCTTTCTTTGAGATAACTCTGCACTATTGCGAGCCGCAAATGCCACTTCCAGCTTAGCTGTGCAGAAGAAGAACAACAAGAAGAAGAAATATCTCGAAATATGTCCGTCAGGCCCCTTCCTTTGAGATATATCTGCAAATATCTCGGAAACGAAGCGAGCTATGGCAAAATGTTAAGAGACCTTTTTTGTAGAGAATTATGTTTCCTACAATTTATGTTCTATGATATTTTTTGATCAGAAGCGTAGTTTTCGAGATATATCCAGATATTTAAAAGTTCCGAAGCCGCACCAACATAATAGAGATACAGAAACACCGTGGCCCCTTTCTTTGAGATAACTCTGCGTTTAGTGCGAGCCGCAAATGCCACTTCCAGCTTAGCTGTGCAGAAGAAGAACAACAAGAAGAAGAAATATCTCGAAATATGTCCGTCAGGCCCCTTCCCTTGAGATAAATCTGCAAATATCTCGGAAACGAAGCGAGCTATGGCAAAATGTTAAGAGACCTTTTTTGTAGAGAATTAAGTTTCCTAGTTTTTATGTTCTATAATATTTTTGGATCAGATGCGTAGTTCTCGAGATATATCAAGATATTTAAAAGTTCCGAAGCCGCACCAACATAATAGAGATACAGAAACACCGTGGCCCCTTTCTTTGAGATAACTCTGCACTATTGCGAGCTGGAAATGCCACTTCCAGTTTAGCTGTGCAGAAGAAGAACAACAAGAAGAAGAAATATCTCGAAATATGTCCGTCAGGCCCCTTCCCTTGAGATAAATCTGCAAATATCTCGGAAACGAAGCGAGCTATGGCAAAATGTTAAGAGACCTTTTTTGTAGAGAATTAAGTTTCCTACTTTTTATGTTCTATAATATTTTTTGATCACATGCGTAGTTCTCGAGATATATCAAGATATTTAAAAGTTCCGAAGCCGCACCAACATAATAGAGATACAGAAACACCGTGGCCCCTTTCTTTGAGATAACTCTGCACTATTGTGCGCTGTAAATGCCACTACCAGCTTAGCTGTGCAGAAGAAGAACAACAAGAAGAAGAAATATCTCGAAATATGTCCGTCAGGCCCCTTCCCTTGAGATATATCTGCAAATATCTCGGAAACGAAGCTAGCTATGGCAAAATGTTAAGAGACCTTTTTTGTAGAGAATTATGTTTCCTACAATTTATGTTCTATGATATTTTTTGATCAGAAGCGTAGTTTTCGAGATATATCGAGATATTTAAAAGTTCCGAAGCCGCACCAACATAATAGAGATACAGAAACACCGTGGCCCCTTTCTTTGAGATAACTCTGCGTTTAGTGCGAGCCGCAAATGCCACTTCCAGCTTAGCTGTGCAGAAGAAGAACAACAAGAAGAAGAAATATCTCGAAATATGTCCGTCAGGCCCCTTCCCTTGAGATAAATCTGCAAACATCTCGGAAACGAAGCGAGCTATGGCAAAATGTTAAGACACCTTTTTTGTAGAGAATTAAGTTTCCTACTTTTTATGTTCTATGATATTTTTTGATCAGATGCGTAGTTCTCGAGATATATCAAGATATTTAAAAGTTCCGAAGCCGCACCAACATAATAGAGATACAGAAACACCGTGGCCCCTTTCTTTGAGATAACTCTGCACTATTGCGAGCTGGAAATGCCACTTCCAGTTTAGCTGTGCAGAAGAAGAACAACAAGAAGAAGAAATATCTCGAAATATGTCCGTCAGGCCCCTTCCCTTGAGATAAATCTGCAAATATCTCGGAAACGAAGCAAGCTATGGCAAAATGTTAAGAGACCTTTTTTGTAGAGAATTAAGTTTCCTACTTTTTATGTTCTATAATATTTTTGGACCAGATGCGTAGTTCTCGAGATATATCAAGATATTTAAAAGTTCCGAAGCCGCACCAACATAATAGAGATACAGAAACACCGTGGCCCCTTTCTTTGAGATAACTCTGCACTATTGTGAGCTGTAAATGCCACTTCCAGTTTAGCTGTGCAGAAGAAGAACAACAAGAAGAAGAAATATCTCGAAATATGTCCGTCAGGCCCCTTCCCTTGAGATATATCTGCAAATATCTCGGAAACGAAGCGAGCTATGGCCAATTGTTAAGAGACCTTTTTTGTAGAGAATTAAGTTTCCTACTTTTTATGTTCTATGATATTTTTTGATCAGATGCGTAGTTCTCGAGATATATCAAGATATTTAAAAGTTCCGAAGCCGCACCAACATAATAGAGATACAGAAACACCGTGGCCCCTTTCTTTGAGATAACTCTGCACTATTGCGTGCTGTAAATGCCACTTCCAGCTTAGCTGTGCAGAAGAAGAACAACAAGAAGAAGAAATATCTCGAAATATGTCCGTCAGGCCCCTTCCCTTGAGATATATCTGCAAATATCTCGGAAACGAAGCGAGCTATGGCAAAATGTTAAGAGACCTTTTTTGTAGAGAATTATGTTTCCTACAATTTATGTTCTATGATATTTTTTGATCAGAAGCGTAGTTTTCGAGATATATCGAGATATTTAAAAGTTCCAAAGCCGCACCAACATAATAGAGATACAGAAACACCGTGGCCCCTTTCTTTGAGATAACTCTGCACTAGTGCGAGCCGCAAATGCCACTTCCAGCTTAGCTGTGCAGAAGAAGAACAACAAGAAGAAGAAATATCTCGAAATATGTCCGTCAGGCCCCTTCCCTTGAGATAAATCTGCAAATATCTCGGAAACGAAGCGAGCTAAGGCAAAATGTTAAGAGACCTTTTTTGTAGAGAATTAAGTTTCCTACTTTTTATGTTCTATGATATTTTTTGATCAGATGCGTAGTTCTCGAGATATATCAAGATATTTAAAAGTTCCGAAGCCGCACCAACATAATAGAGATACAGAAACACCGTGGCCCCTTTCTTTGAGATAACTCTGCACTATTGCGAGCTGCAAATGCCACTTCCAGCTTAGCTGTGCAGAGGAAGAACAACAAGAAGAAGAAATATCTCGAAATATGTCCGTCAGGCCAGTTCCTTTGAGCTGAATCTGCAAATATCTCGGAAACGAAGCGAGCTATGGCAAAATGTTAAGAGGTCTTTTTTGTAGAGAATTAAGTTTCCTACTTTTTATGTTCTATGATATTTTTTGATCAGATGCGTAGTTCTCGAGATATATCAAGATATTTAAAAGTTCCGAAGCCGCACCAACATAATAGAGATACAGAAACACCGTGGCCCCTTTCTTTGAGATAACTCTGCACTATTGCGAGCTGCAAATGCCACTTCCAGCTTAGCTGTGCAGAAGAAGAACAACAAGAAGAAGAAATATCTCGAAATATGTCCGTCAGGCCCCTTCCCTTGAGATATATCTGCAAATATCTCGGAAACGAAGCGAGCTAAGGCAAAATGTTAAGAGACCTTTTTTGTAGAGAATTATGTTTCCTACAATTTATGTTCTATGATATTTTTTGATCAGAAGCGTAGTTTTCGAGATATATCGAGATATTTAAAAGTTCCGAAGCCGCACCAACATAATAGAGATACAGAAACACCGTGGCCCCTTTCTTTGAGATAACTCTGCACTAGTGCGAGCCGCAAATGCCACTTCCAGCTTAGCTGTGCAGAAGAAGAACAACAAGAAGAAGAAATATCTCGAAATATGTCCGTCAGGCCACTTCCCTTGAGATAAATCTGCAAATATCTCGGAAACGAAGCGAGCTATGGCAAAATGTTAAGAGACCTTTTTTGTACAGAATTATGTTTCCTACTTTTTACGTTCTATGATATTTTTTGATCAGACGCGTAGTTCTCGAGATATATCAAGATATTTAAAAGTTCCGAAGCCGCACCAACATAATAGAGATACAGAAACACCGTGGCCCCTTTCTTTGAGATAACTCTGCACTATTGCGAGCTGCAAATGCCACTTCCAGCTTAGCTGTGCAGAGGAAGAACAACAAGAAGAAGAAATATCTCGAAATATGCCCGTCAGGCCCCTTCCCTTGAGATATATCTGCAAATATCTCGGAAACGAAGCGAGGTATGGCAAAATGTTAAGAGACCTTTTTTGTAGAGAATTATGTTTGCTACAATTTATGTTCTACGATATTTTTTGATCAGAAGCGTAGTTTTCGAGATATATCGAGATATTTAAAAGTTCCGAAGCCGCACCAACATAATAGAGATACAGAAACACCGTGGCCCCTTTCTTTGAGATAACTCTGCACTAGTGCGAGCGGCAAATGCCACTTCCAGCTTAGCTGTGCAGAAGAAGAACAACAAGAAGAAGAAATATCTCGAAATATGTCCGTCAGGCCCCTTCCCTTGAGATATATCTGCAAATATCTCGGAAACGAAGCGAGCTATGGCAAAATGTTGAGAGACCTTTTTTGTAGAGAATTATGTTTCCTACAATTTATGTTCTATGATATTTTTTGATCAGAAGCGTAGTTTTCGAGATATATCGAGATATTTAAAAGTTCCGAAGCCGCACCAACATAATAGAGATACAGAAACGCCGTGGCCCCTTTCTTTGAGATAACTCTGCACTATTGCGAGCTGCAAATGCCACTTCCAGCTTAGCTGTGCAGAGGAAGAACAACAAGAAGAAGAAATTTCTCGAAATATGTCCGTCAGGCCAGTTCCTTTGAGATGAATCTGCAAATATCTCGGAAACGAAGCGAGCTATGGCAAAATGTTGAGAGACCTTTTTTGTAGACAATTAAGTTTCCTACAATTTATGTTCTATGATATTTTTTGATCAGAAGCGTAGTTTTCGAGATATATCGAGATATGTAAAAGTTCCGCAGCCGCACCAACATAATAGAGATACAGAAACACCGTGGCCCCTTTCTTTGGGATAACTCTGCACTCTTGCGAGCTGCAAATGCCACTTCCAGCTTAGCTGTGCAGAAGAAGAACAACAAGAAGAAGAAATATCTCGAAATATGTCCGTCAGGCCACTTCCCTTGAGATAAATCTGCAAATATCTCGGAAACGAAGCGAGCTATGGCAAAATGTTAAGAGACCTTTTTTGTAGAGAATTAAGTTTCCTACTTTTTATGTTCGATGATATTTTTTGATCAGATGCGTAGTTCTCGAGATATATCAAGATATTTAAAAGTTCCGAAGCTGCACCAACATAATAGAGGTACAGAAACACCGTGGCCTCTTTCTTTGAGATAACTCTGCACTATTGCGAGCTGCAAATGCCACTTCGAGCTTAGCTGTGCAGAAGAAGAACAACAAGAAGAAGAAATATCTCGAAATATGTCCGTCAGGCCCCTTCCCTTGAGCTAAATCTGCAAATATCTCGGAAACGAAGAGAGCTATGGCAAAATGTTAAGAGACCTTTTTTGTAGAGAATTAAGTTTCCTACTTTTCATGTTCTATGATATTTTTTGATCAGATGCGTAGTTCTCGAGATATATCAAGATATTTAAAAGTTCCGAAGCAGCACCAACATAATAGAGATACAGAAACACCGTGGCCCCTTTCTTTGAGATAACTCTGCACTATTGTGAGCTGTAAATGCCACTTCCAGTTTAGCTGTGCAGAAGAAGAACAACAAGAAGAAGAAATATCTCGAAATATGTCCGTCAGGCCCCTTCCCTTGAGATATATCTGCAAATATCTCGGAAACGAAGCGAGCTATGGCCAATTGTTAAGAGACCTTTTTTGTAGAGAATTAAATTTCCTACTTTTTATGTTCTATGATATTTTTTGATCAGATGCGTAGTTCTCGAGATATATCAAGATATTTAAAAGTTCCGAAGCCGCACCAACATAATAGAGATACAGAAACACCGTGGCCCCTTTCTTTGAGATAACTCTGCACTAGTGCGAGCGGCAAATGCCACTTCCAGCTTAGCTGTGCAGAAGAAGAACAACAAGAAGAAGAAATATCTCGAAATATGTCCGTCAGGCCCCTTCCCTTGAGATATATCTGCAAATATCTCGGAAACGAAGCGAGCTATGGCAAAATGTTGAGAGACCTTTTTTGTAGAGAATTATGTTTCCTACAATTTATGTTCTATGATATTTTTTGATCAGAAGCGTAGTTTTCGAGATATATCGAGATATTTAAAAGTTCCGAAGCCGCACCAACATAATAGAGATACAGAAACGCCGTGGCCCCTTTCTTTGAGATAACTCTGCACTATTGCGAGCTGCAAATGCCACTTCCAGCTTAGCTGTGCAGAGGAAGAACAACAAGAAGAAGAAATTTCTCGAAATATGTCCGTCAGGCCAGTTCCTTTGAGATGAATCTGCAAATATCTCGGAAACGAAGCGAGCTATGGCAAAATGTTGAGAGACCTTTTTTGTAGACAATTAAGTTTCCTACAATTTATGTTCTATGATATTTTTTGATCAGAAGCGTAGTTTTCGAGATATATCGAGATATGTAAAAGTTCCGCAGCCGCACCAACATAATAGAGATACAGAAACACCGTGGCCCCTTTCTTTGGGATAACTCTGCACTCTTGCGAGCTGCAAATGCCACTTCCAGCTTAGCTGTGCAGAAGAAGAACAACAAGAAGAAGAAATATCTCGAAATATGTCCGTCAGGCCACTTCCCTTGAGATAAATCTGCAAATATCTCGGAAACGAAGCGAGCTATGGCAAAATGTTAAGAGACCTTTTTTGTAGAGAATTAAGTTTCCTACTTTTTATGTTCGATGATATTTTTTGATCAGATGCGTAGTTCTCGAGATATATCAAGATATTTAAAAGTTCCGAAGCTGCACCAACATAATAGAGGTACAGAAACACCGTGGCCTCTTTCTTTGAGATAACTCTGCACTATTGCGAGCTGCAAATGCCACTTCGAGCTTAGCTGTGCAGAAGAAGAACAACAAGAAGAAGAAATATCTCGAAATATGTCCGTCAGGCCCCTTCCCTTGAGCTAAATCTGCAAATATCTCGGAAACGAAGAGAGCTATGGCAAAATGTTAAGAGACCTTTTTTGTAGAGAATTAAGTTTCCTACTTTTCATGTTCTATGATATTTTTTGATCAGATGCGTAGTTCTCGAGATATATCAAGATATTTAAAAGTTCCGAAGCAGCACCAACATAATAGAGATACAGAAACACCGTGGCCCCTTTCTTTGAGATAACTCTGCACTATTGTGAGCTGTAAATGCCACTTCCAGTTTAGCTGTGCAGAAGAAGAACAACAAGAAGAAGAAATATCTCGAAATATGTCCGTCAGGCCCCTTCCCTTGAGATATATCTGCAAATATCTCGGAAACGAAGCGAGCTATGGCCAATTGTTAAGAGACCTTTTTTGTAGAGAATTAAATTTCCTACTTTTTATGTTCTATGATATTTTTTGATCAGATGCGTAGTTCTCGAGATATATCAAGATATTTAAAAGTTCCGAAGCCGCACCAACATAATAGAGATACAGAAACACCGTGGCCCCTTTCTTTGAGATAACTCTGCACTATTGCGTGCTGTAAATGCCACTTCCAGCTTAGCTGTGCAGAAGAAGAACAACAAGAAGAAGAAATATCTCGAAATATGTCCGTCAGGCCCCTTCCCTTGAGATATATCTGCAAATATCTCGGAAACGAAGCGAGCTATGGCAAAATGTTAAGAGACCTTTTTTGTAGAGAATTATGTTTCCTACAATTTATGTTCTATGATATTTTTTGATCAGAAGCGTAGTTTTCGAGATATATCGAGATATTTAAAAGTTCCAAAGCCGCACCAACATAATAGAGATACAGAAACACCGTGGCCCCTTTCTTTGAGATAACTCTGCACTAGTGCGAGCCGCAAATGCCACTTCCAGCTTAGCTGTGCAGAAGAAGAACAACAAGAAGAAGAAATATCTCGAAATATGTCCGTCAGGCCCCTTCCCTTGAGATAAATCTGCAAATATCTCGGAAACGAAGCGAGCTAAGGCAAAATCTTAAGAGACCTTTTTTGTAGAGAATTAAGTTTCCTACTTTTTATGTTCTATGATATTTTTTGATCAGATGCGTAGTTCTCGAGATATATCAAGATATTTAAAAGTTCCGAAGCCGCACCAACATAATAGAGATACAGAAACACCGTGGCCCCTTTCTTTGAGATAACTCTGCACTATTGCGAGCTGCAAATGCCACTTCCAGCTTAGCTGTGCAGAGGAAGAACAACAAGAAGAAGAAATATCTCGAAATATGTCCGTCAGGCCAGTTCCTTTGAGCTGAATCTGCAAATATCTCGGAAACGAAGCGAGCTATGGCAAAATGTTAAGAGGCCTTTTTTGTAGAGAATTAAGTTTCCTACTTTTTATGTTCTATGATATTTTTTGATCAGATGCGTAGTTCTCGAGATATATCAAGATATTTAAAAGTTCCGAAGCCGCACCAACATAATAGAGATACAGAAACACCGTGGCCCCTTTCTTTGAGATAACTCTGCACTATTGCGAGCTGCAAATGCCACTTCCAGCTTAGCTGTGCAGAAGAAGAACATCAAGAAGAAGAAATATCTCGAAATATGTCCGTCAGGCCCCTTCCCTTGAGATAAATCTGCAAATATCTCGGAAACGAAGAGAGCTATGGCCAATTGTTAAGAGACATTTTTGTAGAGAATTAAGTTTCCTACTTTTTATGTTCTATGATATTTTTTGATCAGATGCGTAGTTCTCGAGATATATCAAGATATTTAAAAGTTCCGAAGCCGCACCAACATAATAGAGATACAGAAACACCGTGGCCCCTTTCTTTGAGATAACTCTGCACTATTGCGAGCTGCAAATGCCACTTCCAGCTTAGCTGTGCAGAAGAAGAACAACAAGAAGAAGAAATATCTCGAAATATGTCCGTCAGGCCCCTTCCCTTGAGATATATCTGCAAATATCTCGGAAACGAAGCGAGCTATGGCAAAATGTTAAGAGACCTTTTTTGTAGAGAATTATGTTTCCTACAATTTATGTTCTATGATATTTTTTGATCAGAAGCGTAGTTTTCGAGATATATCGAGATATTTAAAAGTTCCGAAGCCGCACCAACATAATAGAGATACAAAAACACCGTGGCCCCTTTCTTTGAGATAACTCTGCACTATTGCGTGCTGTAAATGCCACTTCCAGCTTAGCTGTGCAGAAGAAGAACAACAAGAAGAAGAAATATCTCGAAATATGTCCGTCAGGCCCCTTCCCTTGAGATATATCTGCAAATATCTCGGAAACGAAGCTAGCTATGGCAAAATGTTGAGAGACCTTTTTTGTAGAGAATTATGTTTCCTACAATTTATCTTCTATGATATTTTTTGATCAGAAGCGTAGTTTTCGAGATATATCGAGATATTTAAAAGTTCCGAAGCCGCACCAACATAATAGAGATACAGAAACACCGTGGCCCCTTTCTTTGAGATAACTCTGCACTATTGCGAGCCGCAAATGCCACTTCCAGCTTAGCTGTGCAGAAGAAGAACAACAAGAAGAAGAAATATCTCGAAATATGTCCGTCAGGCCCCTTCCCTTGAGATATATCTGCAAATATCTCGGAAACGAAGCGAGCTATGGCAAAATGTTAAGAGACCTTTTTTGTAGAGAATTATGTTTCCTACAATTTATGTTCTATGATATTTTTTGATCAGAAGCGTAGTTTTCGAGATATATCGAGATATTTAAAAGTTCCAAAGCCGCACCAACATAATAGAGATACAGAAACACCGTGGCCCCTTTCTTTGAGATAACTCTGCACTAGTGCGAGCCGCAAATGCCACTTCCAGCTTAGCTGTGCAGAAGAAGAACAACAAGAAGAAGAAATACCTCGAAATATGTCCGTCAGGCCCCTTCCCTTGAGATAAATCTGCAAATATCTCGGAAACGAAGCGAGCTAAGGCAAAATGTTAAGAGACCTTTTTTGTAGAGAATTAAGTTTCCTACTTTTTATGTTCTATGATATTTTTTGATCAGATGCGTAGTTCTCGAGATATATCAAGATATTTAAAAGTTCCGAAGCCGCACCAACATAATAGAGATACAGAAACACCGTGGCCCCTTTCTTTGAGATAACTCTGCACTATTGCGAGCTGCAAATGCCACTTCCAGCTTAGCTGTGCAGAGGAAGAACAACAAGAAGAAGAAATATCTCGAAATATGTCCGTCAGGCCAGTTCCTTTGAGCTGAATCTGCAAATATCTCGGAAACGAAGCAAGCTATGGCAAAATCTTAAGAGACGTTTTTTGTAGAGAATTATGTTTCCTACAATTTATGTTCTATGATATTTTTTGATCAGAAGCGTAGTTTTCGAGATATATCGAGATATTTAAAAGTTCCGAAGCCGCACCAACATAATAGAGATACAGAAACACCGTGGCCCCTTTCTTTGAGATAACTCTGCACTATTGCGAGCTGCAAATGCCACTTCCAGCTTAGCTGTGCAGAAGAAGAACAACAAGAAGAAGAAATATCTCGAAATATGTCCGTCAGGCCCCTTCCCTTGAGATAAATCTGCAAATATCTCGGAAACGAAGCGACCTATGGCAAAATGTTCAGAGACCTTTTTTGTAGAGAATTCTGTTTCCTACAATTTATGTTCTATGATATTTTTTGATCAGAAGCGTAATTTTCAAGATATATCGAGATATTTAAAAGTTCCGAAGCCGCACCAACATAATAGAGATACAGAAACACCGTGGCTCCTTTCTTTGAGATAACTCTGCACTAGTGCGAGCCGCAAATGCCACTTCCAGCTTAGCTGTGCAGAAGAAGAACAACAAGAAGAAGAAATATCTCGAAATATGTCCGTCAGGCCCCTTCCCTTGAGATAAATCTGCAAATATCTCGGAAACGAAGCGTGCTATAGCAAAATGTTAAGAGACTTTTTTTGTAGAGAATTAAGTTTCCTACTTTTTATGTTCTATGATATTTTTCGATCAGAGGCGGGGTTATCGAGATATATCAAGATATTTAAAAGTTCCGAAGCCACACCAACATAATAGAGATACAGAAACACCGTGGCCCCTTTCTTTGAGATAACTCTGCACGATTGCGAGCTGGAAATGCCACTTCCAGTTTAGCTGTGCAGAAAAAGAACAACAAGAAGAAGAAATATCTCGAAATATGTCCATCAGGACCCTTCCCTTGAGATAAATCTGCAAATATCTCGGAAACGAAGCGAGCTATGGCAAAATGTTAAGAGACCTTTTTTGTAGAGAATTAAGTTTCCTACTTTTTATGTTCGATGATATTTTTTGATCAGATGCGTAGTTCTCGAGATATATCAAGATATTTAAAAGTTCCGAAGCTGCACCAACATAATAGAGGTACAGAAACACCGTGGCCTCTTTCTTTGAGATAACTCTGCACTATTGCGAGCTGCAAATGCCACTTCGAGCTTAGCTGTGCAGAAGAAGAACAACAAGAAGAAGAAATATCTCGAAATATGTCCGTCAGGCCCCTTCCCTTGAGATAAATCTGCAAATATCTCGGAAACGAAGAGAGCTATGGCAAAATGTTAAGAGACCTTTTTTGTAGAGAATTAAGTTTCCTACTTTTCATGTTCTATGATATTTTTTGATCAGATGCGTAGTTCTCGAGATATATCAAGATATTTAAAAGTTCCGAAGCAGCACCAACATAATAGAGATACAGAAACACCGTGGCCCCTTTCTTTGAGATAACTCTGCACTATTGCGAGCTGTAATTGCCACTTCCAGCTTAGCTGTGCAGAAGAAGAACAACAAGAAGAAGAAATATCTCGAAATATGTCCGTCAGGCCCCTTCCCTTGAGATAAATATGCAAATATCTCGGAAACGAAGCGAGCTATGGCAAAATCTTAAGAGACCTTTTTTGTAGAGAATTAAGTTTCCTACTTTTTATGTTCTATGATATTTTTTGATCAGATGCGTAGTTCTCGAGATATATCAAGATATTTAAAAGTTCCGAAGCCGCACCAACATAATAGAGATACAGAAACACCGTGGCCCCTTTCTTTGAGATAACTCTGCACTATTGCGTGCTGCAAATGCCACTTCCAGCTTAGCTGTGCAGAGGAAGAACAACAAGAAGAAGAAATATCTCGAAACATGTCCGTCAGACCAGTTCCTTTGAGCTGAATCTGCAAATATCTCGGAAACGAAACGAGCTATGGCAAAATGTTAAGAGATGTTTTTTGTAGAGAATTATGTTTCCTACAATTTATGTTCTATGATATTTTTTGATCAGAAGCGTAGTTTTCGAGATATATCGAGATATTTAAAAGTTCCGAAGCCGCACCAACATAATAGAGATACAGAAACACCGTGGCCCCTTTCTTTGAGATAACTCTGCACTAGTGCGAGCCGCAAATGCCACTTCCAGCTTAGCTGTGCAGAAGAAGAACAACAAGAAGAAGAAATATCTCGAAATATGTCCGTCAGGCCCCTTCCCTTGAGATAAATCTGCAAATATCTCGGAAACGAAGCGTGCTATGGCAAAATGTTAAGAGACTTTTTTTGTAGAGAATTAAGTTTCCTACTTTTTATGTTCTATGATATTTTTCGATCAGAGGCGGGGTTATCGAGATATATCAAGATATTTAAAAGTTCCGAAGCCACACCAACATAATAGAGATACAGAAACACCGTGGCCCCTTTCTTTGAGATAACTCTGCACGATTGCGAGCTGGAAATGCCACTTCCAGTTTAGCTGTGCAGAAAAAGAACAACAAGAAGAAGAAATATCTCGAAATATGTCCATCAGGACCCTTCCCTTGAGATAAATCTGCAAATATCTCGGAAACGAAGCGAGCTATGGCAAAATGTTAAGAGACCTTTTTTGTAGAGAATTAAGTTTCCTACTTTTTATGTTCGATGATATTTTTTGATCAGATGCGTAGTTCTCGAGATATATCAAGATATTTAAAAGTTCCGAAGCTGCACCAACATAATAGAGGTACAGAAACACCGTGGCCTCTTTCTTTGAGATAACTCTGCACTATTGCGAGCTGCAAATGCCACTTCGAGCTTAGCTGTGCAGAAGAAGAACAGCAAGAAGAAGAAATATCTCGAAATATGTCCGTCAGGCCCCTTCCCTTGAGATAAATCTGCAAATATCTCGGAAACGAAGAGAGCTATGGCAAAATATTAAGAGACCTTTTTTGTAGAGAATTAAGTTTCCTACTTTTCATGTTCTATGATATTTTTTGATCAGATGCGTAGTTCTCGAGATATATCAAGATATTTAAAAGTTCCGAAGCAGCACCAACATAATAGAGATACAGAAACACCGTGGCCCCTTTCTTTGAGATAACTCTGCACTATTGCGAGCTGTAATTGCCACTTCCAGCTTAGCTGTGCAGAAGAAGAACAACAAGAAGAAGAAATATCTCGAAATATGTCCGTCAGGCCCCTTCCCTTGAGATAAATATGCAAATATCTCGGAAACGAAGCGAGCTATGGCAAAATGTTAAGAGACCTTTTTTGTAGAGAATTAAGTTTCCTACTTTTTATGTTCTATGATATTTTTTGATCAGATGCGTAGTTCTCGAGATATATCAAGATATTTAAAAGTTCCGAAGCCGCACCAACATAATAGAGATACAGAAACACCGTGGCCCCTTTCTTTGAGATAACTCTGCACTATTGCGAGCTGCAAATGCCACTTCCAGCTTAGCTGTGCAGAGGAAGAACAACAAGAAGAAGAAATATCTCGAAACATGTCCGTCAGACCAGTTCCTTTGAGCTGAATCTGCAAATATCTCGGAAACGAAACGAGCTATGGCAAAATGTTAAGAGATGTTTTTTGTAGAGAATTATGTTTCCTACAATTTATGTTCTATGATATTTTTTGATCAGAAGCGTAGTTTTCGAGATATATCGAGATATTTAAAAGTTCCGAAGACGCACCAACATAATAGAGATACAGAAACACCGTGGCCCCTTTCTTTGAGATAACTCTGCACTATTGCGAGCTGTAAATGCCACTTCCAGCTTAGCTGTGCAGAAGAAGAACAACAAGAAGAAGAAATATCTCGAAATATGTCCGTCAGGCCCCTTCCCTTGAGATAAATATGCAAATATCTCGGAAACGAAGCGAGCTATGGCAAAATGTTGAGAGACCTTTTTTGTAGAGAATTAAGTTTCCTACTTTTTATGTTCTATGATATTTTTTGATCAGATGCGTAGTTCTCGAGATATATCAAGATATTTAAAAGTTCCGAAGCCGCACCAACATAATAGAGATACAGAAACACCGTGGCCCCTTTCTTTGAGATAACTCTGCACTATTGCGAGCTGCAAATGCCACTTCCAGCTTAGCTGTACAGAAGAAGAACAACAAGAAGAAGAAATATCTCGAAATATGTCCGTCAGGCCCCTTCCCTTGAGATATATCTGCAAATATCTCGGAAACGAAGCGAGCTATGGCAAAATGTTAAGAGACCTTTTTTGTAGAGAATTATGTTTCCTACAATTTAGGTTCTATGATATTTTTTGATCAGAAGCGTAGTTTTCGAGATATATCGAGATATTTAAAAGTTCCGAAGCCGCACCAACATAATAGAGATACAGAAACACCGTGGCCCCTTTCTTTGAGATAACTGTGCACCAGTGCGAGCCGCAAATGCCACTTCCAGCTTAGCTGTGCAGAAGAAGAACAACAAGAAAAAGAAATATCTCGAAATATGTCCGTCAGGCCCCTTCCCTTGAGATATATCTGCAAATATCTCGGAAACGAAGCGAGCTATGGCAAAATGTTAAGAGACCGTTTTTGTAGAGAATTATGTTTCCTACTTTTTATGTTCTATGATATTTTTTGATCAGACGCGTAGTTCTCGAGATATATCAAGATATTTAAAAGTTCCGAAGCCGCACCAACATAATAGAGATACAGAAACACCGTGGCCCCTTTCTTTGAGATAACTCTGCACTATTGCGAGCTGTAAATGCCACTTCCAGCTTAGCTGTGCAGAAGAAGAACAACAAGAAGAAGAAATATCTCGAAATATGTCCGTCAGGCCCCTTCCCTTGAGATAAATATGCAAATATCTCGGAAACGAAGCGAGCTATGGCAAAATGTTAAGAAACCTTTTTTGTAGAGAATTAAGTTTCCTACTTTTTATGTTCTATGATATTTTTTGATCAGATGCGTAGTTCTCGAGATATATCAAGATATTTAAAAGTTCCGAAGCCGCACCATCATAATAGAGATATAGAAACACCGTGGCCCCTTTCTTTGAGATAACTCTGCACTATTGCGAGCTGCAAATGCCACTTCCAGCTTAGCTGTGCAGAAGAAGAACAACAAGAAGAAGAAATATCTCGAAATATGTCCGTCAGGCCCCTTCCCTTGAGATAAATCTGCAAATACCTCGGAAACGAAGAGAGCTATGGCAAAATGTTAAGAGACCTTTTTTGTAGAGAATTAAGTTTCCTACTTTTCATGTTCTATGATATTTTTTGATCAGATGCGTAGTTCTCGAGATATATCAAGATATTTAAAAGTTCCGAAGCCGCACCAACATAATAGAGATACAGAAACACCGTGGCCCCTTTCTTTGAGATAACTCTGCACTATTGCGAGCTGTAAATGCGACTTCCAGCTTAGCTGTGCAGAAGAAGAACAACAAGAAGAAGAAATATCTCGAAATATGTCCGCCAGGCCCCTTCCCTTGAGATAAATCTGCAAATATCTCGGAAACGAAGAGAGCTATGGCAAAATGTTAAGAGACCTTTTTTGTAGAGAATTAGGTTTCCTACTTTTCATGTTCTATGATGTTTTTTGATCAGATGCGTAGTTCTCGAGATATATCAAGATATTTAAAAGTTCCGAAGCCGCACCAACATAATAGAGATACAGAAACACCGTGGCCCCTTTCTTTGAGATAACTCTGCACTATTGCGAGCTGTAAATGCCACTTCCAGCTTAGCTGTGCAGAAGAAGAACAACAAGAAGAAGAAATATCTCGAAATATGTCCGTCAGGCCCCTTCCCTTGAGATAAACATGCAAATATCTCGGAAACGAAGCGAGCTATGGCAAAATGTTAAGAAACCTTTTTTGTAGAGAATTAAGTTTCCTACTTTTTATGTTCTATGATATTTTTTGATCAGATGCGTAGTTCTCGAGATATATCAAGATATTTAAAAGTTCCGAAGCCGCACCATCATAATAGAGATACAGAAACACCGTGGCCACTTTCTTTGAGATAACTCTGCACTATTGCGAGCTGCAAATGCCACTTCCAGCTTAGCTGTGCAGAAGAAGAACAACAAGAAGAAGAAATATCTCGAAATATGTCCGTCAGGCCCCTTCCCTTGAGATAAATCTGCAAATATCTCGGAAACGAAGAGAGCTATGGCAAAATGTTAAGAGACCTTTTTTGTAGAGAATTAAGTTTCCTACTTTTCATGTTCTATGATATTTTTTGATCAGATGCGTAGTTCTCGAGATATATCAAGATATTTAAAAGTTCCGAAGCCGCACCAACATAATAGAGATACAGAAACACCGTGGCCCCTTTCTTTGAGATAACTCTGCACTATTGCGAGCTGTAAATGCCACTTCCAGCTTAGCTGTGCAGAAGAAGAACAACAAGAAGAAGAAATATCTCGAAATATGTCCGTCAGGCCCCTTCCCTTGAGATAAATCTGCAAATATCTCGGAAACGAAGAGAGCTATGGCAAAATGTTAAGAGACCTTTTTTGTAGAGAATTAAGTTTCCTACTTTTCATGTTCTATGATATTTTTTGATCAGATGCGTAGTTCTCGAGATATATCAAGATATTTAAAAGTTCCGAAGCCGCACCAACATAATAGAGATACAGAAACACCGTGGCCCCTTTCTTTGAGATAACTCTGCACTATTGCGAGCTGTAAATGCCACTTCCAGCTTAGCTGTGCAGAAGAAGAACAACAAGAAGAAGAAATATCTCGAAATATGTCCGTCAGGCCCCTTCCCTTGAGATAAATATGCAAATATCTCGGAAACGAAGCGAGCTATGGCAAAATGTTAAGAAACCTTTTTTGTAGAGAATTAAGTTTCCTACTTTTTATGTTCTATGATATTTTTTGATCAGATGCGTAGTTCTCGAGATATATCAAGATATTTAAAAGTTCCGAAGCCGCACCATCATAATAGAGATACAGAAACACCGTGGCCCCTTTCTTTGAGATAACTCTGCACTATTGCGAGCTGCAAATGCCACTTCCAGCTTAGCTGTGCAGAAGAAGAACAACAAGAAGAAGAAATATCTCGAAATATGTCCGTCAGGCCCCTTCCCTTGAGATAAATCTGCAAATATCTCGGAAACGAAGAGAGCTATGGCAAAATGTTAAGAGACCTTTTTTGTAGAGAATTAAGTTTCCTACTTTTCATGTTCTATGATATTTTTTGATCAGATGCGTAGTTCTCGAGATATATCAAGATATTTAAAAGTTCCGAAGCCGCACCAACATAATAGAGATACAGAAACACCGTGGCCCCTTTCTTTGAGATAACTCTGCACTATTGCGAGCTGTAAATGCCACTTCCAGCTTAGCTGTGCAGAAGAAGAACAACAAGAAGAAGAAATATCTCGAAATATGTCCGTCAGGCCCCTTCCCTTGAGATAAATATGCAAATATCTCGGAAACGAAGCGAGCTATGGCAAAATGTTAAGAGACCTTTTTTGTAGAGAATTATGTTTCCTACAATTTAGGTTCTATGATATTTTTTGATCAGAAGCGTAGTTTTCGAGATATATCGAGATATTTAAAAGTTCCGAAGCCGCACCAACATAATAGAGATACAGAAACACCGTGGCCCCTTTCTTTGAGATAACTGTGCACCAGTGCGAGCCGCAAATGCCACTTCCAGCTTAGCTGTGCAGAAGAAGAACAACAAGAAAAAGAAATATCTCGAAATATGTCCGTCAGGCCACTTCCCTTGAGATATATCTGCAAATATCTCGGAAACGAAGCGAGCTATGGCAAAATGTTAAGAGACCGTTTTTGTAGAGAATTATGTTTCCTACTTTTTATGTTCTATGATATTTTTTGATCAGACGCGTAGTTCTCGAGATATATCAAGATATTTAAAAGTTCCGAAGCCGCACCAACATAATAGAGATACAGAAACACCGTGGCCCCTTTCTTTGAGATAACTGTGCACCAGTGCGAGCCGCAAATGCCACTTCCAGCTTAGCTGTGCAGAAGAAGAACAACAAGAAAAAGAAATATCTCGAAATATGTCCGTCAGGCCACTTCCCTTGAGATATATCTGCAAATATCTCGGAAACGAAGCGAGCTATGGCAAAATGTTAAGAGACCGTTTTTGTAGAGAATTAAGTTTCCTACTTTTCATGTTCTATGATATTTTTTGATCAGATGCGTAGTTCTCGAGATATATCAAGATATTTAAAAGTTCCGAAGCCGCACCAACATAATAGAGATACAGAAACACCGTGGCCCCTTTCTTTGAGATAACTCTGCACTATTGCGAGCTGTAAATGCCACTTCCAGCTTAGCTGTGCAGAAGAAGAACAACAAGAAGAAGAAATATCTCGAAATATGTCCGTCAGGCCCCTTCCCTTGAGATAAATATGCAAATATCTCGGAAACGAAGCGAGCTATGGCAAAATGTTAAGAAACCTTTTTTGTAGAGAATTAAGTTTCCTACTTTTTATGTTCTATGATATTTTTTGATCAGATGCGTAGTTCTCGAGATATATCAAGATATTTAAAAGTTCCGAAGCCGCACCATCATAATAGAGATACAGAAACACCGTGGCCCCTTTCTTTGAGATAACTCTGCACTATTGCGAGCTGCAAATGCCACTTCCAGCTTAGCTGTGCAGAAGAAGAACAACAAGAAGAAGAAATATCTCGAAATATGTCCGTCAGGCCCCTTCCCTTGAGATAAATCTGCAAATATCTCGGAAACGAAGAGAGCTATGGCAAAATGTTAAGAGACCTTTTTTGTACAGAATTATGTTTCCTACTTTTCATGTTCTATGATATTTTTTGATCAGATGCGTAGTTCTCGAGATATATCAAGATATTTAAAAGTTCCGAAGCCGCACCAACATAATAGAGATACAGAAACACCGTGGCCCCTTTCTTTGAGATAACTCTGCACTATTGCGAGCTGCAAATGCCACTTCCAGCTTAGCTGTGCAGAAGAAGAACAACAAGAAGAAGAAATATCTCGAAATATGTCCGTCAGGCCCCTTCCCTTGAGATAAATATGCAAATATCTCGGAAACGAAGCGAGCTATGGCAAAATGTTAAGAGACCTTTTTTGTAGAGAATTATGTTTCCTACAATTTAGGTTCTATGATATTTTTTGATCAGAAGCGTAGTTTTCGAGATATATCGAGATATTTAAAAGTTCCGAAGCCGCACCAACATAATAGAGATACAGAAACACCGTGGCCCCTTTCTTTGAGATAACTGTGCACCAGTGCGAGCCGCAAATGCCACTTCCAGCTTAGCTGTGCAGAAGAAGAACAACACGAAAAAGAAATATCTCGAAATATGTCCGTCAGGCCACTTCCCTTGAGATATATCTGCAAATATCTCGGAAACGAAGCGAGCTATGGCAAAATGTTAAGAGACCGTTTTTGTAGAGAATTATGTTTCCTACTTTTTATGTTCTATGATATTTTTTGATCAGACGCGTAGTTCTCGAGATATATCAAGATATTTAAAAGTTCCGAAGCCGCACCAACATAATAGAGATACAGAAACACCGTGGCCCCTTTCTTTGAGATAACTCTGCACTATTGCGAGCTGCAAATGCCACTTCCAGCTTAGCTGTGCAGAAGAAGAACAACAAGAAGAAGAAATATCTCGAAATATGTCCGTCAGGCCCCTTCCCTTGAGATAAATCTGCAAATATCTCGGAAACGAAGAGAGCTATGGCAAAATGTTAAGAGACCTTTTTTGTAGAGAATTAAGTTTCCTACTTTTCATGTTCTATGATCTTTTTTGATCAGATGCGTAGTTCTCGAGATATATCAAGATATTTAAAAGTTCCGAAGCCGCACCAACATAATAGAGATACAGAAACACCGTGGCCCCTTTCTTTGAGATAACTCTGCACTATTGCGAGCTGTAAATGCCACTTCCAGCTTAGCTGTGCAGAAAAGAACAACAAGAAGAAGAAATATCTCGAAATATGTCCGTCAGGCCCCTTCCCTTGAGATAAATATGCAAATATCTCGGAAACGAAGCGAGCTATGGCAAAATGTTAAGAAACCCTTTTTGTAGAGAATTAAGTTTCCTACTTTTTATGTTCTATGATATTTTTTGATCAGATGCGTAGTTCTCGAGATATATCAAGATATTTAAAAGTTCCGAAGCCGCACCAACATAATAGAGATACAGAAACACCGTGGCCCCTTTCTTTGAGATAACTCTGCACTATTGCGAGCTGTAAATGCCACTTCCAGCTTAGCTGTGCAGAAGAAGAACAACAAGAAGAAGAAATATCTCGAAATATGTCCGTCAGGCCCCTTCCCTTGAGATAAATCTGCAAATATCTCGGAAACGAAGAGAGCTATGGCAAAATGTTAAGAGACCTTTTTTGTAGAGAATTAAGTTTCCTACTTTTCATGTTCTATGATATTTTTTGATCAGATGCGTAGTTCTCGAGATATATCAAGATATTTAAAAGTTCCGAAGCCGCACCAACATAATAGAGATACAGAAACACCGTGGCCCCTTTCTTTGAGATAACTCTGCACTATTGCGAGCTGTAAATGCCACTTCCAGCTTAGCTGTGCAGAAGAAGAACAACAAGAAGAAGAAATATCTCGAAATATGTCCGTCAGGCCCCTTCCCTTGAGATAAATATGCAAATATCTCGGAAACGAAGCGAGCTATGGCAAAATGTTAAGAAACCTTTTTTGTAGAGAATTAAGTTTCCTACTTTTTATGTTCTATGATATTTTTTGATCAGATGCGTAGTTCTCGAGATATATCAAGATATTTAAAAGTTCCGAAGCCGCACCATCATAATAGAGATACAGAAACACCGTGGCCCCTTTCTTTGAGATAACTCTGCACTATTGCGAGCTGCAAATGCCACTTCCAGCTTAGCTGTGCAGAAGAAGAACAACAAGAAGAAGAAATATCTCGAAATATGTCCGTCAGGCCCCTTCCCTTGAGATAAATCTGCAAATATCTCGGAAACGAAGAGAGCTATGGCAAAATGTTAAGAGACCTTTTTTGTAGAGAATTAAGTTTCCTACTTTTCATGTTCTATGATATTTTTTGATCAGATGCGTAGTTCTCGAGATATATCAAGATATTTAAAAGTTCCGAAGCCGCACCAACATAATAGAGATACAGAAACACCGTGGCCCCTTTCTTTGAGATAACTCTGCACTATTGCGAGCTGTAAATGCCACTTCCAGCTTAGCTGTGCAGAAGAAGAACAACAAGAAGAAGAAATATCTCGAAATATGTCCGTCAGGCCCCTTCCCTTGAGATAAATATGCAAATATCTCGGAAACGAAGCGAGCTATGGCAAAATGTTAAGAGACCTTTTTTGTAGAGAATTATGTTTCCTACAATTTAGGTTCTATGATATTTTTTGATCAGAAGCGTAGTTTTCGAGATATATCGAGATATTTAAAAGTTTCGAAGCCGCACCAACATAATAGAGATACAGAAACACCGTGGCCCCTTTCTTTGAGATAACTGTGCACCAGTGCGAGCCGCAAATGCCACTTCCAGCTTAGCTGTGCAGAAGAAGAACAACACGAAAAAGAAATATCTCGAAATATGTCCGTCAGGCCACTTCCCTTGAGATATATCTGCAAATATCTCGGAAACGAAGCGAGCTATGGCAAAATGTTAAGAGACCGTTTTTGTAGAGAATTATGTTTCCTACTTTTTATGTTCTATGATATTTTTTGATCAGACGCGTAGTTCTCGAGATATATCAAGATATTTAAAAGTTCCGAAGCCGCACCAACATAATAGAGATACAGAAACACCGTGGCCCCTTTCTTTGAGATAACTCTGCACTATTGCGAGCTGCAAATGCCACTTCCAGCTTAGCTGTGCAGAAGAAGAACAACAAGAAGAAGAAATATCTCGAAATATGTCCGTCAGGCCCCTTCCCTTGAGATAAATCTGCAAATATCTCGGAAACGAAGAGAGCTATGGCAAAATGTTAAGAGACCTTTTTTGTAGAGAATTAAGTTTCCTACTTTTCATGTTCTATGATCTTTTTTGATCAGATGCGTAGTTCTCGAGATATATCAAGATATTTAAAAGTTCCGAAGCCGCACCAACATAATAGAGATACAGAAACACCGTGGCCCCTTTCTTTGAGATAACTCTGCACTATTGCGAGCTGTAAATGCCACTTCCAGCTTAGCTGTGCAGAAAAGAACAACAAGAAGAAGAAATATCTCGAAATATGTCCGTCAGGCCCCTTCCCTTGAGATAAATATGCAAATATCTCGGAAACGAAGCGAGCTATGGCAAAATGTTAAGAAACCCTTTTTGTAGAGAATTAAGTTTCCTACTTTTTATGTTCTATGATATTTTTTGATCAGATGCGTAGTTCTCGAGATATATCAAGATATTTAAAAGTTCCGAAGCCGCACCATCATAATAGAGATACAGAAACACCGTGGCCCCTTTCTTTGAGATAACTCTGCACTATTGCGAGCTGCAAATGCCACTTCCAGCTTAGCTGTGCAGAAGAAGAACAACAAGAAGAAGAAATATCTCGAAATATGTCCGTCAGGCCCCTTCCCTTGAGATAAATCTGCAAATATCTCGGAAACGAAGAGAGCTATGGCAAAATGTTAAGAGACCTTTTTTGTAGAGAATTAAGTTTCCTACTTTTCATGTTCTATGATATTTTTTGATCAGATGCGTAGTTCTCGAGATATATCAAGATATTTAAAAGTTCCGAAGCCGCACCAACATAATAGAGATACAGAAACACCGTGGCCCCTTTCTTTGAGATAACTCTGCACTATTGCGAGCTGTAAATGCCACTTCCAGCTTAGCTGTGCAGAAGAAGAACAACAAGAAGAAGAAATATCTCGAAATATGTCCGTCAGGCCCCTTCCCTTGAGATAAATATGCAAATATCTCGGAAACGAAGCGAGCTATGGCAAAATGTTAAGAGACCTTTTTTGTAGAGAATTATGTTTCCTACAATTTAGGTTCTATGATATTTTTTGATCAGAAGCGTAGTTTTCGAGATATATCGAGATATTTAAAAGTTCCGAAGCCGCACCAACATAATAGAGATACAGAAACACCGTGGCCCCTTTCTTTGAGATAACTGTGCACCAGTGCGAGCCGCAAATGCCACTTCCAGCTTAGCTGTGCAGAAGAAGAACAACAAGAAAAAGAAATATCTCGAAATATGTCCGTCAGGCCACTTCCCTTGAGATATATCTGCAAATATCTCGGAAACGAAGCGAGCTATGGCAAAATGTTAAGAGACCGTTTTTGTAGAGAATTATGTTTCCTACTTTTTATGTTCTATGATATTTTTTGATCAGACGCGTAGTTCTCGAGATATATCAAGATATTTAAAAGTTCCGAAGCCGCACCAACATAATAGAGATACAGAAACACCGTGGCCCCTTTCTTTGAGATAACTCTGCACTATTGCGAGCTGCAAATGCCACTTCCAGCTTAGCTGTGCAGAAGAAGAACAACAAGAAGAAGAAATATCTCGAAATATGTCCGTCAGGCCCCTTCCCTTGAGATATATCTGCAAATATCTCGGAAACGAAGCGAGCTATGGCAAAATGTTAAGAGACCGTTTTTGTAGAGAATTATGTTTCCTACTTTTTATGTTCTATGATATTTTTTGATCAGACGCGTAGTTCTCGAGATATATCAAGATATTTAAAAGTTCCGAAGCCGCACCAACATAATAGAGATACAGAAACCCCGTGGCCCCTTTCTTTGAGATAACTCTGCACTATTGCGAGCTGCAAATGCCACTTCCAGCTTAGCTGTGCAGAAGAAGAACAACAAGAAGAAGAAATATCTCGAAATATGTCCGTCAGGCCCCTTCCCTTGAGATAAATCTGCAAATATCTCGGAAACGAAGAGAGCTATGGCAAAATGTTAAGAGACCTTTTTTGTAGAGAATTAAGTTTCCTACTTTTCATGTTCTATGATATTTTTTGATCAGATGCGTAGTTCTCGAGATATATCAAGATATTTAAAAGTTCCGAAGCCGCACCAACATAATAGAGATACAGAAACACCGTGGCCCCTTTCTTTGAGATAACTCTGCACTATTGCGAGCTGTAAATGCCACTTCCAGCTTAGCTGTGCAGAAGAAGAACAACAAGAAGAAGAAATATCTCGAAATATGTCCGTCAGGCCCCTTCCCTTGAGATAAATATGCAAATATCTCGGAAACGAAGCGAGCTATGGCAAAATGTTAAGAAACCTTTTTTGTAGAGAATTAAGTTTCCTACTTTTTATGTTCTATGATATTTTTTGATCAGATGCGTAGTTCTCGAGATATATCAAGATATTTAAAAGTTCCGAAGCCGCACCATCATAATAGAGATACAGAAACACCGTGGCCCCTTTCTTTGAGATAACTCTGCACTATAGCGAGCTGCAAATGCCACTTCCAGCTTAGCTGTGCAGAAGAAGAACAACAAGAAGAAGAAATATCTCGAAATATGTCCGTCAGACCCCTTCCCTTGAGATAAATCTGCAAATATCTCGGAAACGAAGAGAGCTATGGCAAAATGTTAAGAGACCTTTTTTGTAGAGAATTAAGTTTCCTACTTTTCATGTTCTATGATATTTTTTGATCAGATGCGTAGTTCTCGAGATATATCAAGATATTTAATAGTTCCGAAGCCGCACCAACATAATAGAGATACAGAAACACCGTGGCCCCTTTCTTTGAGATAACTCTGCACTATTGCGAGCTGTAAATGCCACTTCCAGCTTAGCTGTGCAGAAGAAGAACAACAAGAAGAAGAAATATCTCGAAATATGTCCGTCAGGCCCCTTCCCTTGAGATAAATATGCAAATATCTCGGAAACGAAGCGAGCTATGGCAAAATGTTAAGAAACCTTTTTTGTAGAGAATTAAGTTTCCTACTTTTTATGTTCTATCATATTTTTTGATCAGATGCGTAGTTCTCGAGATATATCAAGATATTTAAAAGTTCCGAAGCCGCACCATCATAATAGAGATACAGAAACACCGTGGCCCCTTTCTTTGAGATAACTCTGCACTATTGCGAGCTGCAAATGCCACTTCCAGCTTAGCTGTGCAGAAGAAGAACAACAAGAAGAAGAAATATCTCGAAATATGTCCGTCAGGCCCCTTCCCTTGAGATAAATCTGCAAATATCTCGGAAACTAAGAGAGCTATGGCAAAATGTTAAGAGACCTTTTTTGTAGAGAATTAAGTTTCCTACTTTTCATGTTCTATGATATTTTTTGATCAGATGCGTAGTTCTCGAGATATATCAAGATATTTAAAAGTTCCGAAGCCGCACCAACATAATAGAGATACAGAAACACCGTGGCCCCTTTCTTTGAGATAACTCTGCACTATTGCGAGCTGTAAATGCCACTTCCAGCTTAGCTGTGCAGAAGAAGAACAACAAGAAGAAGAAATATCTCGAAATATGTCCGTCAGGCCCCTTCCCTTGAGATAAATATGCAAATATCTCGGAAACGAAGCGAGCTATGGCAAAATGTTAAGAGACCTTTTTTGTAGAGAATTATGTTTCCTACAATTTAGGTTCTATGATATTTTTTGATCAGAAGCGTAGTTTTCGAGATATATCGAGATATTTAAAAGTTCCGAAGCCGCACCAACATAATAGAGATACAGAAACACCGTGGCCCCTTTCTTTGAGATAACTGTGCACCAGTGCGAGCCGCAAATGCCACTTCCAGCTTAGCTGTGCAGAAGAAGAACAACAAGAAAAAGAAATATCTCGAAATATGTCCGTCAGGCCCCTTCCCTTGAGATATATCTGCAAATATCTCGGAAACGAAGCGAGCTATGGCAAAATGTTAAGAGACCGTTTTTGTAGAGAATTATGTTTCCTACTTTTTATGTTCTATGATATTTTTTGATCAGACGCGTAGTTCTCGAGATATATCAAGATATTTAAAAGTTCCGAAGCCGCACCAACATAATAGAGATACAGAAACACCGTGGCCCCTTTCTTTGAGATAACTCTGCACTATTGCGAGCTGCAAATGCCACTTCCAGCTTAGCTGTGCAGAAGAAGAACAACAAGAAGAAGAAATATCTCGAAATATGTTCGTCAGGCCCCTTCCCTTGAGATATATCTGCAAATATCTCGGAAACGAAGCGAGCTATGGCAAAATGTTAAGAGACCGTTTTTGTAGAGAATTATGTTTCCTACTTTTTATGTTCTATGATATTTTTTGATCAGACGCGTAGTTCTCGAGATATATCAAGATATTTAAAAGTTCCGAAGCCGCACCAACATAATAGAGATACAGAAACACCGTGGCCCCTTTCTTTGAGATAACTCTGCACTATTGCGAGCTGCAAATGCCACTTCCAGCTTAGCTGTGCAGAAGAAGAACAACAAGAACAAGAAATATCTCGAAATATGTCCGTCAGGCCCCTTCCCTTGAGATAAATCTGCAAATATCTCGGAAACGAAGCGAGCTATGGCAAAATGTTAAGAGACGTTTTTTGTAGAGAATTATGTTTCCTACAATTTATGTTCTATGATATTTTTTGATCAGAAGCGTAGTTTTCGAGATATATCGAGATACTTAAAAGTTCCGAAGCCGCACCAACATAATAGAGATACAGAAACACCGTGGCCCCTTTCTTTGAGATAACTGTGCACCAGTGCGAGCCGCAAATGCCACTTCCAGCTTAGCTGTGCAGAAGAAGAACAACAAGAAGAAGAAATATCTCGAAATATGTCCGTCAGGCCCCTTCCCTTGAGATATATCTGCAAATATCTCGGAAACGAAGCGAGCTATGGCAAAATGTTAAGAGACCGTTTTTGTAGAGAATTATGTTTCCTACTTTTTATATTCTATGATATTTTTTGATCAGACGCGTAGTTCTCGAGATATATCAAGATATTTAAAAGTTCCGAAGCCGCACCAACATAATAGAGATACAGAAACACCGTGGCCCCTTTCTTTGAGATAACTCTGCACTATTGCGAGCTGTAAATGCCACTTCCAGCTTAGCTGTGCAGAAGAAGAACAACAAGAAGAAGAAATATCTCGAAATATGTCCGTCAGGCCCCTTCCCTTGAGATAAATATGCAAATATCTCGGAAATGAAGCGAGCTATGGCAAAATGTTAAGAAACCTTTTTTGTAGAGAATTAAGTTTCCTACTTTTTATCTTCTATGATATTTTTTGATCAGATGCGTAGTTCTCGAGATATATCAAGATATTTAAAAGTTCCGAAGCCGCACCATCATAATAGAGATACAGAAACACCGTGGCCCCTTTCTTTGAGATAACTCTGCACTATTGCAAGCTGCAAATGCCACTTCCAGCTTAGCTGTGCAGAGGAAGAACAACAAGAAGAAGAAATATCTCGAAATATGTCCGTCAGGCCAGTTCCTTTGAGCTGAATCTGCAAATATCTCGGAAACGAAGCGAGCTATGGCAAAATGTTAAGAGACGTTTTTTGTAGAGAATTATGTTTCCTACAATTAATGTTCTATGATATTTTTTGATCAGAAGCGTAGTTTTCGAGATATATCGAGATACTTAAAAGTTCCGAAGCCGCACCAACATAATAGAGATACAGAAACACCGTGGCCCCTTTCTTTGAGATAACTGTGCACCAGTGCGAGCCGCAAATGCCACTTCCAGCTTAGCTGTGCAGAAGAAGAACAACAAGAAGAAGAAATATCTCGAAATATGTCCGTCAGGCCCCTTCCCTTGAGATAAATCTGCAAATATCTCGGAAACGAAGAGAGCTATGGCAAAATGTTAAGAGACCTTTTTTGTAGAGAATTAAGTTTCCTACTTTTCATGTTCTATGATATTTTTTGATCAGATGCGTAGTTCTCGAGATATATCAAGATATTTAAAAGTTCCGAAGCCGCACCAACATAATAGAGATACAGAAACACCGTGGCCCCTTTCTTTGAGATAACTCTGCACTATTGCGAGCTGTAAATGCCACTTCCAGCTTAGCTGTGCAGAAGAAGAACAACAAGAAGAAGAAATATCTCGAAATATGTCCGTCAGGCCCCTTCCCTTGAGATATATCTGCAAATATCTCGGAAACGAAGCGAGCTATGGCAAAATGTTAAGAGACCTTTTTTGTAGAGAATTATGTTTCCTACAATTTAGGTTCTATGATATTTTTTGATCAGAAGCGTAGTTTTCGAGATATATCGAGATATTTAAAAGTTCCGAAGCCGCACCAACATAATAGAGATACAGAAACACCGTGGCCCCATTCTTTGAGATAACTGTGCACCAGTGCGAGCCGCAAATGCCACTTCCAGCTTAGCTGTGCAGAAGAAGAACAACAAGAAAAAGAAATATCTCGAAATATGTCCGTCAGGCCCCTTCCCTTGAGATAAATCTGCAAATATCTCGGAAACGAAGCGAGCTATGGCAAAATGTTAAGAGAACTTTTTTGTAGAGAATTATGTTTCCTACAATCTATGTTCTATGATATTTTTTGATCAGAAGCGTAGTTTTCGAGATATATCGAGATATTTAAAAGTTCCGAAGCCGCACCAACATAATAGAGATACAGAAACACCGTGGCCCCTTTCTTTGGGATAACTCTGCACTATTGCGAGCCGCAAATGCCACTTCCAGCTTAGCTGTGCAGAAGAAGAACAACAAGAAGAAGAAATATCTCGAAATATGTCCGTTAGGCCCCTTCCCTTGAGATAAATCTGCAAATATCTCGGAAACGAAGCGAGCTATGGCAAAATGTTGAGAGACCTTTTTTGTAGAGAATTATGTTTCCTACTTTTTATGTTCTATGATATTTTTTGATCAGAAGCGTAGTTTTCGAGATATATCGAGATACTTAAAAGTTCCGAAGCCGCACCAACATAATAGAGATACAGAAACACCGTGGCCCCTTTCTTTGAGATAACTGTGCACCAGTGCGAGCCGCAAATGCCACTTCCAGCTTAGCTGTGCAGAAGAAGAACAACAAGAAGAAGAAATATCTCGAAATATGTCCGTCAGGCCCCTTCCCTTGAGATATATCTGCAAATATCTCGGAAACGAAGCGAGCTATGGCAAAATGTTAAGAGACCGTTTTTGTAGAGAATTATGTTTCCTACTTTTTATGTTCTATGATATTTTTTGATCAGACGCGTAGTTCTCGAGATATATCAAGATACTTAAAAGTTCCGAAGCCGCACCAACATAATAGAGATACAGAAACACCGTGGCCCCTTTCTTCGAGATAACTGTGCACTAGTGCGAGCCGCAAATGCCACTTCCAGCTTAGCTGTGCAGAAGAAGAACAACAAGAAGAAGAATTATCTTGAAATATGTCCGTGAGGCCCCTTCCCTTGAGATAAATCTGCAAATATCTCGGAAACGAAGCGAGCTATGGCAAAATGTTAAGAGACCTTTTTTGTAGAGAATTAAGTTTCCTACTTTTTATGTTCTATGATATTTTTTGATCAGATGCGCAGTTCTCGAGATATATCAAGATATTTAAAAGTTCCGAAGCCGCACCAACATAATAGAGATACAGAAACACCGTGGCCCCTTTCTTTGAGATAACTCTGCACTATTGCGCGCTGCAAATGCCACTTCCAGCTTAGCTGTGCAGAAGAAGAACAACAAGAAGAAAAAATATCTCGAAATATGTCCGTCAGGCCCCTTCCCTTGAGATAAATCTGCAAATATCTCGGAAACGAAGCGAGCTATGACAAAATGTTAAGAGACCTTTTTTGTAGATAATTAAGTTTCCTACTTTTTATGTTCTATGATATTTTTCGATCAGAGGCGTAGTTCTCGAGATATATCAAGATATTTAAAAGTTCCGAAGCCGCACCAACATAATAGAGATACAGAAACACCGATGCCCCTTTCTTTGAGATAACTCTGCACGATTGCGAGCTGGAAATGCCACTTCCAGTTTAGCTGTGCAGAAGAAGAACAACAAGAAGAAGAAATATCTCGAAATATGTCCATCAGGACCCTTCCCTTGAGATAAATCTGCAAATATCTCGGAAACGAAGCGAGCTATGGCAAAATGTTAAGAGAACTTTTTTGTAGAGAATTATGTTTCCTACAATCTATGTTCTATGATATTTTTTGATCAGAAACGTAGTTTTCGAGATATATCGAGATATTTAAAAGTTCCGAAGCCGCACCAACATAATAGAGATACAGAAACACCGTGGCCCCTTTCTTTGGGATAACTCTGCACTATTGCGAGCTGCAAATGCCACTTCCAGCTTAGCTGTGCAGAAGAAGAACAACAAGAAGAAGAAATATCTCGAAATATGTCCGTCAGGCCACTTCCCTTGAGATAAATCTGCAAATATCTCGGAAACGAAGCGAGCTATGGCAAAATGTTAAGAGACCTTTTTTGTAGAGAATTAAGTTTCCTACTTTTTATGTTCGATGATATTTTTTGATCAGATGCGTAGTTTTCGAGATATATCGAGATATTTAAAAGTTCCGAAGCCGCACCAACATAATAGAGATACAGAAACACCGTGGCCCCTTTCTTTGAGATAACTCTGCACTAGTGCGAGCCGCAAATGCCACTTCCAGCTTAGCTGTGCAGAAGAAGAACAACAAGAAGAAGAAATATCTCGAAATATGTCCGTCAGGCCCCTTCCCTTGAGATAAATATGCAAATATCTCGGAAACGAAGCGAGCTATGGCAAAATGTTAAGAGACCTTTTTTGTAGAGAATTAAGTTTCCTACTTTTTATGTTCTATGATATTTTTTGATCAGATGCGTAGTTCTCGAGATATATCAAGATATTTAAAAGTTCCGAAGCCGTACCAACATAATAGAGATACAGAAACACCGTGGCCCCTTTCTTTGAGATAACTCTGCACTATTGCGAGCTGCAAATGCCACTTCCAGCTTAGCTGTGCAGAGGAAGAACAACAAGAAGAAGAAATATCTCGAAATATGTCCGTCAGGCCAGTTCCTTTGAGCTGAATCTGCAAATATCTCGGAAACGAAGCGAGCTATGGCAAAATGTTATGAGACGTTTTTTGTAGAGAATTATGTTTCCTACAATTTATGTTCTATGATATTTTTTGATGAGAAGCGTAGTTTTCGAGATATATCGAGATATTTAAAAGTTCCGAAGACGCACCAACATAATAGAGATACAGAAACACCGTGGCCCCTTTCTTTGAGATAACTGTGCACTAGTGCGAGCCGCAAATGCCACTTCCAGCTTAGCTGTGCAGAAGAAGAACAACAAGAAGAAGAAATATCTCGAAATATGTCCGTCAGGCCCCTTCCCTTGAGATAAATCTGCAAATATCTCGGAAATGAAGAGAGCTATGGCAAAATGTTAAGAGACCTTTTTTGTAGAGAATTAAGTTTCCTACTTTTCATGTTCTATGATATTTTTTGATCAGATGCGTAGTTCTCGAGATATATCAAGATATTTAAAAGTTCCGAAGCCGCACCAACATAATAGAGATACAGAAACACCGTGGCCCCTTTCTTTGAGATAACTCTGCACTATTCCGAGCTGCAAATGCCACTTCCAGCTTAGCTGTGCAGAAGAAGAACAACAAGAAGAAGAAATATCTCGAAATATGTCCGTCAGGCCCCTTCCCTTGAGATAAATCTGCAAATATCTCGGAAACGAAGAGAGCTATGGCAAAATGTTAAGAGACCTTTTTTGTAGAGAATTAAGTTTCCTACTTTTCATGTTCTACGATATTTTTTGATCAGATGCGTAGTTCTCGAGATATATCAAGATATTTAAAAGTTCCGAAGCCGCACCAACATAATAGAGATACAGAAACACCGTGGCCCCTTTCTTTGAGATAACTCTGCACTATTGCGAGCTGTAAATGCCACTTCCAGCTTAGCTGTGCAGAAGAAGAACAACAAGAAGAAGAAATATCTCGAAATATGTCCGTCAGGCCCCTTCCCTTGAGATATATCTGCAAATATCTCGGAAACGAAGCGAGCTATGGCAAAATGTTAAGAGACCTTTTTTGTAGAGAATTATGCTTCCTACAATTTATGTTCTATGATATTTTTTGATCAGAAGCGTAGTTTTCGAGATATATCGAGATATTTAAAAGTTCCGAAACCGCACCAACATAATAGAGATACAGAAACACCGTGGCCCCTTTCGTTGAGATAACTCTGCACTAGTGCGAGCCGCAAATGCCACTTCCAGCTTAGCTGTGCAGAAGAAGAACAACAAGAAGAAGAAATATCTCGAAATATGTCCGTCAGGCCCCTTCCGTTGAGATAAATCTGCAAATATCTCGGAAACGAAGCGAGCTATGGCAAAATGTTAAGAGACCTTTTTTGTAGAGAATTAAGTTTCCTACTTTTTATGTTCTATGATATTTTTTGATCAGATGCGTAGTTCTCGAGATATATCAAGATATTTAAAAGTTCCGAAGCCGCACCAACATAATAGAGATACAGAAACACCGTGGCCCCTTTCTTTGAGATAACTCTGCACTATTGCGAGCTGTAAATGCCACTTCCACCTTAGCTGTGCAGAGGAAGAACAACAAGAAGAAGAAGTATCTCGAAATATGTCCGTCAGGCCCGTTCCTTTGAGCTGAATCTGCAAATATCTCGGAAACGAAGCGAGCTATGGCAAAATGTTAAGAGACGTGTTTTGTAGAGAATTATGTTTCCTACAATTTATGTTCTATGATATTTTTTGATCAGAAGCGTAGTTTTCGAGATATATCGAGATATTTAAAAGTTCCGAAGCCGCACCAACATAATAGAGATACAGAAACACCGTGGCCCCTTTCTTTGAGATAACTCTGCACTAGTGCGAGCCGCAAATGCCACTTCCAGCTTAGCTGTGCAGAAGAAGAACAACAAGAAGAAGAAATATCTCGAAATATGTCCGTCAGGCCCCTTCCCTTGAGATAAATCTGCAAATATCTCGGAAACGAAGCGAGCTATGGCAAAATGTTAAGAGACCTTTTTTGTAGAGAATTATGTTTCCTACAATTTATGTTCTATGATATTTTTTGATCAGAAGCGTAGTTTTAGAGATATATCCAGATATTTAAAAGTTCCGAAGCCGCACCAACATAATAGAGATACAGAAACACCGTGGCCCCTTTCTTTGAGATAACTCTGCACTAGTGCGAGCTGGAAATGCCACTTCCAGCTTAGCTGTGCAGAAGAAGAACAACAAGAAGAAGAAGTATCTCGAAATATGTCCGTCAGGCCCGTTCCTTTGAGCTGAATCTGCAAATATCTCGGAAACGAAGCGAGCTATGGCAAAATGTTAAGAGACCTTTTTTGTAGAGAATAATGTTTCCTACAATTTACGTTCTATGATATTTTTTGATCAGAAGCGTAGTTTTCGAGATATATCGAGATATTTAAAAGTTCCGAAGCCGCACCAACATAATAGAGATACAGAAACACCGTGACCCCTTTCTTTGAGATAACTCTGCACTATTGCGAGCTGGAAATGCCACTTCCAGTTTAGCTGTGCAGAAGAAGAACAACAAGAAGAAGAAATATCTCGAAATATGTCCGTTAGGCCCCTTCCCTTAAGATAAATCTGCAAATATCTCGGAAACGAAGCGAGCTATGGCAAAATGTTAAGAGACCTTTTTTGTAGAGAATTAAGTTTCCTACTTTTCATGTTCTATGATATTTTTGGATCAGATGCGTAGTTCTCGAGATATATCAAGATATTTAAAAGTTCCGAAGCCGCACCAACATAATAGAGATACAGAAACACCGTGGCCCCTTTCTTTGAGATAACTCTGCACTATTGCGAGCTGTGAATGCCACTTCCAGCTTAGCTGTGCAGAAGAAGAACAACAAGAAGAAGAAATATCTCGAAATATGTCCGTGAGGCCCCTTCCCTTGAGATATATCTGCAAATATCTCGGAAACGAAGCGAGCTATGGCAAAATGTTAAGAGACCTTTTTTGTAGAGAATTATGTTTCCTACAATTTATGTTCTATGATATTATTTGATCAGATGCGTAGTTCTCGAGATATATCAAGATATTTAAAAGTTCCGAAGCCGCACCAACATAATAGAGATACAGAAACACCGTGGCCCCTTTCTTTGAGATAACTCTGCACTATTGCGAGCTGTGAATGCCACTTCCAGCTTAGCTGTGCAGAAGAAGAACAACAAGAAGAAGAAATATCTCGAAATATGTCCGTCAGGCCCCTTCCCTTGAGATAAATCTGCAAATATCTCGGAAACGAAGCGAGCTATGGCAAAATGTTTAGAGACCTTTCTTGTAGAGAATTAAGTTTCCTACTTTTTATGTAGTATGATATTTTTTGATCAGATGCGTAGTTCTCGAGATATATCAAGATATTTAAAAGTTCCGAAGCTGCACCAACATAATAGAGGTACAGAAACACCGTGGCCTCTTTCTTTGAGATAACTCTGCACTATTGCGAGCTGCAAATGCCGCTTCGAGCTTAGCTGTGCAGAAGAAGAACAACAAGAAGAAGAAATATCTCGAAATATGTCCGTCAGACCCCTTCCCTTGAGATGAATCTGCAAATATCTTGGAAACGAAGCGAGGTATGGCAAAATGTTAAGAGACCTTTTTTGTAGAGAATAATGTTTCCTACAATTTACGTTCTATGATATTTTTTGATCAGAAGCGTAGTTTTCGAGATATATCGAGATATTTAAAAGTTCCGAAGCCGCACCAACATAATAGAGATACAGAAACACCGTGGCCCCTTTCTTTGAGATAACTCTGCACTATTGCGACCTGCAAATGCCACTTCCAGCTCAGCTGTGCAGAAGAAGAACAACAAGAAGAAGAAATATCTCGAAATATGTCCGTCAGGCCCCTTCCCTTGAGATAAATCTGCAAATATCTCGGAAACGAAGCGAGCTATGGCAAAATGTTAAGAGACCTTTTTTGTAGAGAATTAAGTTTCCTACTTTTTATGTTCGATGATATTTTTTGATCAGATGCGTAGTTCTCGAGATATATCAAGATATTTAAAAGTTCCGAAGCCGCACCAACATAATAGAGATACAGAAACACCGTGGCCCCTTTCTTTGAGATAACTCTGCACTATTGCGAGCTGTAAATGCCACTTCCAGCATAGCTGTGCAGAAGAAGAACAACAAGAAGAAGAAATATCTCGAAATATGTCCGTCAGGCCCCTTCCCTTGAGATATATCTGCAAATATCTCGGAAACGAAGCGAGCTATGGCAAAATGTTAAGAGACCTTTTTTGTAGAGAATTATGCTTCCTACAATTTATGTTCTATGATATTTTTTGATCAGAAGCGTAGTTTTCGAGATATATCGAGATATTTAAAAGTTCCGAAGCCGCACCAACATAATAGAGATACAGAAACACCGTGGCCCCTTTCGTTGAGATAACTCTGCACTAGTGCGAGCCGCAAATGCCACTTCCAGCTTAGCTGTGCAGAAGAAGAACAACAAGAAGAAGAAATATCTCGAAATATGTCCGTCAGGCCCCTTCCCTTGAGATAAATCTGCAAATATCTCGGAAACGAAGCGAGCTATGGCAAAATGTTAAGAGACCTTTTTTGTAGAGAATTAAGTTCCCTACTTTTTATGTTCTATGATATTTTTTGATCATATGCGTAGTTCTCGAGATATATCAAGATATTTAAAAGTTCCGAAGCCGCACCAACATAATAGAGATACAGAAACACCGTGGCCCCTTTCTTTGAGATAACTCTGCACTATTGCGAGCTGTAAATGCCACTTCCAGCTTAGCTGTGCAGAGGAAGAACAACAAGAAGAAGAAGTATCTCGAAATATGTCCGTCAGGCCCGTTCCTTTGAGCTGAATCTGCAAATATCTCGGAAACGAAGCGAGCTATGGCAAAATGTTTAGAGACCTTTCTTGTAGAGAATTAAGTTTCCTACTTTTTATGTAGTATGATATTTTTTGATCAGATGCGTAGTTCTCGAGATATATCAAGATATTTAAAAGTTCCGAAGCTGCACCAACATAATAGAGGTACAGAAACACCGTGGCCTCTTTCTTTGAGATAACTCTGCACTATTGCGAGCTGCAAATGCCGCTTCGAGCTTAGCTGTGCAGAAGAAGAACAACAAGAAGAAGAAATATCTCGAAATATGTCCGTCAGACCCCTTCCCTTGAGATGAATCTGCAAATATCTTGGAAACGAAGCGAGGTATGGCAAAATGTTAAGAGACCTTTTTTGTAGAGAATAATGTTTCCTACAATTTACGTTCTATGATATTTTTTGATCAGAAGCGTAGTTTTCGATATATATCGAGATATTTAAAAGTTCCGAAGCCGCACCAACATAATAGAGATACAGAAACACCGTGGCCCCTTTCTTTGAGATAACTCTGCACTATTGCGACCTGCAAATGCCACTTCCAGCTCAGCTGTGCAGAAGAAGAACAACAAGAAGAAGAAATATCTCGAAATATGTCCGTCAGGCCCCTTCCCTTGAGATAAATCTGCAAATATCTCGGAAACCAAGCGAGCTATGGCAAAATGTTAAGAGACCTTTTTTGTAGAGAATTAAGTTCCCTACTTTTTATGTTCGATGATATTTTTTGATCAGATGCGTAGTTCTCGAGATATATCAAGATATTTAAAAGTTCCGAAGCCGCACCAACATAATAGAGATACAGAAACACCGTGGCCCCTTTCTTTGAGATAACTCTGCACTATTGCGAGCTGTAAATGCCACTTCCAGCTTAGCTGTGCAGAAGAAGAACAACAAGAAGAAGAAATATCTCGAAATATGTCCGTCAGGCCCCTTCCTTTGAGCTGAATCTGCAAATATCTCGGAAACGAAGCGAGCTATGGCAAAATGTTAAGAGACGTGTTTTGTAGAGAATTATGTTTCCTACAATTTATGTTCTATGATATTTTTTGATCAGAAGCGTAGTTTTCGAGATATATCGAGATATTTAAAAGTTCCGAAGCCGCACCAACATAATAGAGATACAGAAACACCGTGGCCCCTTTCTTTGAGATAACTCTGCACTAGTGCGAGCTGTGAATGCCACTTCCAGCTTAGCTGTGCAGAAGAAGAACAACAAGAAGAAGAAATATCTCGAAATATGTCCGTCAGGCCCCTTCCCTTGAGATAAATCTGCAAATATCTCGGAAACGAAGCGAGCTATGGCAAAATGTTTAGAGACCTTTCTTGTAGAGAATTAAGTTTCCTACTTTTTATGTAGTATGATATTTTTTGATCAGATGCGTAGTTCTCGAGATATATCAAGATATTTAAAAGTTCCGAAGCTGCACCAACATAATAGAGGTACAGAAACACCGTGGCCTCTTTCTTTGAGATAACTCTGCACTATTGCGAGCTGCAAATGCCGCTTCGAGCTTAGCTGTGCAGAAGAAGAACAACAAGAAGAAGAAATATCTCGAAATATGTCCGTCAGACCCCTTCCCTTGAGATGAATCTGCAAATATCTTGGAAACGAAGCGAGGTATGGCAAAATGTTAAGAGACCTTTTTTGTAGAGAATAATGTTTCCTACAATTTACGTTCTATGATATTTTTTGATCAGAAGCGTAGTTTTCGAGATATATCGAGATATTTAAAAGTTCCGAAGCCGCACCAACATAATAGAGATACAGAAACACCGTGGCCCCTTTCTTTGAGATAACTCTGCACTATTGCGACCTGCAAATGCCACTTCCAGCTCAGCTGTGCAGAAGAAGAACAACAAGAAGAAGAAATATCTCGAAATATGTCCGTCAGGCCCCTTCCCTTGAGATAAATCTGCAAATATCTCGGAAACGAAGCGAGCTATGGCAAAATGTTAAGAGACCTTTTTTGTAGAGAATTAAGTTTCCTACTTTTTATGTTCGATGATATTTTTTGATCAGATGCGTAGTTCTCGAGATATATCAAGATATTTAAAAGTTCCGAAGCCGCACCAACATAATAGAGATACAGAAACACCGTGGCCCCTTTCTTTGAGATAACTCTGCACTATTGCGAGCTGTAAATGCCACTTCCAGCATAGCTGTGCAGAAGAAGAACAACAAGAAGAAGAAATATCTCGAAATATGTCCGTCAGGCCCCTTCCCTTGAGATATATCTGCAAATATCTCGGAAACGAAGCGAGCTATGGCAAAATGTTAAGAGACCTTTTTTGTAGAGAATTATGCTTCCTACAATTTATGTTCTATGATATTTTTTGATCAGAAGCGTAGTTTTCGAGATATATCGAGATATTTAAAAGTTCCGAAGCCGCACCAACATAATAGAGATACAGAAACACCGTGGCCCCTTTCGTTGAGATAACTCTGCACTAGTGCGAGCCGCAAATGCCACTTCCAGCTTAGCTGTGCAGAAGAAGAACAACAAGAAGAAGAAATATCTCGAAATATGTCCGTCAGGCCCCTTCCCTTGAGATAAATCTGCAAATATCTCGGAAACGAAGCGAGCTATGGCAAAATGTTAAGAGACCTTTTTTGTAGAGAATTAAGTTCCCTACTTTTTATGTTCTATGATATTTTTTGATCATATGCGTAGTTCTCGAGATATATCAAGATATTTAAAAGTTCCGAAGCCGCACCAACATAATAGAGATACAGAAACACCGTGGCCCCTTTCTTTGAGATAACTCTGCACTATTGCGAGCTGTAAATGCCACTTCCAGCTTAGCTGTGCAGAGGAAGAACAACAAGAAGAAGAAGTATCTCGAAATATGTCCGTCAGGCCCGTTCCTTTGAGCTGAATCTGCAAATATCTCGGAAACGAAGCGAGCTATGGCAAAATGTTTAGAGACCTTTCTTGTAGAGAATTAAGTTTCCTACTTTTTATGTAGTATGATATTTTTTGATCAGATGCGTAGTTCTCGAGATATATCAAGATATTTAAAAGTTCCGAAGCTGCACCAACATAATAGAGGTACAGAAACACCGTGGCCTCTTTCTTTGAGATAACTCTGCACTATTGCGAGCTGCAAATGCCGCTTCGAGCTTAGCTGTGCAGAAGAAGAATAACAAGAAGAAGAAATATCTCGAAATATGTCCGTCAGACCCCTTCCCTTGAGATGAATCTGCAAATATCTTGGAAACGAAGCGAGGTATGGCAAAATGTTAAGAGACCTTTTTTGTAGAGAATAATGTTTCCTACAATTTACGTTCTATGATATTTTTTGATCAGAAGCGTAGTTTTCGATATATATCGAGATATTTAAAAGTTCCGAAGCCGCACCAACATAATAGAGATACAGAAACACCGTGGCCCCTTTCTTTGAGATAACTCTGCACTATTGCGACCTGCAAATGCCACTTCCAGCTCAGCTGTGCAGAAGAAGAACAACAAGAAGAAGAAATATCTCGAAATATGTCCGTCAGGCCCCTTCCCTTGAGATAAATCTGCAAATATCTCGGAAACGAAGCGAGCTATGGCAAAATGTTAAGAGACCTTTTTTGTAGAGAATTATGTTTCCTACTTTTTATGTTCTATGATATTTTTTGATCAGACGCGTAGTTCTCGAGATATATCAAGATATTTAAAAGTTCCGAAGCCGCACCAACATAATAGAGATACAGAAACACCGTGGCCCCTTTCTTTGAGATATCTCTGCACTATTGCGAGCTGCAAATGCCACTTCCAGCTTAGCTGTGCAGAAGAAGAACAACAAGAAGAAGAAATATCTCGAAATATGTCCGTGAGGCCCCTTCCCTTGAGATAAATCTGCAAATATCTCGGAAACGAAGCGAGCTATGGCAAAATGTTAAGAGACCTTATTTGTAGAGAATTAAGTTTCCTACTTTTTATGTTCTATGATATTTTTTGATCAGATGCGTAGTTCTCGAGATATATCAAGATATTTAAAAGTTCCGAAGCCGCACCAACATAATAGAGATACAGAAACACCGTGGCCCCTTTCTTTGAGATATCTCTGCACTATTGCGAGCTGCAAATGCCACTTCCAGCTTAGCTGTGCAGAAGAAGAACAACAAGAAGAAGAAATATCTCGAAATATGTCCGTCAGGCCCCTTCCCTTGAGATATATCTGCAAATATCTCGGAAACGAAACGAGCTATGGCAAAATGTTAAGAGACCTTTTTTGTAGAGAATTATGTTTCCTACAATTTATGTTCTATGATATTTTTTGATCAGAAGCGTAGTTTTCGAGATATATCGAGATATTTAAAAGTTCCGAAGCCGCACCAACATAATAGAGATCCAGAAACACCGTGGCCCCTTTCTTTGAGATAACTCTGCACTAGTGCGAGCCGCAAATGCCACTTCCAGCTTAGCTGTGCAGAAGAAGAACAACAAGAAGAAGAAATATCTCGAAATATGTCCGTCAGGCCCCTTCCCTCGAGATAAATCTGCAAATATCTCGGAAACGAAGCGAGCTATGGCAAAATGTTAAGAGACCTTTGTTGTAGAGAATTAAGTTTCCTACTTTTTATGTTCTATGATATTTTTTGATCAGATGCGTTGTTCTCGAGATATATCAAGATATTTAAAAGTTCCGAAGCCGCACCAACATAATAGAGATACAGAAACACCGTGGCCCCTTTCTTTGAGATAACTCTGCACTATTGCGAGCTGCAAATGTCACTTCCAGCTTAGCTGTGCAGAAGAAGAACAACAAGAAGAAGAAATATCACGAAATATGTCCGTTAGGCCCCTTCCCTTGAGATGATTCTGCAAATATCTCGGAAACGAAGCGAGCTATGGCAAAATGTTAAGAGACCTTTTTTGTAGAGAATTAAGTTTCCTACTTTTTATGTTCTATGATATTTTTTGATCAGATGCGTAGTTCTCGAGATATATCAAGATATTTAAAAGTTCCGAAGCCGCACCAACATAATAGAGATACAGAAACACCGTGGCCCCTTTCTTTGAGATAACTCTGCACTATTGCGAGCTGGAAATGCCACTTCCAGTTTAGCTGTGCAGAAGAAGAACAACAAGAAGAAGAAATATCTCGAAATATGTCCGTCAGGCCCCTTCCCTTGAGATATATCTGCAAATATCTCGGAAACGAAACGAGCTATGGCAAAATGTTAAGAGACCTTTTTTGTAGAGAATTATGTTTCCTACAATTTATGTTCTATGATATTTTTTGATCAGAAGCGTAGTTTTCGAGATATATCGAGATATTTAAAAGTTCCGAAGCCGCACCAACATAATAGAGATCCAGAAACACCGTGGCCCCTTTCTTTGAGAAAACTCTGCACTAGTGCGAGCCGCAAATGCCACTTCCAGCTTAGCTGTGCAGAAGAAGAACAACAAGAAGAAGAAATATTTCGAAATATGTCCGTCAGGCCCCTTCCCTTGAGATAAATCTGCAAATACCTCGGAAACGAAGCGAGCTATGGCAAAATGTTAAGAGACCTTATTTGTAGAGAATTAAGTTTCCTACTTTTTATGTTCTATGATATTTTTTGATCAGATGCGTAGTTCTCGAGATATATCAAGATATTTAAAAGTTCCGAAGCCGCACCAACATAATAGAGATACAGAAACACCGTGGACCCTTTCTTTGAGATAACTCTGCATTATTGCGAGCTGCAAATGCCACTTCCAGCTTAGCTGTGCAGAAGAAGAACAACAAGAAGAAGAAATATCTCGAAATATGTCCGTCAGGCCCCATCCCTTGAGATAAATCTGCAAATATCTCGGAAACGAAGCGAGCTATGGCAAAATGTTAAGAGACCTTTTTTGTAGAGAATTAAGTTTCCTACTTTTTATGTTCTATGATATTTTTTGATCAGATGCGTAGTTCTCGAGATATATCAAGATATTTAAAAGTTCCGAAGCCGCACCAACATAATAGAGATACAGAAACACCGTGGCCCCTTTCTTTGAGATAACTCTGCACTATTGCGAGCTGGAAATGCCACTTCCAGTTTAGCTGTGCAGAAGAAGAACAACAAGAAGAAGAAATATCTCGAAATATGTCCGTCAGGCCCCTTCCCTTGAGATAAATCTGCAAATATCTCGGAAACGAAGCGAGCTATGGCAAAATGTTAAGAGACCTTTTTTGTAGAGAATTAAGTTTCCTACTTTTTATGTTCTAAGATATTTTTTGATCAGATGCGTAGTTCTCGAGATATATCGAGATATTTAAAAGTTCCGAAGCCGCACCAACATAATAGAGATACAGAAACACCGTGGCCCCTTTCTTTGAGATAACTCTGCACTAGTGCGAGCCGCCAAAGCCACTTCCAGCTTAGCTGTGCAGAAGAAGAACAACAAGAAGAAGAAATATCTCGAAATATGTCCGTCAGGCCCCTTCCCTCGAGATAAATCTGCAAATATCTCGGAAACGAAGCGAGCTATGGCAAAATGTTAAGAGACCTTTTTTGTAGAGAATTAAGTTTCCTACTTTTTATGTTCTATGATATTTTTCGATCAGATGCTTAGTTCTCGAGATATATCAAGATATTTAAAAGTTCCGAAGCTGCACCAACATAATAGAGGTACAGAAACACCGTGGCCGCATTCTTTGAGATAACTCTGCCCTATTGCGAGCTGCAAATGCCACTTCCAGCTTAGATGTGCAGAAGAAGAACAACAAGAAGAAGAAATATCTCGAAATATGTCCGTCAGGCCCCATCCCTTGAGATAAATCTGCAAATATCTCGGAAACGAAGCGAGCTATGGCAAAATGTTAAGAGACCTTTCTTGTAGAGAATTAAGTTTCCTACTTTTTATGTTCTATGATATTTTTTGATCAGATGCGTAGTTCTCGAGATATATCAAGATATTTAAAAGTTCCGAAGCCGCACCAACATAATAGAGATACAGAAACACCGTGGCCCCTTTCTTTGAGATAACTCTGCACTATTGCGAGCTGGAAATGCCACTTCCAGCTTAGCTGTGCAGAAGAAGAACAACAAGAAGAAGAAATATCTCGAAATATGTCCGTCAGGCCCCTTCCCTTGAGATAAATCTGCAAATATCTCCGAAACGAAGCGAGCTATGGCAAAATGTTAAGAGACCTTATTTGTAGAGAATTAAGTTTCCTACTTTTTATGTTCTATGATATTTTTTGATCAGATGCGTAGTTCTCGAGATATATCAAGATATTTAAAAGTTCCGAAGCCGCACCAACATAATAGAGATACAGAAACACCGTGGCCCCTTTCTTTGAGATAACTCTGCCCTATTGCGAGCTGGAAATGCCACTTCCAGTTTAGCTGTGCAGAAGAAGAACAACAAGAAGAAGAAATATCTCGAAATATGTCCGTCAGGCCCCTTCCCTTGAGATAAATCAGCAAATATCTCGGAAACGAAGCGAGCTATGGCATAATGTTAAGAGACCTTTTTTGTAGAGAATTAAGTTTCCTACTTTTTATGTTCTATGATATTTTTTGATCAGATGCGTAGTTCTCGAGATATATCAAGATATTTAAAAGTTCCGAAGCCGCACCAACATAATAGAGATACAGAAACACCGTGGCCCCTTTCTTTGAGATAACTCTGCACTATTGCGAGCTGGAAATGCCACTTCCAGTTTAGCTGTGCAGAAGAAGAACAACAAGAAGAAGAAATATCTCGAAATATGTCCGTCAGGCCCCTTCCCTTGAGATATATCTGCAAATATCTCGGAAACGAAACGAGCTATGGCAAAATGTTAAGAGACCTTTTTTGTAGAGAATTATGTTTCCTACAATTTATGTTATATGATATTTTTTGATCAGAAGCGTAGTTTTCGAGATATATCGAGATATTTAAAAGTTCCGAAGCCGCACCAACATAATAGAGATCCAGAAACACCGTGGCCCCTTTCTTTGAGATAACTCTGCACTAGTGCGAGCCGCAAATGCCACTTCCAGCTTAGCTGTGCAGAAGAAGAACAACAAGAAGAAGAAATATCTCGAAATATGTCCGTCAGGCCCCTTCCCTCGAGATAAATCTGCAAATATCTCGGAAACGAAGCGAGCTATGGCAAAATGTTAAGAGACCTTTGTTGTAGAGAATTAAGTTTCCTACTTTTTATGTTCTATGATATTTTTTGATCAGATGCGTTGTTCTCGAGATATATCAAGATATTTAAAAGTTCCGAAGCCGCACCAACATAATAGAGATACAGAAACACCGTGGCCCCTTTCTTTGAGATAACTCTGCACTATTGCGAGCTGCAAATGCCACTTCCAGCTTAGCTGTGCAGAAGAAGAACAACAAGAAGAAGAAATATCACGAAATATGTCCGTTAGGCCCCTTCCCTTGAGATAAATCTGCAAATATCTCGGAAACGAAGCGAGCTATGGCAAAATGTTAAGAGACCTTTTTTGTAGAGAATTAAGTTTCCTACTTTTCATGTTCTATGATATTTTTTGATCAGATGCGTAGATCTCGAGATATATCAAGATATTTAAAAGTTCCGAAGCTGCACCAACATAATAGAGGTACAGAAACACCGTGGCCGCTTTCTTTGAGATAACTCTGCACTATTGCGAGCTGCAAATGCCACTTCCAGCTTAGATGTGCAGAAGAAGAACAACAAGAAGAAGAAATATCTCGAAATATGTCCGTCAGGCCCCTTCCCTTGAGATATATCTGCAAATATCTCGGAAACGAAACGAGCTATGGCAAAATGTTAAGAGACCTTTTTTGTAGAGAATTATGTTTCCTACAATTTATGTTCTATGATATTTTTTGATCAGAAGCGTAGTTTTCGAGATATATCGAGATATTTAAAAGTTCCGAAGCCGCACCAACATAATAGAGATCCAGAAACACCGTGGCCCCTTTCTTTGAGATAACTCTGCACTAGTGCGAGCCGCAAATGTCACTTCCAGCTTAGCTGTGCAGAAGAAGAACAACAAGAAGAAGAAATATCTCGAAATATGTCCGTCAGGCCCCTTCCCTCGAGATAAATCTGCAAATATCTCGGAAACGAAGCGAGCTATGGCAAAATGTTAAGAGACCTTTGTTGTAGAGAATTAAGTTTCCTACTTTTTATGTTCTATGATATTTTTTGATCAGATGCGTTGTTCTCGAGATATATCAAGATATTTAAAAGTTCCGAAGCCGCACCAACATAATAGAGATACAGAAACACCGTGGCCCCTTTCTTTGAGATAACTCTGCACTATTGCGAGCTGCAAATGCCACTTCCAGCTTAGCTGTGCAGAAGAAGAACAACAAGAAGAAGAAATATCACGAAATATGTCCGTTAGGCCCCTTCCCTTGAGATAAATCTGCAAATATCTCGGAAACGAAGCGAGCTATGGCAAAATGTTAAGAGACCTTTTTTGTAGAGAATTAAGTTTCCTACCTTTTATGTTCTATGATATTTTTTGATCAGATGCGTAGTTCTCGAGATATATCAAGATATTTAAAAGTTCCGAAGCCGCACCAACATAATAGAGATACAGAAACACCGTGGCCCCTTTCTTTGAGATAACTATGCACTATTACGAGCTGAAAATGCCACTTCCAGCTTAGCTGTGCAGAAGAAGAACAACAAGAAGAAGAAATATCTCGAAATATGTCCGTCAGGCCCCTTCCCTTGAGATAAATCTGCAAATACCTCGAAAACGAAGCGAGCTATGGCAAAATGTTAAGAGACCTTTCTTGTAGAGAATTAAGTTTCCTACTTTTTATGTAGTATGATATTTTTTGATCAGATGCGTAGTTCTCGAGATATATCAAGATATTTAAAAGTTCCGAAGCCGCACCAACATAATAGAGATACAGAAACACCGTGGCCCCTTTCTTTGAGATAACTCTGCACTAGTGCGAGCCGCAAATGCCACTTCCAGCTTAGCTGTGCAGAAGAAGAACAACAAGAAGAAGAAATATCTCGAAATATGTCCGTCAGGCCCCATCCCTTGAGATAAATCTGCAAATATCTCGGAAACGAAGCGAGCTATGGCAAAATGTTAAGAGACCTTTCTTGTAGAGAATTAAGTTTCCTACTTTTTATGTTCTATGATATTTTTTGATCAGATGCGTAGTTCTCGAGATATATCAAGATATTTAAAAGTTCCGAAGCCGCACCAACATAATAGAGATACAGAAACACCGTGGACCCTTTCTTTGAGATAACTCTGCACTATTGCGAGCTGGAAATGCCACTTCCAGTTTAGCTGTGCAGAAGAAGAACAACAAGAAGAAGAAATATCTCGAAATATGTCCGTCAGGCCCCTTCCCTCGAGATAAATCTGCAAATATCTCGGAAACGAAGCGAGCTATGGCAAAATGTTAAGAGACCTTTTTTGTAGAGAATTAAGTTTCCTACTTTTTATGTTCTATGATATTTTTTGATCAGATGCGTAGTTCTCGAGATATATCAAGATATTTAAAAGTTCCGAAGCCGCACCAACATAATAGAGATACAGAAACACCGTGGCCTCTTTCTTTGAGATAACTCTGCACTATTGCGAGCTGCAAATGCCACTTCCAGCTTAGCTGTGCAGAGGAAGAACAACAAGAAGAAGAAATATCTCGAAATATGTCCGTCAGGCCCCATCCCTTGAGATAAATCTGCAAATATCTCGGAAACCAAGCGAGCTATGGCAAAATGTTAAGAGACCTTTCTTGTTGAGAATTAAGTTTCCTACTTTTTATGTTCTATGATATTTTTTGATCAGATGCGTAGTTCTCGAGATATATCAAGATATTTAAAAGTTCCGAAGCCGCAGCAACATAATAGAGATACAGAAACACCGTGTCCCCTTTCTTTGCGATAACTCTGCACTATTGCGAGCTGCAAATGCCACTTCCAGCTTAGCTGTGCAGAAGAAGAACAACAAGAAGAAGAAATATCTCGAAATATGTCCGTCAGGCCCCTTCCCTTGAGATAAATCTGCAAATATCTCGGAAACGAAGCGAGCTATGGCAAAATGTTAAGAGACCTTTTTTGTAGAGAATTAAGTTTCCTACTTTCTATGTTCTATGATATTTTTTGATCAGATGCGTAGTTCTCGAGATATATCAAGATATTTAAAAGTTCCGAAGCCGCACCAACATTATAGATATACAGAAACACCGTGGCCCCTTTCTTTGAGATAACTCTGCACTATTGCGAGCTGCAAACGCCACTTCCAGCTTAGCTGTGCAGAAGAAGAACAACGAGAAGAAGAAATATCTCGAAATATGTCCGTCAAGCCCCTTCCTTTGAGATAAATCTGCAAATATCTCGGAAACGAAGCGAGCTATGGCAAAATGTTAAGAGACCTTTTTTGTAGAGAATTAAGTTTCCTACTTTTTACGTTCTATGATATTTTTTGATCAGATGCGTAGTTCTCGAGATATATCAAGATATTTAAAACTTCCGAAGCCGCACCAACATAATAGAGATACAGAAACACCGTGGCCCCTTTCTTTGAGATAACTCTGCACTATTGCGAGCTGGAAATGCCACTTCCAGTTTAGCTGTGCAGAAGAAGAACAACAAGAAGAAGAAATATCTCGAAATATGTCCGTCAGGCCCCTTCCCTTGAGATAAATCTGCAAATATCTCGGAAACGAAGCGAGCTATGGCAAAATGTTAAGAGACCTTTTTTGTAGAGAATTAAGTTTCCTACTTTTTATGTTCTATGATATTTTTTGATCAGATGCGTAGTTCTCGAGATATATCAAGATATTTAAAAGTTCCGAAGCCGCACCAACATAATAGAGATACAGAAACACCGTGGCCCCTTTCTTCGAGATAACTCTGCACTAGTGCGAGCCGCAAATGCCACTTCCAGCTTAGCTGTGCAGAAGAAGAACAACAAGAAGAAGAAATATCTCGAAATATGTCCGTCAGGCCCCTTCCCTTGAGATAAAGCTGCAAATATCTCGGAAACGAAGCGAGCTATGGCAAAATGTTAAGAGACCTTTTTTGTAGAGAATTAAGTTTCCTACTTTTTATGTTCTATGATATTTTTTGATCAGATGCGTAGTTCTCGAGATATATCAAGATATTTAAAAGTTCCGAAGCCGCACCAACATAATAGAGATACAGAAACACCGTGGACCCTTTCTTTGAGATAACTCTGCACTATTGCGAGCTGCAAACGCCACTTCCAGCTTAGCTGTGCAGAAGAAGAACAACGAGAAGAAGAAATATCTCGAAATATGTCCGTCAAGCCCCTTCCTTTGAGATAAATCTGCAAATATCTCGGAAACGAAGCGAGCTATGGCAAAATGTTAAGAGACCTTTTTTGTAGAGAATTAAGTTTCCTACTTTTTACGTTCTATGATATTTTTTGATCAGATGCGTAGTTCTCGAGATATATCAAGATATTTAAAACTTCCGAAGCCGCACCAACATAATAGAGATACAGAAACACCGTGGCCCCTTTCTTTGAGATAACTCTGCACTATTGCGAGCTGGAAATGCCACTTCCAGTTTAGCTGTGCAGAAGAAGAACAACAAGAAGAAGAAATATCTCGAAATATGTCCGTCAGGCCCCTTCCCTTGAGATAAATCTGCAAATATCTCGGAAACGAAGCGAGCTATGGCAAAATGTTAAGAGACCTTTTTTGTAGAGAATTAAGTTTCCTACTTTTTATGTTCTATGATATTTTTCGATCAGATGCGTAGTTCTCGAGATATATCAAGATATTTAAAAGTTCCGAAGCCGCACCAACATAATAGAGATACAGAAACACCGTGGCCCCTTTCTTCGAGATAACTCTGCACTAGTGCGAGCCGCAAATGCCACTTCCAGCTTAGCTGTGCAGAAGAAGAACAACAAGAAGAAGAAATATCTCGAAATATGTCCGTCAGGCCCCTTCCCTTGAGATAAAGCTGCAAATATCTCGGAAACGAAGCGAGCTATGGCAAAATGTTAAGAGACCTTTTTTGTAGAGAATTAAGTTTCCTACTTTTTATGTTCTATGATATTTTTTGATCAGATGCGTAGTTCTCGAGATATATCAAGATATTTAAAAGTTCCGAAGCCGCACCAACATAATAGAGATACAGAAACACCGTGGCCCCTTTCTTCGAGATAACTCTGCACTAGTGCGAGCCGCAAATGCCACTTCCAGCTTAGCTGTGCAGAAGAAGAACGACAAGAAGAAGAAATATCTCGAAATATGTCCGTCAGGCCCCTTCCCTTGAGATAAATCTGCAAATATCTCGGAAACGAAGCGAGCTATGGCAAAATGTTAAGAGACCTTTTTTGTAGAGAATTAAGTTTCCTACTTTTTATGTTCTATGGTATTTTTTGATCAGATGCGTAGTTCTCGAGATATATCAAGATATTTAAAAGTTCCGAAGCCGCAGCAACATAATAGAGATACAGAAACACCGTGTCCCCTTTCTTTGCGATAACTCTGCACTATTGCGAGCTGCAAATGCCACTTCCAGCTTAGCTGTGCAGAAGAAGAACAACAAGAAGAAGAAATATCTCGAAATATGTCCGTCAGGCCCCTTCCCTTGAGATAAATCTGCAAATATCTCGGAAACGAAGCGAGCTATGGCAAAATGTTAAGAGACCTTTTTTGTAGAGAATTAAGTTTCCTACTTTCTATGTTCTATGATATTTTTTGATCAGATGCGTAGTTCTCGAGATATATCAAGATATTTAAAAGTTCCGAAGCCGCACCAACATAATAGAGATACAGAAACACCGTGGCCCCTTTCTTTGAGATAACTCTGCACTATTGCGCGCTGCAAATGCCACTTCCAGCTTAGCTGTGCAGAAGAAGAACAACAAGAAGAAGAAATATCTCGAAATATGTCCGTCAGGCCCCTTCCCTTGAGATAAATCTGCAAATATCTCGGAAACCAAGCGAGCTATGGCAAAATGTTAAGAGACCTTTGTTGTAGAGAATTAAGTTTCCTACTTTTTATGTTCTATGATATTTTTTGATCAGATGCGTTGTTCTCGAGATATATCAAGATATTTAAAAGTTCCGAAGCCGCACCAACATAATAGAGATACAGAAACACCGTGGCCCCTTTCTTTGAGATAACTCTGCACTATTGCGAGCTGCAAATGCCACTTCCAGCTTAGCTGTGCAGAAGAAGAACAACAAGAAGAAGAAATATCACGAAATATGTCCGTTAGGCCCCTTCCCTTGAGATAAATCTGCAAATATCTCGGAAACGAAGCGAGCTATGGCAAAATGTTAAGAGACCTTTTTTGTAGAGAATTAAGTTTCCTACCTTTCATGTTCTATGATATTTTTTGATCAGATGCGTAGTTCTCGAGATATATCAAGATATTTAAAAGTTCCGAAGCCGCACCAACATAATAGAGATACAGAAACACCGTGGCCCCTTTCTTCGAGATAACTCTGCACTAGTGCGAGCCGCAAATGCCACTTCCAGCTTAGCTGTGCAGAAGAAGAACGACAAGAAGAAGAAATATCTCGAAATATGTCCGTCAGGCCCCTTCCCTTGAGATAAATCTGCAAATATCTCGGAAACGAAGCGAGCTATGGCAAAATGTTAAGAGACCTTTTTCGTAGAGAATTAAGTTTCCTACTTTTTATGTTCTATGGTATTTTTTGATCAGATGCGTAGTTCTCGAGATATATCAAGATATGTAAAGTTCCGAAGCCGCAGCAACATAATAGAGATACAGAAACACCGTGTCCCCTTTCTTTGCGATAACTCTGCACTATTGCGAGCTGCAAATGCCACTTCCAGCTTAGCTGTGCAGAAGAAGAACAACAAGAAGAAGAAATATCTCGAAATATGTCCGTCAGGCCCCTTCCCTTGAGATAAATCTGCAAATATCTCGGAAACGAAGCGAGCTATGGCAAAATGTTAAGAGACCTTTTTTGTAGAGAATTAAGTTTCCTACTTTCTATGTTCTATGATATTTTTTGATCAGATGCGTAGTTCTCGAGATATATCAAGATATTTAAAAGTTCCGAAGCCGCACCAACATAATAGAGATACAGAAACACCGTGGCCCCTTTCTTTGAGATAACTCTGCACTATTGCGCGCTGCAAATGCCACTTCCAGCTTAGCTGTGCAGAAGAAGAACAACAAGAAGAAGAAATATCTCGAAATATGTCCGTCAGGCCCCTTCCCTTGAGATAAATCTGCAAATATCTCGGAAACCAAGCGAGCTATGGCAAAATGTTAAGAGACCTTTGTTGTAGAGAATTAAGTTTCCTACTTTTTATGTTCTATGATATTTTTTGATCAGATGCGTTGTTCTCGAGATATATCAAGATATTTAAAAGTTCCGAAGCCGCACCAACATAATAGAGATACAGAAACACCGTGGCCCCTTTCTTTGAGATAACTCTGCACTATTGCGAGCTGCAAATACCACTTCCAGCTTAGCTGTGCAGAAGAAGAACAACAAGAAGAAGAAATATCACGAAATATGTCCGTTAGGCCCCTTCCCTTGAGATAAATCTGCAAATATCTCGGAAACGAAGCGAGCTATGGCAAAATGTTAAGAGACCTTTTTTGTAGAGAATTAAGTTTCCTACTTTTCATGTTCTATGATATTTTTTGATCAGATGCGTAGATCTCGAGATATATCAAGATATTTAAAAGTTCCGAAGCTGCACCAACATAATAGAGGTACAGAAACACCGTGGCCGCTTTCTTTGAGATAACTCTGCACTATTGCGAGCTGGAAATGCCACTTCCAGTTTAGCTGTGCAGAAGAAGAACAACAAGAAGAAGAAATATCTCGAAATATGTCCGTCAGGCCCCATCCCTTGAGATATATCTGCAAATATCTCGGAAACGAAACGAGCTATGGCAAAATGTTAAGAGACCTTTTTTGTAGAGAATTATGTTTCCTACAATTTATGTTCTATGATATTTTTTGATCAGAAGCGTAGTTTTCGAGATATATCGAGATATTTGAAAGTTCCGAAGCCGCACCAACATAATAGAGATCCAGAAACACCGTGGCCCCTTTCTTTGAGATAACTCTGCACTAGTGCGAGCCGCAAATGTCACTTCCAGCTTAGCTGTGCAGAAGAAGAACAACAAGAAGAAGAAATATCTCGAAATATGTCCGTCAGGCCCCTTCCCTCGAGATAAATCTGCAAATATCTCGGAAACGAAGCGAGCTATGGCAAAATGTTAAGAGACCTTTTTTGTAGAGAATTCAGTTTCCTACTTTTTATGTTCTATGATATTTTTTGATCAGATGCGTAGTTCTCGAGATATATCAAGATATTTGAAAGTTCCGAAGCCGCACCAACATAATAGAGATACAGAAACACCGTGGCCCCTTTCTTTGAGATAACTATGCACTATTGCGAGCTGCAAATGCCACTTCCAGCTTAGCTGTGCAGAAGAAGAACAACAAGAAGAAGAAATATCTCGAAATATGTCCGTCAGGCCCCTTCCCTTGAGATAAATCTGCAAATATCTCGGAAACGAAGCGGGCTATGGCAAAATGTTAAGAGACCTTATTTGTAGAGAATTAAGTTTCCTACTTTTTATGTTCTATGATATTTTTTGATCAGATGCGTAGTTCTCGAGATATATCAAGATATTTAAAAGTTCCGAAGCCGCACCAACATAATAGAGATACAGAAACACCGTGGCCTCTTTCGTTGAGATAACTCTGCACTATTGCGAGCTGCAAATGCCACTTCCAGCTTAGCTGTGCAGAAGAAGAACAACAAGAAGAAGAAATATCTCGAAATATGTCCGTCAGGCCCCTTCCCTTGAGATAAATCTGCAAATATCTCGGAAACCAAGCGAGCTATGGCAAAATCTTAAGAGACCTTTTTTGTAGAGAATTAAGTTTCCTACTTTTTATGTTCTATGATATTTTTTGATCAGATGCGTAGTTCTCGAGATATATCAAGATATTTAAAAGTTCCGAAGCCGCACCAACATAATAGAAATACAGAAACACCGTGGCCCCTTTCTTTGAGATAACTCTGCGCTATTGCGAGCTGCAAATGCCACTTCCAGCTTAGCTGTGCAGAAGAAGAACAACAAGAAGAAGAAATATCTCGAAATATGTCCGTCAGGCCCCTTCCCTTGAGATATATCTGCAAATATCTCGGAAACGAAGCGAGCTATGGCAAAATGTTAAGAGACCTTTTTTGTAGAGAATTATGTTTCCTACAATTTATGTTCTATGATATTTTTTGATCAGAAGCGTAGTTTTCGAGATATATCGAGATATTTAAAAGTTCCGAAGCCGCACCAACATAATAGAGATTCAGAAACACCGTGGCCCCTTTCTTTGAGATAACTCTGCACTATTGCGAGCTGGAAATGCCACTTCCAGTTTAGCTGTGCAGAGGAAGAACAACAAGAAGAAGAAATATCTCGAAATATGTCCGTCAGGCCCCTTCCCTTGAGATAAATCTGCAAATATCTCGGAAACCAAGCGAGCTATGGCAAAATGTTAAGAGACCTTTTTTGTAGAGAATTAAGTTTCCTACTTTTTATGTTCTATGATATTTTTTGATCAGATGCGTAGTTCTCGAGATATCTCAAGATATTTAAAAGTTCCGAAGCCGCACCAACATAATGGAGATACAGAAACACCGTGGCCCCTTTCTTTGAGATAACTCTGCACTATTGCGAGCTGGAAATGCCACTTCCAGTTTAGCTGTGCAGAAGAAGAACAACAAGAAGAAGAAATATCTCGAAATATGTCCGTCAGGCCCCTTCCCTTGAGATAAATCTGCAAATATCTCGGAAACCAAGCGAGCTATGGCAAAATGTTAAGAGACCTTTTTTGTAGAGAATTAAGTTTCCTACTTTTTATGTTCTATGATATTTTTTGATCAGATGCGTAGTTCTCGAGATATCTCAAGATATTTAAAAGTTCCGAAGCCGCACCAACATAATGGAGATACAGAAACACCGTAGCCCCTTTCTTTGAGATAACTCTGCACTATTGCGAGCTGCAAATGCCACTTCCAGCTTAGCTGTGCAGAAGAAGAACAACAAGAAGAAGAAATATCTCGAAATATGTCCGTCAGGCCCCTTCCCTTGAGATAAATCTGCAAATATCTCGGAAACGAAGCGAGCTATGGCAAAATGTTAAGAGACCTTTTTTGTAGAGAATTAAGTTTCCTACTTTTTATGTTCTATGATATTTTTTGATCAGATGCGTAGTTCTCGAGATATATCAAGATATTTAAAAGTTCCGAAGCCGCACCAACATAATAGAGATACAGAAACACCGTGGCCCCTTTCTTCGAGATAACTCTGCACTAGTGCGAGCCGCAAATGCCACTTCCAGCTTAGCTGTGCAGAAGAAGAACGACAAGAAGAAGAAATATCTCGAAATATGTCCGTCAGGCCCCTTCCCTTGAGATAAATCTGCAAATATCTCGGAAACGAAGCGAGCTATGGCAAAATGTTGAGAGACCTTTTTTGTAGAGAATTATGTTTCCTACTTTTTATGTTCTATGATATTTTTTGATCAGATGCGTAGTTCTCGAGATATATCAAGATATTTAAAAGTTCCGAAGCCGCACCAACATAATAGAGATACAGAAACACCGTGGCCCCTTTCTTTGAGATAACTCTGCACTATTGCGAGCTGCAAATGCCACATCCAGCTTAGCTGTGCAGAAGAAGAACAACAAGAAGAAGAAATATCTCGAAATATGTCCGTCAGGCCCCTTCCCTTGAGATAAATCTGCAAATATCTCGGAAACGAAGCGAGCTATGGCAAAATGTTAAGAGACCTTTTTTATAGAGAATTAAGTTTCCTACTTTTTATGTTCTATGATATTTTTTGATCAGATGCGTAGTTCTCGAGATATCTCAAGATATTTAAAAGTTCCGAAGCCGCACCAACATAATGGAGATACAGAAACACCGTGGCCCCTTTCTTTGAGATAACTCTGCACTATTGCGAGCTGCAAATGCCACTTCCAGCTTAGCTGTGCAGAAGAAGAACAACAAGAAGAAGAAATATCTCGAAATATGTCTGTCAGGCCCCTTCCCTTGTGATATATCTGCAAATATCTCGGAAACGAAGCGAGCTATGGCAAAATGTTAAGAGACCTTTTTTTGTAGAGAATTATGTTTCCTACAATTTATGTTCTATGATATTTCTTGATCAGAAGCGTAGTTTTCGAGATATATCGAGATATTTAAAAGTTCCGAAGCCGCACCAACATAATAGAGGTACAGAAACACCGTGGCCCCTTTCTTTGAGATAACTCTGCACTAGTGCGAGCCGCAAATGCCACTTCCAGCTTAGCTGTGCAGAAGAAGAACAACAAGAAGAAGAAATATCTCGAAATATGTCCGTCAGGCCCCTTCCCTTGAGATAAATTTGCAAATATCTCGGAAACGAAGCGAGTTATGGCAAAATCTTGAGAGACCTTTTTTGTAGAGAATTAAGTTTCCTACAATTTATGTTCTATGATATTTTTTGATCAGAAGCGTAGTTTTCGAGATATATCGAGATATTTAAAAGTTCCGAAGCCGCACCAACATAATAGAGGTACAGAAACACCGTGGCCCCTTTCTTTGAGATAACTCTGCACTAGCGCGAGCCGCAAATGCCACTTCCAGCTTAGCTGTGCAGAAGAAGAACAACAAGAAGAAGAAATATCTCGAAATATGTCCGTCAGGCCCCTTCCCTTGAGATATATCTGCAAATATCTCGGAAACGAAGCGAGCTATGGCAAAATGATAAGAGACCTTTTTTGTAGAGAATTAAGTTTCCTACAATTTATGTTCTATGATATTTTTTGATCAGAAGCGTAGTTTTCGAGATATATCGAGATATTTAAAAGTTCCGAAGCCGCACCAACATAATAGAGGTACAGAAACACCGTGGCCCCTTTCTTTGAGATAACTCTGCACTAGTGCGAGCCGCAAATGCCACTTCCAGCTTAGCAGTGCAGAAGAAGAACAACAAGAAGAAGAAATATCTCGAAATATGTCCGTCAGGCCCCTTCCCTTGAGATAAATTTGCAAATATCTCGGAAACGAAGCGAGTTATGGCAAAATCTTGAGAGACCTTTTTTGTAGAGAATTAAGTTTCCTACAATTTATGTTCTATGATATTTTTTGATCAGATGCGTAGTTCTCGAGATATCTCAAGATATTTAAAAGTTCCGAAGCCGCACCAACATAATGGAGATACAGAAACACCGTGGCCCCTTTCTTTGAGATAACTCTGCACTATTGCGAGCTGCAAATGCCACTTCCAGCTTAGCTGTGCAGAAGAAGAACAACAAGAAGAAGAAATATCTCGAAATATGTCTGTCAGGCCCCTTCCCTTGTGATATATCTGCAAATATCTCGGAAACGAAGCGAGCTATGGCAAAATGTTAAGAGACCTTTTTTTGTAGAGAATTAAGTTTCCTACAATTTATGTTCTATGATATTTTTTGATCAGAAGCGTAGTTTTCGAGATATATCGAGATATTTAAAAGTTCCGAAGCCGCACCAACATAATAGAGGTACAGAAACACCGTGGCCCCTTTCTTTGAGATAACTCTGCACTAGCGCGAGCCGCAAATGCCACTTCCAGCTTAGCTGTGCAGAAGAAGAACAACAAGAAGAAGAAATATCTCGAAATATGTCCGTCAGGCCCCTTCCCTTGAGATATATCTGCAAATATCTCGGAAACGAAGCGAGCTATGGCAAAATGATAAGAGACCTTTTTTGTAGAGAATTAAGTTTCCTACAATTTATGTTCTATGATATTTTTTGATCAGAAGCGTAGTTTTCGAGATATATCGAGATATTTAAAAGTTCCGAAGCCGCACCAACATAATCGAGGTACAGAAACACCGTGGCCCCTTTCTTTGAGATAACTCTGCACTAGTGCGAGCCGCAAATGCCACTTCCAGCTTAGCTGTGCAGAAGAAGAACAACAAGAAGAAGAAATATCTCGAAATATGTCCGTCAGGCCCCTTCCCTTGAGATAAATTTGCAAATATCTCGGAAACGAAGCGAGTTATGGCAAAATCTTGAGAGACCTTTTTTGTAGAGAATTAAGTTTCCTACAATTTATGTTCTATGATATTTTTTGATCAGATGCGTAGTTCTCGAGATATCTCAAGATATTTAAAAGTTCCGAAGCCGCACCAACATAATGGAGATACAGAAACACCGTGGCCCCTTTCTTTGAGATAACTCTGCACTATTGCGAGCTGCAAATGCCACTTCCAGCTTAGCTGTGCAGAAGAAGAACAACAAGAAGAAGAAATATCTCGAAATATGTCTGTCAGGCCCCTTCCCTTGTGATATATCTGCAAATATCTCGAAACGAAGCGAGCTATGGCAAAATGTTAAGAGACCTTTTTTTGTAGAGAATTATGTTTCCTACAATTTATGTTCTATGATATTTCTTGATCAGAAGCGTAGTTTTCGAGATATATCGAGATATTTAAAAGTTCCGAAGCCGCACCAACATAATAGAGGTACAGAAACACCGTGGCCCCTTTCTTTGAGATAACTCTGCACTAGTGCGAGCCGCAAATGCCACTTCCAGCTTAGCTGTGCAGAAGAAGAACAACAAGAAGAAGAAATATCTCGAAATATGTCCGTCAGGCCCCTTCCCTTGAGATAAATTTGCAAATATCTCGGAAACGAAGCGAGTTATGGCAAAATCTTGAGAGACCTTTTTTGTAGAGAATTAAGTTTCCTACAATTTATGTTCTATGATATTTTTTGATCAGAAGCGTAGTTTTCGAGATATATCGAGATATTTAAAAGTTCCGAAGCCGCACCAACATAATAGAGGTACAGAAACACCGTGGCCCCTTTCTTTGAGATAACTCTGCACTAGCGCGAGCCGCAAATGCCACTTCCAGCTTAGCTGTGCAGAAGAAGAACAACAAGAAGAAGAAATATCTCGAAATATGTCCGTCAGGCCCCTTCCCTTGAGATATATCTGCAAATATCTCGGAAACGAAGCGAGCTATGGCAAAATGATAAGAGACCTTTTTTGTAGAGAATTAAGTTTCCTACAATTTATGTTCTATGATATTTTTTGATCAGAAGCGTAGTTTTCGAGATATATCGAGATATTTAAAAGTTCCGAAGCCGCACCAACATAATAGAGGTACAGAAACACCGTGGCCCCTTTCTTTGAGATAACTCTGCACGATTGCGAGCTGGAAATGCCACTTCCAGTTTAGCTGTGCAGAAGAAGAACAACAAGAAGAAGAAATATCTCGAAATATGTCCATCAGGACCCTTCCCTTGAGATAAATCTGCAAATATCTCGGAAACGAAGCGAGCTATGGCAAAATGTTAAGAGAACTTTTTTGTAGAGAATTATGTTTCCTACAATCTATGTTCTATGATATTTTTTGATCAGAAACGTAGTTTTCGAGATATATCGAGATATTTAAAAGTTCCGAAGCCGCACCAACATAATAGAGATACAGAAACACCGTGGCCCCTTTCTTTGGGATAACTCTGCACTATTGCGAGCTGCAAATGCCACTTCCAGCTTAGCTGTGCAGAAGAAGAACAACAAGAAGAAGAAATATCTCGAAATATGTCCGTCAGGCCACTTCCCTTCAGATAAATCTGCAAATATCTCGGAAACGAAGCGAGCTATGGCAAAATGTTAAGAGACCTTTTTTGTAGAGAATTAAGTTTCCTACTTTTTATGTTCGATGATATTTTTTGATCAGATGCGTAGTTTTCGAGATATATCGAGATATTTAAAAGTTCCGAAGCCGCACCAACATAATAGAGATACAGAAACACCGTGGCCCCTTTCTTTGAGATAACTCTGCACTAGTGCGAGCCGCAAATGCCACTTCCAGCTTAGCTGTGCAGAAGAAGAACAACAAGAAGAAGAAATATCTCGAAATATGTCCGTCAGGCCCCTTCCCTTGAGATAAATATGCAAATATCTCGGAAACGAAGCGAGCTATGGCAAAATGTTAAGAGACCTTTTTTGTAGAGAATTAAGCTTCCTACTTTTTATGTTCTATGATATTTTTTGATCAGATGCGTAGTTCTCGAGATATATCAAGATATTTAAAAGTTCCGAAGCCGCACCAACATAATAGAGATACAGAAACACCGTGGCCCCTTTCTTTGAGATAACTCTGCACTATTGCGAGCTGCAAATGCCACTTCCAGCTTAGCTGTGCAGAGGAAGAACAACAAGAAGAAGAAATATCTCGAAATATGTCCGTCAGGCCAGTTCCTTTGAGCTGAATCTGCAAATATCTCGGAAACGAAGCGAGCTATGGCAAAATGTTATGAGACGTTTTTTGTAGAGAATTATGTTTCCTACAATTTATGTTCTATGATATTTTTTGATCAGAAGCGTAGTTTTCGAGATATATCGAGATATTTAAAAGTTCCGAAGACGCACCAACATAATAGAGATACAGAAACACCGTGGCCCCTTTCTTTGAGATAACTGTGCACTAGTGCGAGCCGCAAATGCCACTTCCAGCTTAGCTGTGCAGAAGAAGAACAACAAGAAGAAGAAATATCTCGAAATATGTCCGTCAGGCCCCTTCCCTTGAGATAAATCTGCAAATATCTCGGAAACGAAGAGAGCTATGGCAAAATATTAAGAGACCTTTTTTGTAGAGAATTAAGTTTCCTACTTTTCATGTTCTACGATATTTTTTGATCAGATGCGTAGTTCTCGAGATATATCAAGATATTTAAAAGTTCCGAAGCCGCACCAACATAATAGAGATACAGAAACACCGTGGCCCCTTTCTTTGAGATAACTCTGCACTATTGCGAGCTGTAAATGCCACTTCCAGCTTAGCTGTGCAGAAGAAGAACAACAAGAAGAAGAAATATCTCGAAATATGTCCGTCAGGCCCCTTCCCTTGAGATATATCTGCAAATATCTCGGAAACGAAGCGAGCTATGGCAAAATGTTAAGAGACCTTTTTTGTAGAGAATTATGCTTCCTACAATTTATGTTCTATGATATTTTTTGATCAGAAGCGTAGTTTTCGAGATATATCGAGATATTTAAAAGTTCCGAAACCGCACCAACATAATAGAGATACAGAAACACCGTGGCCCCTTTCGTTGAGATAACTCTGCACTAGTGCGAGCCGCAAATGCCACTTCCAGCTTAGCTGTGCAGAAGAAGAACAACAAGAAGAAGAAATATCTCGAAATATGTCCGTCAGGCCCCTTCCGTTGAGATAAATCTGCAAATATCTCGGAAACGAAGCGAGCTATGGCAAAATGTTAAGAGACCTTTTTTGTAGAGAATTAAGTTTCCTACTTTTTATGTTCTATGATATTTTTTGATCAGATGCGTAGTTCTCGAGATATATCAAGATATTTAAAAGTTCCGAAGCCGCACCAACATAATAGAGATACAGAAACACCGTGGCCCCTTTCTTTGAGATAACTCTGCACTATTGCGAGCTGTAAATGCCACTTCCACCTTAGCTGTGCAGAGGAAGAACAACAAGAAGAAGAAGTATCTCGAAATATGTCCGTCAGGCCCGTTCCTTTGAGCTGAATCTGCAAATATCTCGGAAACGAAGCGAGCTATGGCAAAATGTTAAGAGACGTGTTTTGTAGAGAATTATGTTTCCTACAATTTATGTTCTATGATATTTTTTGATCAGAAGCGTAGTTTTCGAGATATATCGAGATATTTAAAAGTTCCGAAGCCGCACCAACATAATAGAGATACAGAAACACCGTGGCCCCTTTCTTTGAGATAACTCTGCACTAGTGCGAGCCGCAAATGCCACTTCCAGCTTAGCTGTGCAGAAGAAGAACAACAAGAAGAAGAAATATCTCGAAATATGTCCGTCAGGCCCCTTCCCTTGAGATAAATCTGCAAATATCTCGGAAACGAAGCGAGCTATGGCAAAATGTTAAGAGACCTTTTTTGTAGAGAATTATGTTTCCTACAATTTATGTTCTATGATATTTTTTGATCAGAAGCGTAGTTTTAGAGATATATCCAGATATTTAAAAGTTCCGAAGCCGCACCAACATAATAGAGATACAGAAACACCGTGGACCCTTCTTTGAGATAACTCTGCATTATTGCGAGCTGCAAATGCCACTTCCAGCTTAGCTGTGCAGAAGAAGAACAACAAGAAGAAGAAATATCTCGAAATATGTCCGTCAGGCCCCATCCCTTGAGATAAATCTGCAAATATCTCGGAAACGAAGCGAGCTATGGCAAAATGTTAAGAGACCTTTTTTGTAGAGAATTAAGTTTCCTACTTTTTATGTTCTATGATATTTTTTGATCAGATGCGTAGTTCTCGAGATATATCAAGATATTTAAAAGTTCCGAAGCCGCACCAACATAATAGAGATACAGAAACACCGTGGCCCCTTTCTTTGAGATAACTCTGCACTATTGCGAGCTGGAAATGCCACTTCCAGTTTAGCTGTGCAGAAGAAGAACAACAAGAAGAAGAAATATCTCGAAATATGTCCGTCAGGCCCCTTCCCTTGAGATAAATCTGCAAATATCTCGGAAACGAAGCGAGCTATGGCAAAATGTTAAGAGACCTTTTTTGTAGAGAATTAAGTTTCCTACTTTTTATGTTCTAAGATATTTTTTGATCAGATGCGTAGTTCTCGAGATATATCGAGATATTTAAAAGTTCCGAAGCCGCACCAACATAATAGAGATACAGAAACACCGTGGCCCCTTTCTTTGAGATAACTCTGCACTAGTGCGAGCCGCAAAAGCCACTTCCAGCTTAGCTGTGCAGAAGAAGAACAACAAGAAGAAGAAATATCTCGAAATATGTCCGTCAGGCCCCTTCCCTCGAGATAAATCTGCAAATATCTCGGAAACGAAGCGAGCTATGGCAAAATGTTAAGAGACCTTTTTTGTAGAGAATTAAGTTTCCTACTTTTTATGTTCTATGATATTTTTCGATCAGATGCTTAGTTCTCGAGATATATCAAGATATTTAAAAGTTCCGAAGCCGCACCAACATAATAGAGATACAGCAACACCGTGGCCCCTTTCTTTCAGATAACTCTGCGCTATTGCGAGCTGGAAACGCCACTTCCAGTTTAGCTGTGCAGAAGAAGAACAACAAGAAGAAGAAATATCTCGAAATATGTCCGTCAGGCCCCTTCCCTTGAGATATATCTGCAAATATCTCGGAAACGAAACGAGCTATGGCAAAATGTTGAGAGACCTTTTTTGTAGAGAATTATGTTTCCTACAATTTATGTTCTATGATATTTTTTGATCAGAAGCGTAGTTTCCGAGATATATCGAGATATTTAAAAGTTCCGAAGCCGCACCAACATAATAGAGATACAGAAACACCGTGGCCCCTTTCTTTCAGATAACTCTGCACTAGTGCGAGCTGGAAATGCCACTTCCAGTTTAGCTGTGCAGAAGAAGAACAACAACAAGAAGAAATATCTCGAAATATGTCCGTCAGGCCCCTTCCCTTGAGATATATCTGCAAATATCTCGGAAACGAAACGAGCTATGGCAAAATGTTAAGAGACCTTTTTTGTAGAGAATTATGTTTCCTACAATTTATGTTCTATGATATTTTTTGATCAGAAGCGTAGTTTTCGAGATATATCGAGATATTTAAAAGTTCCGAAGCCGCACCAACATAATAGAGATCCAGAAACACCGTGGCCCCTTTCTTTGAGATAACTCTGCACTAGTGCGAGCCGCAAATGCCACTTCCAGCTTAGCTGTGCAGAAGAAGAACAACAAGAAGAAGAAATATCACGAAATATGTCCGTTAGGCCCCTTCCCTAGAGATAAATCTGCAAATATCTCGGAAACGAAGCGAGCTATGGCAAAATGTTAAGAGACCTTTTTTGTAGAGAATTAAGTTTCCTACCTTTTATGTTCTATGATATTTTTTGATCAGATGCGTAGTTCTCGAGATATATCAAGATATTTAAAAGTTCCGAAGCCGCACCAACATAATAGAGATACAGAAACACCGTGGCCCCTTTCTTTGAGATAACTATGCACTATTGCGAGCTGAAAATGCCACTTCCAGCTTAGCTGTGCAGAAGAAGAACAACAAGAAGAAGAAATATCTCGAAATATGTCCGTCAGGCCCCTTCCCTTGAGATAAATCTGCAAATACCTCGAAAACGAAGCGAGCTATGGCAAAATGTTAAGAGACCTTTCTTGTAGAGAATTAAGTTTCCTACTTTTTATGTAGTATGATATTTTTTGATCAGATGCGTAGTTCTCGAGATATATCAAGATATTTAAAAGTTCCGAAGCCGCACCAACATAATAGAGATACAGAAACACCGTGGCCCCTTTCTTTGAGATAACTCTGCACTAGTGCGAGCCGCAAATGCCACTTCCAGCTTAGCTGTGCAGAAGAAGAACAACAAGAAGAAGAAATATCTCGGAATATGTCCGTCAGGCCCCTTCCCTTGAGATAAATCTGCAAATACCTCGAAAACGAAGCGAGCTATGGCAAAATGTTAAGAGACCTTTCTTGTAGAGAATTAAGTTTCCTACTTTTTATGTAGTATGATATTTTTTGATCAGATGCGTAGTTCTCGAGATATATCAAGATATTTAAAAGTTCCGAAGCCGCACCAACATAATAGAGATACAGAAACACCGTGGCCCCTTTCTGTGAGATAACTCTGCACTAGTGCGAGCCGCAAATGCCACTTCCAGCTTAGCTGTGCAGAAGAAGAACAACAAGAAGAAGAAATATCTCGAAATATGTCCGTCAGGCCCCATCCCTTGAGATAAATCTGCAAATATCTCGGAAACGAAGCGAGCTATCGCAAAATGTTAAGAGACCTTTCTTGTAGAGAATTAAGTTTCCTACTTTTTATGTTCTATGATATTTTTTGATCAGATGCGTAGTTCTCGAGATATATCAAGATATTTAAAAGTTCCGAAGCCGCACCAACATAATAGAGATACAGAAACACCGTGGACCCTTTCTTTGAGATAACTCTGCACTATTGCGAGCTGGAAATGCCACTTCCAGTTTAGCTGTGCAGAAGAAGAACAACAAGAAGAAGAAATATCTCGAAATATGTCCGTCAGGCCCCTTCCCTCGAGATAAATCTGCAAATATCTCGGAAACGAAGCGAGCTATGGCAAAATGTTAAGAGACCTTTTTTGTAGAGAATTAAGTTTCCTACTTTTTATGTTCTATGATATTTTTTGATCAGATGCGTAGTTCTCGAGATATATCAAGATATTTAAAAGTTCCGAAGCCGCACCAACATAATAGAGATACAGAAACACCGTGGCCTCTTTCTTTGAGATAACTCTGCACTATTGCGAGCTGCAAATGCCACTTCCAGCTTAGCTGTGCAGAGGAAGAACAACAAGAAGAAGAAATATCTCGAAATATGTCCGTCAGGCCCCATCCCTTGAGATAAATCTGCAAATATCTCGGAAACCAAGCGAGCTATGGCAAAATGTTAAGAGACCTTTCTTGTTGAGAATTAAGTTTCCTACTTTTTATGTCCTATGATATTTTTTGATCAGATGCGTAGTTCTCGAGATATATCAAGATATTTAAAAGTTCCGAAGCCGCAGCAACATAATAGAGATACAGAAACACCGTGGCCCCTTTCTTTGAGATAACTATGCACTATTGCGAGCTGAAAATGCCACTTCCAGCTTAGCTGTGCAGAAGAAGAACAACAAGAAGAAGAAATATCTCGAAATATGTCCGTCAGGCCCCTTCCCTCGAGATAAATCTGCAAATATCTCGGAAACGAAGCGAGCTATGGCAAAATGTTAAGAGACCTTTTTTGTAGAGAATTAAGTTTCCTACTTTCTATGTTCTATGATATTTTTTGATCAGATGCGTAGTTCTCGAGATATATCAAGATATTTAAAAGTTCCGAAGCCGCACCAACATAATAGAGATACAGAAACACCGTGGCCCCTTTCTTTGAGATAACTCTGCACTATTGCGAGCTGCAAACGCCACTTCCAGCTTAGCTGTGCAGAAGAAGAACAACGAGAAGAAGAAATATCTCGAAATATGTCCGTCAAGCCCCTTCCTTTGAGATAAATCTGCAAATATCTCGGAAACGAAGCGAGCTATGGCAAAATGTTAAGAGACCTTTTTTGTAGAGAATTAAGTTTCCTACTTTTTACGTTCTATGATATTTTTTGATCAGATGCGTAGTTCTCGAGATATATCAAGATATTTAAAACTTCCGAAGCCGCACCAACATAATAGAGATACAGAAACACCGTGGCCCCTTTCTTTGAGATAACTCTGCACTATTGCGAGCTGGAAATGCCACTTCCAGTTTAGCTGTGCAGAAGAAGAACAACAAGAAGAAGAAATATCTCGAAATATGTCCGTCAGGCCCCTTCCCTTGAGATAAATCTGCAAATATCTCGGAAACGAAGCGAGCGATGGCAAAATGTTAAGAGACCTTTTTTGTAGAGAATTAAGTTTCCTACTTTTTATGTTCTATGATATTTTTTGATCAGATGCGTAGTTCTCGAGATATATCAAGATATTTAAAAGTTCCGAAGCCGCACCAACATAATAGAGATACAGAAACACCGTGGCCCCTTTCTTCGAGATAACTCTGCACTAGTGCGAGCCGCAAATGCCACTTCCAGCTTAGCTGTGCAGAAGAAGAACGACAAGAAGAAGAAATATCTCGAAATATGTCCGTCAGGCCCCTTCCCTTGAGATAAATCTGCAAATATCTCGGAAACGAAGCGAGCTATGGCAAAATGTTAAGAGACCTTTTTTGTAGAGAATTAAGTTTCCTACTTTTTATGTTCTACGGTATTTTTTGATCAGATGCGTAGTTCTCGAGATATATCAAGATATTTAAAAGTTCCGAAGCCGCAGCAACATAATAGAGATACAGAAACACCGTGTCCCCTTTCTTTGCGATAACTCTGCACTATTGCGAGCTGCAAATGCCACTTCCAGCTTAGCTGTGCAGAAGAAGAACAACAAGAAGAAGAAATATCTCGAAATATGTCCGTCAGGCCCCTTCCCTTGAGATAAATCTGCAAATATCTCGGAAACGAAGCGAGCTATGGCAAAATGTTAAGAGACCTTTTTTGTAGAGAATTAAGTTTCCTACTTTCTATCTTCTATGATATTTTTTGATCAGATGCGTAGGTCTCGAGATATATCAAGATATTTAAAAGTTCCAAAGCCGCACCAACATAATAGAGATACAGAAACACCGTGGCCCCTTTCTTTGAGATAACTCTGCACTATTGCGCGCTGCAAATGCCACTTCCAGCTTAGCTGTGCAGAAGAAGAACAACAAGAAGAAGAAATATCTCGAAATATGTCCGTCAGGCCCCTTCCCTTGAGATAAATCTGCAAATATCTCGGAAACCAAGCGAGCTATGGCAAAATGTTAAGAGACCTTTGTTGTAGAGAATTAAGTTTCCTACTTTTTATGTTCTATGATATTTTTTGATCAGATGCGTTGTTCTCGAGATATATCAAGATATTTAAAAGTTCCGAAGCCGCACCAACATAATAGAGATACAGAAACACCGTGGCCCCTTTCTTTGAGATAACTCTGCACTATTGCGAGCTGCAAATGCCACTTCCAGCTTAGCTGTGCAGAAGAAGAACAACAAGAAGAAGAAATATCACGAAATATGTCCGTTAGGCCCCTTCCCTTGAGATAAATCTGCAAATATCTCGGAAACGAAGCGAGCTATGGCAAAATGTTAAGAGACCTTTTTTGTAGAGAATTAAGTTTCCTACCTTTCATGTTCTATGATATTTTTTGATCAGATGCGTAGTTCTCGAGATATATCAAGATATTTAAAAGTTCCGAAGCCGCACCAACATAATAGAGATACAGAAACACCGTGGCCCCTTTCTTTGAGATAACTATGCACTATTGCGAGCTGAAAATGCCACTTCCAGCTTAGCTGTGCAGAAGAAGAACAACAAGAAGAAGAAATATCTCGAAATATGTCCGTCAGGCCCCTTCCCTTGAGATAAATCTGCAAATACCTCGAAAACGAAGCGAGCTATGGCAAAATGTTAAGAGACCTTTCTTGTAGAGAATTAAGTTTCCTACTTTTTATGTAGTATGATATTTTTTGATCAGATGCGTAGTTCTCGAGATATATCAAGATATTTAAAAGTTCCGAAGCCGCACCAACATAATAGAGATACAGAAACACCGTGGCCCCTTTCTTTGAGATAACTCTGCACTAGTGCGAGCCGCAAATGCCACTTCCAGCTTAGCTGTGCAGAAGAAGAACAACAAGAAGAAGAAATATCTCGAAATATGTCCGTCAGGCCCCTTCCCTTGAGATATATCTGCAAATATCTCGGAAACGAAACGAGCTATGGCAAAATGTTAAGAGACCTTTTTTGTAGAGAATTATGTTTCCTACAATTTATGTTCTATGATATTTTTTGATCAGAAGCGTAGTTTTCGAGATATATCGAGATATTTGAAAGTTCCGAAGCCGCACCAACATAATAGAGATCCAGAAACACCGTGGCCCCTTTCTTTGAGATAACTCTGCACTAGTGCGAGCCGCAAATGTCACTTCCAGCTTAGCTGTGCAGAAGAAGAACAACAAGAAGAAGAAATATCTCGAAATATGTCCGTCAGGCCCCTTCCCTCGAGATAAATCTGCAAATATCTCGGAAACGAAGCGAGCTATGGCAAAATGTTAAGAGACCTTTTTTGTAGAGAATTAAGTTTCCTACTTTTTATGTTCTATGATATTTTTTGATCAGATGCGTAGTTCTCGAGATATATCAAGATATTTAAAAGTTCCGAAGCCGCACCAACATAATAGAGATACAGAAACACCGTGGCCTCTTTCTTTGAGATAACTCTGCACTATTGCGAGCTGCAAATGCCACTTCCAGCTTAGCTGTGCAGAGGAAGAACAACAAGAAGAAGAAATATCTCGAAATATGTCCGTCAGGCCCCATCCCTTGAGATAAATCTGCAAATATCTCGGAAACCAAGCGAGCTATGGCAAAATGTTAAGAGACCTTTCTTGTTGAGAATTAAGTTTCCTACTTTTTATGTTCTATGATATTTTTTGATCAGATGCGTAGTTCTCGAGATATATCAAGATATTTAAAAGTTCCGAAGCCGCAGCAACATAATAGAGATACAGAAACACCGTGTCCCCTTTCTTTGCGATAACTCTGCACTATTGCGAGCTGCAAATGCCACTTCCAGCTTAGCTGTGCAGAAGAAGAACAACAAGAAGAAGAAATATCTCGAAATATGTCCGTCAGGCCCCTTCCCTTGAGATAAATCTGCAAATATCTCGGAAACGAAGCGAGCTATGGCAAAATGTTAAGAGACCTTTTTTGTAGAGAATTAAGTTTCCTACTTTCTATGTTCTATGATATTTTTTGATCAGATGCGTAGTTCTCGAGATATATCAAGATATTTAAAAGTTCCGAAGCCGCACCAACATAATAGAGATACAGAAACACCGCGGCCCCTTTCTTTGAGATAACTCTGCACTATTGCGAGCTGCAAACGCCACTTCCAGCTTAGCTGTGCAGAAGAAGAACAACGAGAAGAAGAAATATCTCGAAATATGTCCGTCAAGCCCCTTCCTTTGAGATAAATCTGCAAATATCTCGGAAACGAAGCGAGCTATGGCAAAATGTTAAGAGACCTTTTTTGTAGAGAATTAAGTTTCCTACTTTTTACGTTCTATGATATTTTTTGATCAGATGCGTAGTTCTCGAGATATATCAAGATATTTAAAACTTCCGAAGCCGCAGCAACATAATAGAGATACAGAAACACCGTGGCCCCTTTCTTTGAGATAACTCTGCACTATTGCGAGCTGGAAATGCCACTTCCAGTTTAGCTGTGCAGAAGAAGAACAACAAGAAGAAGAAATATCTCGAAATATGTCCGTCAGGCCCCTTCCCTTGAGATAAATCTGCAAATATCTCGGAAACGAAGCGAGCTATGGCAAAATGTTAAGAGACCTTTTTTGTAGAGAATTAAGTTTCCTACTTTTTATGTTCTATGATATTTTTTGATCAGATGCGTAGTTCTCGAGATATATCAAGATATTTAAAAGTTCCGAAGCCGCACCAACATAATAGAGATACAGAAACACCGTGGCCCCTTTCTTCGAGATAACTCTGCACTAGTGCGAGCCGCAAATGCCACTTCCAGCTTAGCTGTGCAGAAGAAGAACGACAAGAAGAAGAAATATCTCGAAATATGTCCGTCAGGCCCCTTCCCTTGAGATAAATCTGCAAATATCTCGGAAACGAAGCGAGCTATGGCAAAATGTTAAGAGACCTTTTTTGTAGAGAATTAAGTTTCCTACCTTTTATGTTCTATGGTATTTTTTGATCAGATGCGTAGTTCTCGAGATATATCAAGATATTTAAAAGTTCCGAAGCCGCAGCAACATAATAGAGATACAGAAACACCGTGTCCCCTTTCTTTGCGATAACTCTGCACTATTGCGAGCTGCAAATGCCACTTCCAGCTTAGCTGTGCAGAAGAAGAACAACAAGAAGAAGAAATATCTCGAAATATGTCCGTCAGGCCCCTTCCCTTGAGATAAATCTGCAAATATCTCGGAAACGAAGCGAGCTATGGCAAAATGTTAAGAGACCTTTTTTGTAGAGAATTAAGTTTCCTACTTTCTATGTTCTATGATATTTATTGATCAGATGCGTAGTTCTCGAGATATATCAAGATATTTAAAAGTTCCGAAGCCGCACCAACATAATAGAGATACAGAAACACCGTGGCCCCTTTCTTTGAGATAACTCTGCACTATTGCGCGCTGCAAATGCCACTTCCAGCTTAGCTGTGCAGAAGAAGAACAACAAGAAGAAGAAATATCTCGAAATATGTCCGTCAGGCCCCTTCCCTTGAGATAAATCTGCAAATATCTCGGAAACCAAGCGAGCTATGGCAAAATGTTAAGAGACCTTTGTTGTAGAGAATTAAGTTTCCTACTTTTTATGTTCTATGATATTTTTTGATCAGATGCGTAGTTCTCGAGATATATCAAGATATTTAAAAGTTCCGAAGCCGCACCAACATAATAGAGATACAGAAACACCGTGGCCCCTTTCTTCGAGATAACTCTGCACTAGTGCGAGCCGCAAATGCCACTTCCAGCTTAGCTGTGCAGAAGAAGAACGACAAGAAGAAGAAATATCTCGAAATATGTCCGTCAGGCCCCTTCCCTTGAGATAAATCTGCAAATATCTCGGAAACGAAGCGAGCTATGGCAAAATGTTAAGAGACCTTTTTTGTAGAGAATTAAGTTTCCTACTTTTTATGTTCTATGGTATTTTTTGATCAGATGCGTAGTTCTCGAGATATATCAAGATATTTAAAAGTTCCGAAGCCGCAGCAACATAATAGAGATACAGAAACACCGTGTCCCCTTTCTTTGCGATAACTCTGCACTATTGCGAGCTGCAAATGCCACTTCCAGCTTAGCTGTGCAGAAGAAGAACAACAAGAAGAAGAAATATCTCGAAATATGTCCGTCAGGCCCCTTCCCTTGAGATAAATCTGCAAATATCTCGGAAACGAAGCGAGCTATGGCAAAATGTTAAGAGACCTTTTTTGTAGAGAATTAAGTTTCCTACTTTCTATGATCTATGATATTTTTTGATCAGATGCGTAGTTCTCGAGATATATCAAGATATTTAAAAGTTCCGAAGCCGCACCAACATAATAGAGATACAGAAACACCGTGGCCCCTTTCTTTGAGATAACTCTGCACTATTGCGCGCTGCAAATGCCACTTCCAGCTTAGCTGTGCAGAAGAAGAACAACAAGAAGAAGAAATATCTCGAAATATGTCCGTCAGGCCCCTTCCCTTGAGATAAATCTGCAAATATCTCGGAAACCAAGCGAGCTATGGCAAAATGTTAAGAGACCTTTGTTGTAGAGAATTAAGTTTCCTACTTTTTATGTTCTATGATATTTTTTGATCAGATGCGTTGTTCTCGAGATATATCAAGATATTTAAAAGTTCCGAAGCCGCACCAACATAATAGAGATACAGAAACACCGTGGCCCCTTTCTTTGAGATAACTCTGCACTATTGCGAGCTGCAAATGCCACTTCCAGCTTAGCTGTGCAGAAGAAGAACAACAAGAAGAAGAAATATCACGAAATATGTCCGTTAGGCCCCTTCCCTTGAGATAAATCTGCAAATATCTCGGAAACGAAGCGAGCTATGGCAAAATGTTAAGAGACCTTTTTTGTAGAGAATTAAGTTTCCTACTTTTCATGTTCTATGATATTTTTTGATCAGATGCGTAGATCTCGAGATATATCAAGATATTTAAAAGTTCCGAAGCTGCACCAACATAATAGAGGTACAGAAACACCGTGGCCGCTTTCTTTGAGATAACTCTGCACTATTGCGAGCTGGAAATGCCACTTCCAGTTTAGCTGTGCAGAAGAAGAACAACAAGAAGAAGAAATATCTCGAAATATGTCCGTCAGGCCCCTTCCCTTGAGATGTATCTGCAAATATCTCGGAAACGAAGCGAGCTATGGCAAAATGTTGAGAGACCTTTTTTGTAGAGAATTATGTTTCCTACTTTTTATGTTCTATGATATTTTTTGATCAGATGCGTAGTTCTCGAGATATATCAAGATATTTAAAAGTTCCGAAGCCGCACCAACATAATAGAGATACAGAAACACCGTGGCCCCTTTCTTTGAGATAACTCTGCACTATTGCGAGCTGCAAATGCCACTTCCAGCTTAGCTGTGCAGAAGAAGAACAACAAGAAGAAGAAATATCTCGAAATATGTCCGTCAGGCCCCGTCCCTTGAGATAAATCTGCAAATATCTCGGAAACGAAGCGAGCTATGGCAAAATGTTGAGAGACCTTTTTTATAGAGAATTAAGTTTCCTACTTTTTACGTTCTATGATATTTTTTGATCAGATGCGTAGTTCTCGAGATATATCAAGATATTTAAAAGTTCCGAAGCCGCACCAACATAATAGAGATACAGAAACACCGTGGCCCCTTTCTTTGAGATAACTCTTCACTATTGCGAGCTGCAAATGCCACTTCCAGCTTAGCTGTGCAGAAGAAGAACAACAAGAAGAAGAAATATCTCGAAATATGTCCGTCAGGCCCCTTCCCTTGAGATAAATCTGCAAATATCTCGGAAACCAAGCGAGCTATGGCAAAATGTTAAGAGACCTTTTTGTAGAGAATTAAGTTTCCTACTTTTTATGTTCTATGATATTTTTTGATCAGATGCGTAGTTCTCGAGATATCTCAAGATATTTAAAAGTTCCGAAGCCGCACCATCATAATGGAGATACAGAAACACCGTGGCCCCTATCTTTGAGATAACTCTGCACTATTGCGAGCTGCAAATGCCACTTCCAGCTTAGCTGTGCAGAAGAAGAACAACAAGAAGAAGAAATATCTCGAAATATGTCCGTCAGGCCCCTTCCCTTGAGATGTATCTGCAAATATCTCGGAAACGAAGCGAGCTATGGCAAAATGTTGAGAGACCTTTTTTGTAGAGAATTATGTTTCCTACTTTTTATGTTCTATGATATTTTTTGATCAGATGCGTAGTTCTCGAGATATATCAAGATATTTAAAAGTTCCGAAGCCGCACCAACATAATAGAGATACAGAAACACCGTGGCCCCTTTCTTTGAGATAACTCTGCACTATTGCGAGCTGCAAATGCCACTTCCAGCTTAGCTGTGCAGAAGAAGAACAACAAGAAGAAGAAATATCTCGAAATATGTCCGTCAGGCCCCGTCCCTTGAGATAAATCTGCAAATATCTCGGAAACGAAGCGAGCTATGGCAAAATGTTGAGAGACATTTTTTGTAGAGAATTATGTTTCCTACAATTTATGTTCTATGATATTTTTTGATCAGAAGCGTAGTTTTCGAGATATATCGAGATATTTAAAAGTTCCGAAGCCGCACCAACATAATAGAGATTCAGAAACACCGTGGCCCCTTTCTTTGAGATAACTCTGCACTATTGCGAGCTGGAAATGCCACTTCCAGTTTAGCTGTGCAGAAGAAGAACAACAAGAAGAAGAAATATCTCGAAATATGTCCGTCAGGCCCCTTCCCTTGAGATAAATCTGCAAATATCTCGGAAACCAAGCGAGCTATGGCAAAATCTTAAGAGACCTTTTTTGTAGAGAATTAAGTTTCCTACTTTTTATGTTCTATGATATTTTTTGATCAGATGCGTAGTTCTCGAGATATATCAAGATATTTAAAAGTTCCGAAGCCGCACCAACATAATAGAGATACAGAAACACCGTGGCCCCTTTCTTTGAGACAACTCTGCACTATTGCGAGCTGCAAATGCCACTTCCAGCTTAGCTGTGCAGAAGAAGAACAACAAGAAGAAGAAATATCTCGAAATATGTCCGTCAGGCCCCTTCCCTTGTGATATATCTGCAAATATCTCGGAAACGAAGCGAGCTATGGCAAAATGTTAAGAGACCTTTTTTTGTAGAGAATTATGTTTCCTACAATTTATGTTCTATGATATTTCTTGATCAGAAGCGTAGTTTTCGAGATATATCGAGATATTTAAAAGTTCCGAAGCCGCACCAACATAATAGAGATACAGAAACACCGTGGCCCCTTTCTTTAAGATAACTCTGCACTAGTGCGCGCCGCAAATGCCACTGCCAGCTTAGCTGTGCAGAAGAAGAACAACAAGAAGAAGAAATATCTCGAAATATGTCCGTCAGGCCCGTTCCTTTGAGCTGAATCTGCAAATATCTCGGAAACGAAGCGAGCTATGGCAAAATGTTAAGATACGTTTTTCGTAGAGAATTATGTTTCCTACAATTTATGTTCTATGATATTTTTTGATCAGAAGCGTAGTTTTCGAGATATATCGAGATATTTAAAAGTTCCGAAGCCGCACCAACATAATAGAGATTCAGAAACACCGTGGCCCCTTTCTTTGAGATAACTCTGCACTATTGCGAGCTGGAAATGCCACTTCCAGTTTAGCTGTGCAGAGGAAGAACAACAAGAAGAAGAAATATCTCGAAATATGTCCGTCAGGCCCCTTCCCTTGAGATAAATCTGCAAATATCTCGGAAACCAAGCGAGCTATGGCAAAATGTTAAGAGACCTTTTTTGTAGAGAATTAAGTTTCCTACTTTTTATGTTCTATGATATTTTTTGATCAGATGCGTAGTTCTCGAGATATCTCAAGATATTTAAAAGTTCCGAAGCCGCACCAACATAATGGAGATACAGAAACACCGTGGCCCCTTTCTTTGAGATAACTCTGCACTATTGCGAGCTGGAAATGCCACTTCCAGTTTAGCTGTGCAGAAGAAGAACAACAAGAAGAAGAAATATCTCGAAATATGTCCGTCAGGCCCCTTCCCTTGAGATAAATCTGCAAATATCTCGGAAACCAAGCGAGCTATGGCAAAATGTTAAGAGACCTTTTTGTAGAGAATTAAGTTTCCTACTTTTTATGTTCTATGATATTTTTTGATCAGATGCGTAGTTCTCGAGATATCTCAAGATATTTAAAAGTTCCGAAGCCGCACCATCATAATGGAGATACAGAAACACCGTGGCCCCTTTCTTTGAGATAACTCTGCACTATTGCGAGCTGCAAATGCCACTTCCAGCTTAGCTGTGCAGAAGAAGAACAACAAGAAGAAGAAATGTCTCGAAATATGTCCGTCAGGCCCCTTCCCTTGAGATGTATCTGCAAATATCTCGGAAACGAAGCGAGCTATGGCAAAATGTTGAGAGACCTTTTTTGTAGAGAATTATGTTTCCTACTTTTTATGTTCTATGATATTTTTTGATCAGATGCGTAGTTCTCGAGATATATCAAGATATTTAAAAGTTCCGAAGCCGCACCAACATAATAGAGATACAGAAACACCGTGGCCCCTTTCTTTGAGATAACTCTGCACTATTGCGAGCTGCAAATGCCACTTCCAGCTTAGCTGTGCAGAAGAAGAACAACAAGAAGAAGAAATATCTCGAAATATGTCCGTCAGGCCCCGTCCCTTGAGATAAATCTGCAAATATCTCGGAAACGAAGCGAGCTATGGCAAAATGTTAAGAGACCTTTTTTATAGAGAATTAAGTTTCCTACTTTTTATGTTCTATGATATTTTTTGATCAGATGCGTAGTTCTCGAGATATATCAAGATATTTAAAAGTTCCGAAGCCGCACCAACATAATAGAGATACAGAAACACCGTGGCCCCTTTCTTTGAGATAACTCCGCACTATTGCGAGCTGCAAATGCCACTTCCAGCTTAGCTGTGCAGAAGAAGAACAACAAGAAGAAGAAATATCTCGAAATATGTCCGTCAGGCCCCTTCCCTTGAGATATATCTGCAAATATCTCGGAAACGAAGCGTGCTATGGCAAAATGTTAAGAGACCTTTTTTGTAGAGAATTAAGTTTCCTACTTTTTATGTTCTATGATATTTTTTGATCAGAAGCGTAGTTTTCGAGATATATCGAGATATTTAAAAGTTCCGAAGCCGCACCAACATAATAGAGATACAGAAACACCGTGGCCCCTTTCTTTAAGATAACTCTGCACTAGTGCGAGCCGCAAATGCCACTGCCAGCTTAGCTGTGCAGAATAAGAACAACAAGAAGAAGAAATATCTCGAAATATGTCCGTCAGGCCCGTTCCTTTGAGCTGAATCTGCAATTATCTCGGAAACGAAGCGAGCTATGGCAAAATGTTAAGAGACATTTTTTGTAGAGAATTATGTTTCCTACAATTTATGTTCTATGATATTTTTTGATCAGAAGCGTAGTTTTCGAGATATATCGAGATATTTAAAAGTTCCGAAGCCGCACCAACATAATAGAGATTCAGAAACACCGTGGCCCCTTTCTTTGAGATAACTCTGCACTATTGCGAGCTGGAAATGCCACTTCCAGTTTAGCTGTGCAGAAGAAGAACAACAAGAAGAAGAAATATCTCGAAATATGTCCGTCAGGCCCCTTCCCTTGAGATAAATCTGCAAATATCTCGGAAACCAAGCGAGCTATGACAAAATCTTAAGAGACCTTTTTTGTAGAGAATTAAGTTTCCTACTTTTTATGTTCTATGATATTTCTTGATCAGAAGCGTAGTTTTCGAGATATATCGAGATATTTAAAAGTTCCGAAGCCGCACCAACATAATAGAGATACAGAAACACCGTGGCCCCTTTCTTTAAGATAACTCTGCACTAGTGCGAGCCGCAAATGCCACTGCCAGCTTAGCTGTGCAGAAGAAGAACAACAAGAAGAAGAAATATCTCGAAATATGTCCGTCAGGCCCGTTCCTTTGAGCTGAATCTGCAAATATCTCGGAAACGAAGCGAGCTATGGCAAAATGTTAAGAGACGTTTTTCGTAGAGAATTATGTTTCCTACAATTTATGTTCTATGATATTTTTTGATCAGAAGCGTAGTTTTCGAGATATATCGAGATATTTAAAAGTTCCGAAGCCGCACCAACATAATAGAGATTCAGAAACACCGTGGCCCCTTTCTTTGAGATAACTCTGCACTATTGCGAGCTGGAAATGCCACTTCCAGTTTAGCTGTGCAGAGGAAGAACAACAGGAAGAAGAAATATCTCGAAATATGTCCGTCAGGCCCCTTCCCTTGAGATAAATCTGCAAATATCTCGGAAACCAAGCGAGCTATGGCAAAATGTTAAGAGACCTTTTTTGTAGAGAATTAAGTTTCCTACTTTTTATGTTCTATGATATTTTTTGATCAGATGCGTAGTTCTCGAGATATCTCAAGATATTTAAAAGTTCCGAAGCCGCACCAACATAATGGAGATACAGAAACACCGTGGCCCCTTTCTTTGAGATAACTCTGCACTATTGCGAGCTGGAAATGCCACTTCCAGTTTAGCTGTGCAGAAGAAGAACAACAAGAAGAAGAAATATCTCGAAATATGTCCGTCAGGCCCCTTCCCTTGAGATAAATCTGCAAATATCTCGGAAACCAAGCGAGCTATGGCAAAATGTTAAGAGACCTTTTTGTAGAGAATTAAGTTTCCTACTTTTTATGTTCTATGATATTTTTTGATCAGATGCGTAGTTCTCGAGATATCTCAAGATATTTAAAAGTTCCGAAGCCGCACCATCATAATGGAGATACAGAAACACCGTGGCCCCTATCTTTGAGATAACTCTGCACTATTGCGAGCTGCAAATGCCACTTCCAGCTTAGCTGTGCAGAAGAAGAACAACAAGAAGAAGAAATATCTCGAAATATGTCCGTCAGGCCCCTTCCCTTGAGATGTATCTGCAAATATCTCGGAAACGAAGCGAGCTATGGCAAAATGTTGAGAGACCTTTTTTGTAGAGAATTATGTTTCCTACTTTTTATGTTCTATGATATTTTTTGATCAGATGCGTAGTTCTCGAGATATATCAAGATATTTAAAAGTTCCGAAGCCGCACCAACATAATAGAGATACAGAAACACCGTGGCCCCTTTCTTTGAGATAACTCTGCACTATTGCGAGCTGCAAATGCCACTTCCAGCTTAGCTGTGCAGAAGAAGAACAACAAGAAGAAGAAATATCTCGAAATATGTCCGTCAGGCCCCGTCCCTTGAGATAAATCTGCAAATATCTCGGAAACGAAGCGAGCTATGGCAAAATGTTGAGAGACCTTTTTTATAGAGAATTAAGTTTCCTACTTTTTACGTTCTATGATATTTTTTGATCAGATGCGTAGTTCTCGAGATATATCAAGATATTTAAAAGTTCCGAAGCCGCACCAACATAATAG